>NW_028186779.1:4945327-5018485 GCF_003343005.1 Rhea americana
TGGATGTTCCTGTTCAGGAATGTTCTTCTCTGCTAACAGTGCTGAAAAACTGAGAACAATAAACCTTTGTTTGTATTTATTTTTATGTGTTTTTATCTTTATTTGTATTTTTTATAAGTCCTTTGGGGAGCAGGAGAGAAAGTTACTCTTTTAACTGTATGTGTTTCTTTAAATTTTGGCTTGTGGAATAGTACTTTGTCCATTTCTATATGATCTGAAGCATCTCTGTATACTGTAGCTCTGAATTTAATGCCTTTTAATTTAAAGCTCCAATTTTTTTTGCAGGTGGTTTTTCTGTCCAGAGATAGTAGATAAGGGCTGCCAGGTCAGCTCAGTAAACAATGGCAGGAGAGGAAGAGCATAGCACTCATTAACCAAAAAACAGCTAATTGAAAAACTGAAATGTTAGTGCACACTGTTCCTTATCTGAAGAGTAGATTGGATGGCAGGTATGTACCAAACTCAGTAGAATGCTCTGTGTAAAGATAATTCCAGCAGATTAATCTTTCTCTCTGGAGGAAAAACCTGTTYAGGCTGCTCAGGAATCAGTTCCCACTTCTTTTTTTGAATACARTCCCTTATGAATATGCAGACCTACAGTTGAATTACTCAGATAAATCACCATGGGATAACTGAGTCATCTTGTGCCCAGAGAGAGCAGAGCACAGTGGCTTTGCGGAGCCTCAGGAATCTTGCTGTCAGAAGCAGTAAGGTCTGCAACTGAAAGAAGCAGTCCAAAGATTTTGATTTGGAACAGTGAGTAGAACCAATATTTACCTTTCACTTAAATTTAGTTATAAACAAGAATTTGCAAATCTTAAATTAAAAAAAAAATGTAAAGAAAGGCTTGTGGACCCCATAAACTCATTTATGACAGATTTTCAAGGAAGTGCAGGGAATTTTTCAAAGCTTAGACCTTCCATTCTGCACAGCTGATTTTGGATGTGCTTAGCCTCTTAATCAGCCTGTTAATCAACCCTGAAGTTTAGAAAAAGGGGGGAAAAAATCCTGCATATTTCTCTGCTGTAAAAATACCAAGTCCATTGGGGCTTTACCTGAAATTTCATCTCTATTCTGTTGCTCAAGGAACTGCATCTTATACTTCCTTTTTTTTTCTTTCTTTTTTTTTTTTTTTTTTTTTTTTTTTTTTTTTGGCAAGAAGTTAAGTAGCACTTACCATGTTCCCAAATGTAGCAACTCTCAGTGCTTGCTTAATTTTTGTAAGAGATTGATACTCTCTTTTCCTTCTCACTATTACTTCTTTTTCCATATGGAGTTTGGATGTCAACAGTTTAAATATATCTAGTRTGTAAGCGTATTAACATTGCATATTTTATATGTGCACACAGAGATTTATCAGTTACTATTCCAAATCAGAAGCCAAAGAAACATTGTTAGAATAAAGTGTCAAGTGCTGCAGTTGTTCCTTTATAAAATGAGATAAAAAGGAAGAGCCATTTTTTTGCTCTTCAGTGAGCAGAGCCTGCTTCTGTTGATTGCTGTACTAAATGCATCTCTTGAAGGAAAAGGTGTAACTGTTAGGGGTCCTGAGAAGTTTTATCCTGGCCAGATACTCATTTGCTGCAATTTGTTTAGCTTCTGACAGCTACAGCACGACATTGATTTCAAGCTGTTCTTAGGGACAGTTAACCTGCATTGAAGCACTGGTTTTGTATTAGCCATGCAGTTGACTTCTTAGAATTCATTAGTGATCCGAGACACAAAAGACACATTCCCTGCCTACACCCAGCACTGGATGTGCCTCAGGGTGTCCCATCTGGCCCCTGGTGGCTACTCCAGGATTTCACAGCTCTGCCTGCAGTCCCATTTAGTGGCCACTGGCTCTGCGAGGGTCTCTCAGGTACCTTACGACATCTTCAGGGCAGCAGGTGTACATGTTTCTGCAGCTGAATATCCCTCCCTCCGCCTCCCAGAGGGGCACAAGTTCCACACTGCAGCAGCAAAACATGGGCAATTGCTTTTGAGCTCGGTCTTTCCAGATGTCTGTGCTGAGATGGGCAGCCTGGTAGGAGGGCCTAGACAACAACTCTCAGGGCCCTGGGGGCATATGTGGGTCTTGTTGGCCAACTCCATGTGGCACTCCTGCTCACACCTGACCGGGGTCCCATTTCAGCTTGGTCCTGGGCATTCAGTCCCTGCCTGAGCCTCATCTCCTGCTGGACCCTGGACCTGGCTTATTCTCTCACTGTACTGGGAGCTGTAGGTGAACTCTGTTACCAGCTCCCAGCTCTGCCTGCCTGACTCAGACCCTGTGGATGGYGCCTCAGTTCCTGGCTCACTCCCACTCGTGGTGCAGCCCCACCAACTGAGTTGACCAGGTGCTGTGAGGGGTGTGAGTCACTCATCTAAATTTTGGCTTCCAACTGCCCTTTCACAAAGTTGAGTGTCTCCCTTAGGACCTGCTGTATTTAGAAGCCGCMTGTGGGTGTCTCACAGGGTGTCACAAGAGGTGCTAGATGGCTATGTTAAGCAAAGAATTCAAGATTTTCTAGATTGCTCTCTTGATTCCACCAACCGCACTGTCAAGATCTGTGCTGATTGTAAGGGKAGGTAAGGCAGAGAGCTCATGTGTGGGCAGTCATAGGTGTCTTAGTCAAGAGCAGAGTGAAAGACATGATAAAGAAGGGGAGCTCCAATATGCATTGTAATCACATGGAATTCAATCTGTGTTCTGCAATACCTTCTTTCCTCAGTATGCTGGGCATCCCATGTATTTATTTGACTATCTTGAATCCCACTTCGTGTCCTCAGACTCATTGTTTTACAGATCTTGCACATGGGCTTGGAAGGGAGACAAGAATTCAGACAATAAACAAAAATGTGAACTTTAAGATTACTCTAACTGGTATGCAGATTTGCAATTTCCTTAGTTTTCTGTAGAATCCCCTACTAAACTGCAGGGGATTCTTGATACTAGTTAAGCTGCAATGTATTTTGCTAAACCAAATTGATGCCAAATGTCCCCCAAAGGGAGCTGGACATTGGAAAACAATCTAGACCCTGGTGGGCGGGAGCTTTCTTTTGCAGGCTCCGAAGTATTTTCAAACAGTGTTCAGAGGGAATTTGTTTGATTTTTCAGGAGCAACCCCCGAATGTACTTCAGATACTAGCTAGGCCAGATACAGGCAGGTACCAGCTGTGCAAATTATTTTGGAGGTGGTGGGAGGGAGGAATCTCTACTGATAATTGTCGCATCCTGGAATGTATGCTTAATTATTATCTTGTGACTTGAGAGGGCATCTTTTCCCCACAGTAAGAAGAGACATAGTATGCTGATAAATCTCATCTCAGCCTCACTCATTTCCAGTTAGGCAAGATTCCCTGGAATATGAAGCTCTGTTTTATCTTACCAACTGATTTCTGAAGGAATGATCCAGATCTGTTCTAACTAATTTCTTTCTTCAGCTGAGACAGTGCGGTATCTGATGTTTTGCTTTTTTTGACTGTGCCGGTTCATTTGCTTCCAAATGGGAAGTCTGAACCATAGTCACATTAGGCTAATTTTAATTGCATGTTGAATACAGCCTATTATGTSTCTGTTGCTTTTAATGTCTGTGCTGGTTGTTCTGGGCGAGGATGTGAAGTTGAGTGATGAATTTCTCTCTGACTGTTTTCAGAGCAGCATTCTGTAGGTTTCTTCAGGAGTCCTTTGTGATAGCTGACCTTTGAAATAGTTGACATAGCTAAGCTCTGGAGTTGAACACACAAACTGAATGTGATCCAGTTCCAAACAGTTTTCTGTTAGAGCTGCTACTATATTGCTTATAGATGCAACTGTAGTTGTAGAAACTCAAATTTAGTATTTAGAAAGTCTAGCTTGATATTTTATGTGCGTAGAGTACTTTTAGTCATACACTTGTAGCCTCTGAACTTGATGTCATTATACCTCCCAAATTTCCATCAAATCCATTAGGCTGGGCCCTGCTTTCGGAATGTGAGTATCCTTGTAGGGAGATGTAATATAGGTATGAGGGTAGGATCCTAGCTTGAGGAGTGAGGAGTTTAGTCCTTTGGCTGGAGTGCTTCCCTGTGCAAATGGCTGAACTAAAACTAGAAAATTTAGCCTATAGAGTTACACTATGTGTAATATCTTGCACAGGSCACCTTTTCTATGTGAACCTGTGTATGCACCTGCAGCAAGTATGTCTGAAATGCTTACAAGTGACTTGATTCATCAGACAGGTTGTGAAATCGCTTTTTGTTGTCAAGCTTGACATACTATATGTATATTTTAAGGCATATAATACAAGTGAAATGTGTTTTCTTTTCTTTTTTCTTTTTTTTGCTTTTTTTTTTTTGCATTTTTTCTCCTTTTCCAGGCAGAGGGTTCCAGGCTCCAGAGAGAACTGAGAGGATATTTAGCTGCCATCAAAGGTGAGTTTTAAGTCATGCTTCCACAAAGGAAACTTTTTTTTTTCCCAAGTTGAAACAAGTAGGCTTGTTTAAAGTCTGCAAGGAGAAATACAAATAATTTTGTTTTTGTCATTATTAGACCATTTTTGTTTTGGATCTGGCATAGGCACTGCARTTTCTTCCTAGATTTTCTGCAGCTTTGATCTCAACTCATGTGCCTGCAGTTTTGCATGGATGGCACTTTCGGGACTGTGCTGTGTGTGCAGGACTGCTACCTAGATTCTTACATGTGCATGCATGTTGAACACCAGCAAAATCTGCACATGTTGTGTTGTTAGTCTTTGCAAATGCTAGAACAAGAAATATTCCATACAAGGCAAGGGGATTCTAGCAGACTGTGTTACCTCCACAACTGTAACATTTCCAGATATTGCTAGTCAGATGATAAATCTCCTCCTTTCCAAAATATGCCTCCTGAGATGCGGTATTTTCTTGTGTATTTCCAACTGTTGAGTCCATTTTTTTTTCTTTCCATTTTGAAAATAGAATGCTTTAATACTGCTCTGAAGAACCAGGAATGGTTTGGGGAAAAAACAACAACAACAACAAACAACTCCCTCTCCAAAAAAAAAAAAACTTAGAATTCTATCACTGTGTCTTTTACTGTGTCGTAATAAAGCTTCAGCAGCTATTGCCAGAGAGGGTAGCTCTTTTTGATGGGAATTGTAAAATAGAGATCAAAGCAGTAGGTTAGTGTCTTTGTTATTTGCTGGATGTGCTAAGCAATGAAAATTCTTCACCAGATATGAAGTGTTTCTCCTTGCAGGAATAAGCATAGAGTCTTTTGTGCTTAGAAGAAATTCAGCATTTCAGCATCTTTTTTTTTTTTTTTTTTTTTTTTTTTTTTTTATTTTTTTGTCTGATTTTACATTCTTATTTTTCAGTCGACCCCTTTCTCACACCCACTGTCAGCTGTGTGTGTACTCAGAAGCAGTGAGATGAGGCTGTTTGTTGACCAGATGGCTTCTCTATCCTGTAGGATGAGTGTTTACATGGTAGTATGATTTCCATGTTGGTGTCAACAGTCCTCCTCTCCATGTTTCTCACTTCCTCCATCTCTCTTTCTCTCTCTCTCTATCTATCTCTCTTTGTCCATCTTTCTCTCTCTGTCTTCCTCTTTTCTTTTCCTAGTACTTTTTGCGTTAGCTGCACTTTTGCTGGTTTGCTGTTTAGTGTACTACTACTCTTTCCACCAAGTTTTATTTTTAACTTTGAGATTTTTCACTGTGTGAATTTCATCTTTTTTTGCTGTGTTTTTGTGTTCCGAGGCTTCCTTTTACTGCAGCCTGTAAGTCCATATTTGAAAATAACTTGGACTGACTTTGTTGCTGTTTGGTAAGATGTTGTTATCCTCAAGTCTTAAAGACCCAGCCGTAAGCAGCTTGCATGAATCTTAAAAATGTTATCCTCTGAAATGAGGAAAGCCACCAGTGGGCATCCTTGGTACCCRTGTTGGCCCACCTTCCTGCTGCAAAGCAAGATGCCAGCCTGGGATTGCAGCCACAATAGACAATTCAGGGACTTCCCCAAGCCTTCCCCCCAACTCCCCTGGGCTGAGCAGTGGCAAAGGCCCCTCCAGGTTTTGGTGGCAGAAAGAGATGCGACAACAGCTACAGCCTCAGTGCTTCTTGTTCTGTGAAGGACTGCTACCATTAAAACAGTTTGGGATGAGCTATGCAAAAAAGCACAGGAAGCCTGCTCATGGATACTTATACCATCTAGTGGGATTTGTTTACTTGGCGTGTCTGGGCCTTGGAGGCATGCCATAATTACGGGTTTGTTTCTGGGGGGAGAACGCTGATCATATCATTAGAAAATAATGCACTTGATATCCTTGTACTCCTGCAGGTGTGAGAAAGGGAGTTCATTTTAAAGGGCTTCAGGAACTGGCAAGACTGCTGTTTTGTTTAACTGGAAGTACCTGTCTGAAGCTGAAGTGTWGTTACCTAGTAATAAGTTTAACTTTACTACATGACATTTGAGTGTCTGGATTTTAGAAATTTGAAAGTACTRTAAGACCAGGGTACAATTTAAGGAAGTAATGATGAAGTGACCCTTCTTTTAGCCCTTTTTATCCCTTCATTTTAATGTATTGGAATAAATGCTTCTATGATTGTCTTGCACATTCTTAAAATAGAAATTTTTTTGCTGTGTTCACACTCTTTTTTGATTCTGAGGCACTTGATCTCAACAGGACCTTGATCTTTACTGCTGGTTACTCAAAGACTCAGAAGAACCATGGCATAAAGCTGTCAAACTCATGAATATTTTTTGTGATGCTTTATTTCACCTGCATGGTAATTTCAGGTCTGTTCTTCTGTGTGTTGTTTCAGCAGTGTTTGTACAGACAGTAGAGAAAGCTGTGCCCTGTCCCCCATAGCTATAGTCTTCTGATGCCTCAGTCTTTTAAGCCCTCCAGTCTCCTTGGCAACATGTATCTGAGTCCTCTACTCCATGATTTTCTTTTTTAAGCTTTTGAGAGGTGTAGGTGATTATAAAGATTTTATGGGCCAACCTCTAGAGAAACCCTAATGAGCCTTCTGTGGTTGACTCTCAGCTCTTTGCAGCCACAAATGCAGACTGGGAAATAACTATCTAAATTTGCATGTAGATGGCAAGTACAGAGGTGAAAAGGAATCTTACATCATAAAAACAAAACTAAACGAAAAAAGCAGCATATTTTTCAGACTTGACTTAGTGATAAGTAATAACTGGTCTACAGGAGGAGAAAGGGAGATTAAGGCAGTTTTATTGATGAGTTGTCAGTCTTTGGCTGACAGAATTGTGCATATACTGCAGACACACAAAACTCTTAAAATCAGTCATTTAATTTCTTGGAAGCAATAAAGTTGTTCATCATCTTTCTGTAAAATTTTGCAATGAATTATGAAATAATTGAATTGTTCTGGTGGAAACTCTACTGAGTAGCTAGTGATAATGAATACAATTCTTATAGCAGGACAGGTAATTTCCCTAGAGAACCTCACATGAAATTCTCCTCACTTTGATAGTTAACTATTAAGAGACAGACCGAGGTGACTTGCTCTAGGAGGAAAATGCAGTTTTCTCTGTGATTCAGCCTAGACCTCCCTCTTTGGGGCATCAGGAGACCCATAATAAATGGGTTCCCAGGTTGACATGAAGTCCTTGGCCAGCCTTGTTGCCTTGGCCCATGTCGAAGGTGTCCAGGTTGTATTGATCTCCTTGGGAATTTGAGTATATTGGAATTGTGCTGGCAAAGAGTCAGTTACCCTCTGCCATCTCTAGAGCTCCATAATGAGGACRCCTCTGCTTTAGTCTCAAATTTATTATTCTATCTCGAGCATCCCTATCATGTGTGGACCTCTAGGAGCCCTATGAGACCCCAGGGACATGTGTTGTTTCTCATAGAAAGAAGGATGATTTTCATGCAGAAGCCTCAGACTTCAGGACTTGGATTATTTAGCATCACTTTTCCTGAGTAATTCAATTTTGGCATTTCTAGTTATTCATAAGTGATCCAATTACCAAGAAGAAACTATACTAATCAAACAATTGATATTAAGTATAAACTTCTAACAGTTTGTCAGCAGTAAAAATTATTTTCRCATTTCTTAGTATTTAATGACTTGCTTTAAATGACTTATCCTTTTTAATGGATAGCAGTTAAAAAAGGCAGAGTGACAGCCTGCAGCCTATGTATGACATTAATCTTAATTTTAGAGCTGAATAATGTATTAGACTTGTCAGTACATATGAAATAATTCATTGTGGAAAACCGCACAACACASTCTTCTCTTCCCCCCACAATGTTTGGGCATTGAGTGCACTGGCATGAACAAGAATGGAAGGAGACCTGGTTAATATAGACCTATGCACTCATCTGGAGTATTGCGATAAATGTGAGTAGAGAGGGGTAGACCAGATGACCTTGGTCTCTGGGAATTTTAGACTGAAGCCCTATTTGGCTGAAGAAGCCAGATACTGCTGTGCTTCACACTACCACTGGGTRTGATTGATGCTTTATGCAGGAATATGCTTGGATGAAAGATTACCAGATTATCAGACTGGAAAAAATTGTGAAAGCTAGCACAAGTTTGATAGGAATGAAGCATGAGATATTAAGTACCTGTTATTTATTCTCTTAAGCAAATGTAGGCCTGAGTTGTGAGTATTCAAAAGCAAAAGTCTGTGCAGGCAAAGGTGCTCTACCTGAAGCTGGCTTGTGGCTGAGCTGAATGCAAACTTCAAGAGAGATTACAGAGGAGCTCAGCTGGCACACCTGCCACAGGAACATATGTCTCAGATTTTGTCTACCATGTGCTGAAGGGCAGAAGTATAGGTGTGAGAAAGGATCAAGTATGAGCAAGGATATATGAGCCATCCCAATATGTGCGTTCATCCTGAGCAGGCAGAATGCAGTGCTTTAAAGCATAACAGTACTATATTGGTTTTGCCTTAACTGCAGAGTTGATTTAATTTGCAATGGCATCAAAGAAGATTTTTAAATGAGTCCCACCTGGAAAAATATGTGATGATCATCTACATTTTAGTGTGATCTAGTATATTCTAGACAAAACCTTCTCTCTTCAGGAAAGCTTTCTTAGCTAGAGATTCATTATCCTAAATGTTATGCACAGAGGAGAGGAGGAAAAAATGTGCCATACGTCCTTATATGCTATACAAGTTCTGTGGGCTGAGTTCTGTTATTAAAAGGATCTGCAAGACAATCAAAAAAAAAAGTCTTTTTTTTTTTTTTTTTTTTTTTTTTGGCACAGCACTGTTTAACAACTTATACTTTCTGCACATCAGGCTTTGTACATTCTCTCCCCTGAACCTGTGCCATTCTGTCCCTTGAACCCAAGGTCTCAGAACAGCCATTTACTTCCATTTTTTTTTCCTTAACTCTTTTTGCCTATGCTACTCATTCCAGTGACCACTGTTTTTATACTGAGAGGTGTATCTTTTTGCTTTTCTTTTCTTGTCTTATTTTGTGTGTGCGCTTTGGAGAGCATAGTGAGATAGTTGCTGAGTAGATCCAAACTGCTCACTCCAGACATTCCAATTTCAAGTTAATTCTCTCCTCTTTCTAGGCATTTATTTGTACAGAAAAGACAGCTGTCAATATTATTTCTAAATCCAGCCATTGAGCAGTTAAATCTGAAGATCACACTAGAGATATTTTTCAAGACAGGACAGATGTGCTGCGGTAAGCAGACTTTGGCTGGGGAAGAATGTACATAAAAAAACAGTTACTGCTAGGTCAAAACATTTTTAGCAGTCGAAGTTGTTGTTGGAATTTTGCAAGGAAGTTGAGATAGTTGTCTGTCACTTTCAGATGACTGCCTCTGAACTGACACTTAACATTTTCTTAGACATGGTCATTTTTTTTTTGTTGGATTCAGAATTACATTCACTCTTGAAAGTATTCGTGCTCTAGGAAAACAGGAAGGCAAACCCCAATGCCTTCACCCAGGGCAACAGTTTATTCGCTGGGATCAAAGTAGTCTCACTGAAGATAGATTTAGGTTCTCTAGTACTATCATTCAATCTATTTGTTATTTATAAATCATTTTAGGTGGAAAGAAAGTCACATCTGTTACATATCAGAGACAGATAAGCTTTGCTAGTCCCTTTTCTTCTTTCACCTGTAGTGTCGTAGGCTTCAGAGGTGACTGATCCAGTTTGGTTCATCACAATTCTCTGTAGACACTATGCTGTTACAGATGGAAGTAAATACTATGCTCCACATACTTCTAACCCTATTGGGTCAGCATGGAGATAGTCATTGTTTGTAAAATCACATCTGTTACAGTACACTTTGCAGGTTCTGACATCTTGTTTGCCCGGACTTGAAGACACGGCCTCAGCTCTTGCCAGTCTCATCTTGTGCTTCATTATTTATGGAGTTTTATGTCATTGTCGTTGTTGTGGACACTGGTGGGAGCAACATAGCAAGAAGAAAGGAGGGAACCCAAGAGCAGAAAAGTTTTTTTTTTTTTTTTTTTTTTTTTTTTCCTTGAACATCACTTTATACATGCAGGCCACTGAGATTTTGGTATMTTTGAAAACAAGCAAATAAAGAAGTCCTGAGGCATGTTCTGCCTTTATGTGACTTCTCCCCTTTTGGGGACCATTTTTGTTTGGAGCAGATGCATTCTGGCTTCTCTCCAAAGTCCTCCTTTCTAGATATCATTTCYTCTAAATGTCTGCCATCTCAACTCTGCCATCCAGGAAATGCCTCATTCTCCATGCAAGTAGGCATTGGCACTCAGTATGAATTAGGTTGGAAACCATTCTGCAGAATGGAAGAGTTGGGGAGTAACTGAAGGCCGAAACTCAGGCTTGCTATTTGGTGGGCTTCTTGGTGATAATCTTTCAATGAGGTATTAAGTGGGKTTTTTTTAGTAAATACAGCTTAATTCTCCAATGGGAAAAGTTTCTTGTTCCTTTGGGGAGTTGAATGAACRTAAAGGTTTTGTTTGAGCTCTTGAAAACTATATTCTAAACGTGCTAAAGGGAATAGTATACAGAGTATAAGTGGGTTGAAAACAAAGATGCTTATCCACTGTTTCTTGTTGTTTGAGGTTATATTTCTTTTTTCTTTTTTTTTTTTCTGTCACATTACAGGGATGCAAGATGCCTCAAAGAAGCTTACAGAGTCTCTTCATGAAGTATATGAGCCAGATTGGTATGGCCGAGAAGATGTGAAAATGATTGGAGAGGTAAGAAGTGTGAAAAGAGGAAAAAAATATTCTGGCTGCAAGTAGATTGATCTGAGCTACTGAGAAGCGTAGGTCTGCAGTTTCCCTGAATTCTTCATTGCTCRTTAAATGCTGTTGTTTCAGCAAGTAAATTACTGGTCTTGTAAAATGCACCTCCTGCTGAGCAGATGCTTCATTTGCAATATCTGTTTTACAAACTAGCTGCATCAAAGTAAATTTTAAAAATGATTACTGAAAAAATGAAAATAGTGTTGGTCATCTCAAGGCCTTTTTTTTTTCTTGCCCTGGCTTAAGATTCTCATGTTTCTATTAAGCTGACATAACCTCCCGCTGAGGTTAGCATCAATGTGAACAGAATCAGTCCTGAAAGCAGCTGACTGACAAGTTTGTAGATGGTATCTAGAGTTTGAGGCCAAATGAGACTTGTAGGCTGGTGTTCATTTCAGTGTACCTTTCTTAGGTTACTCTGTGACTGGAGAAAGCTAGCTTTTCTCGAGGACACTGCAGGAGTCTTACCTGAGGAGCTCTGAACTACCTTCCTAGAGTAAACAGCCTTAATTGAGGGAAGTCTGTCAGCAAATGTATTGGCGATGACAAAGTGCAAGCTGTTACCACTGCAGCTTGTGCCTATGTGACATCCAGTGTGGGAGACCTCATGGAAAAAATAATCAACACAAAACTGGAAGACAGAGTAGTCATTTAAAAACTGCCTGATTGCTTTTCTTCTCTTTGGTTGTTCTCCTCTCCCTTCCCCGGCTGCTGAAGGCGTGATGTGTTTTTGATTTTAAATGCACCCAACTTCCAAACTATATAAGTGAAGATAAGGCACCATTTATGTCCTCATAAGTTCACTGGCTAGGAGATCTCCTGCTGCATCTCRCTGTAGAACCTCATCTTGTATCTGTAGACCACTAGATTTTATTTTTGGCAATTTTTAATTGTGTAGGAAAGGGCTGAAGTTTCGCCCTTCATCTCCATTTGATATAGGAATAAATGTTRGATGTGCATCTTCAGCATAGGAGATTTGTGTGGGAATCTCTGCTCCTAAATTCTTCCCAGGATAATTGCAAATGTAGATTTGTGCATCCTTAGCAGTGCAATTCAAAATAATTATGTAGTTATCTAGCCCAAGCTATGGATGCTCATGCCCAGACTGTTCCACCTAAATGACTTGTTCTGTATGTTAGAAAAGAAAATGGCTTGCAGGATTCTTCAGCACTGTTTTCAGTCCCCTTAGCTTTCAGAAAATCTCCATGATTTTAGTTTGTCTAAAATAGGTATCAACAAGGTACAAAGGCAGATGTGCAGCCCTGGCACTTGTTTGCTTCGATGTAATGCTGTACTGCTCTCTAGACCACTGTGATTAAATTTTATGTTAATAAATGAGACAAATTTTTAAGCATGGTTAATGGATTATGATAATTCATTAGGGATTGTGTTAGGGTAGAAAATGAATGAACTAAATGCTGGCCTCCCACAGCATTTATAAAATGCCTGTAGTAGCTCCTGACAAGCAAACAGCATAGAACAGCTTTCAAGACTTGCCCWTGAGGATAACAGCCCTACAAAGCAATGTTCGTCCCCTTCAGGCTCTCTGCCATCAAAGAGAGTATCAGTCATTTTGGTAAGTGCAAAGAAAAGGGGGACTGTGACATTTAACACTTGCTAATGACTTGCTTGACAGGACCAATGGCCTCTGGTACAGTGTTTCAGCAAGAATATTTTGCTTCTGGCAAGAAGTCTCACTCTGCTCTCTGTGTGGTCCTCTTCACATCAACTGCATTACCATGCTCTTAATAAGCAGAAAATTACCAAGAATGTCTCCTGATGATTATCTGTGAGCAGCAAAGAGAACTGAGGAAAAGCACTGTAGCTTCTTGGGGGATTTTGTTTTGCCTGTTGATGTAGGGGCAAATCTGAAATCCCAATTCTCTAGTGGTCTGAAGTAGAGCTTTGCAAGACAGACGTTTCATCAGATGCCTCTTGCTGGCASAGAACATATGGGAAGTAAAGACAGAGCTTTCTTAGGACAGATCATAACAGCCTTTATTTTAAAAATGAACAAATAAAGCTAAGCTTGCAAATCCTTGTAACTGATGGGAAAGTCACTTTATTTACTGTTTTTATTTTTAGTTGTACTTTTTTCCTCTGTAAGGGAAGCTTGTCATCAAGCAACATTCTTATTTGTAAGAACTGGAGCAGCTTCAGTTTCCACATTTGTGACCTRGAATCTGAAATTCTGAGAAAGACCTTGAATCCATGATATCCCAATTTTCAGATAGAAGCTAATATTTGAAAGAATGAAAAAAAACCAAACTAATTATTAAACAAATCTTCTTTTATTGTGAATRAAAAATTGCAAGGTCAAGATGATGTGTGKTTTTTTTTTTGTTTGTTTACTTGATAACTGCATTCTCAGGTAATGCCATGAAGAACATGACAAAACTTTAGAAACATTAAGCTTTGCCGTTTACCTTGTATTTCCTCTTAGTCTGGAGCAGAATTCAACTACTAAGTATGTTTCTCTCTTCCCATTTGCTTTTTACAGAAATGTGATGAACTTTGGGAAGACTTCCATCAAAAACTGGTGGATGGGTCGCTGTTGACCTTGGATACATATCTAGGACAATTTCCTGATATCAAAGTACAGTAATGCTTTCCTATAATGGAGAATTTGTACATATCACTAGTTACTGTTGAGTCATAACAAAAAAAAAATGAAGTGAGATTTAAAAAAAGGGAGGAGGAGAGTCAATTCTTCTCTGYGGTGTAAAACATCTTATTCCGTAAGCAAAGCCCAGGAATCAGGCTGCACTGATTTTTTCCAAGTGAACAGAAATGATCTCCATGCAGTAGTGGTTGGAAGTAAACTAACCTTTGCATATCCCAAATTTGTAATGTTTTTTCCTGCTCGTATTTGATACAAGACATAATTCTCACTGACTTCAGTAGGAGCTGAATTGGCTCCTCAGCCATCAMAATGCCAGACAAATTGCAACATTAAGAGGAAGCCTTATGTTATTGGCTAGATGCACCTGTGGATATTTAAATGTCTTTGTGTTACTTGAAGCATGATTCCTGTTATTTAATCAATTCTGAGAAGATTTTTTTAATACATACCAGGAGAGATTGTTATGCAGATTCTAGCTTCTCCCAGATGCCTGGGTAGTGGACAGTTGAGAGAGGTGATTGCTAAGATGAAATGTGTGAGGGTAACGAATCATTACTGGTGAGAGAGGAATACTTTTATAATTGGATGTGGCTACCTGGGCGTAGATGGAAATTCCTTGTAATGCRGTGGTTTATAATTGAGTAGATATCACACTCCATCAATCATTTTAATTTTATTAATTTATCACTTATAAATCCTGACATTATTGACATTCATACTTGTTCCTAAGTGAAATTGTGCTTGTGCCCTCTCAGCGTGTGGCCCACAGCATCATAAAGAGGCATTCACATATAATATCCAGGTTTGTAAAGTTAGGACAGGACATTTCAAATGACTTATTATAATTCTCTTTAGCTGTAAGAGAAGTAGAGCAGGAAAGTTAGAATGCCTATTACATGTTAGAACTCAATTTGTCTCAGTTATGTGTCAAATCAGCTGTACTGATGAGTGCACTTTGAGCATTTTTCCTACTCCGGAAAAAATATATGCTAATTATTTGTTAAATTTGCCACTCTGTATAAGGGGGAGAGTTTAACAAGTCTGTTTATACTGGAGAATGAGAGAAGTCTTGCACAGCATTGCTCTCTGACTTCTGCGGCTTATAAGCCCTACGCTCGTAGAAATCCCTTCCAAACCATCTGTAAATGGGTTCCTTATTTAAAATAAGGTGATTAGCTTGTCTCTTTTATCATGCCCATGTTTCAGTATGATGTGCTTGTAAGTCAGATGTGATTTACAGGTGAGAGAGAATAAAAGCATGWCAGAAAGCTAAATGAAAACATAAATAACTTTTCAGAAAAGTGCGAGTTGTACTGCCTTTGCTTTTTTCTGCCTCTGTACAGACTCGCATTGCGAAGCGAAGCAGAAAGCTAGTGGACTACGACAGCGCGAGGCATCATCTGGAAGCCCTGCAGAGCTCAAAAAGAAAAGACGAAGGCAGAATTACTAAGGTAGCACACTCAGAAGTATCGTGGCAGAAGATTTCTGGAGCTTGGGTGGATTCATTTCTGTACAGAAGCCTGGCACAAAGTTTTTCTTTCTTCTTTCAGAAGTAGAAATATCCTTGAACATAAATGGATATTAAGTATTGTGGTGGATTAGAAAGAGAACACCCAGCCTCTTGCAGGAGAGAGTCCTGTTTGAGGCCTAACTTTCTCACTTAATGGGCCTTAGGGAACAGCAAGTCCTGTGTTGGCCTTTGTTATGGGTGTGAGTTGTATCTTTTGTTAATAGTAATAATAAAGATCTGCTGGCCAGGTTTTGCCAGTGGTTACAGAAACCAAGCTTTGTGTCTTGCAGTGATTACAGAAGCCAATCTGTTCCTTTTCTTTTAGGCTGAAGAAGAGTTTCAAAAAGCACAGAAAGTGTTTGAAGAGTTTAACAGTGATTTACAAGAAGAATTGCCATCTCTGTGGTCACGGTAAGGTTAGGCAGATATTGTCTGGAAGGACTGGAAGAAGGCTAAGGAATGGGAACCAGTAGATTTTAATGAGCTGTCAGGTTTAATAGCTCCTTGCAGATCCCACTCATCATCTTTTTGAATTAAAGAGAAGATGCCCGAACCTGATCCAAAATCATATTTACTTCTCCCTGTATTATACTTATTTCTATCAGTATGTCTTGACACATAAGATTCTTTACTATATCTTCATTCAATGGTGCAAGAAGGTCTTTTTATGGAAAAAGAACTGTGGCTGAGCACATAATGGCAGGGCACAACTGAAATGCTCTGCTTCTATCACTTTTCTAAGAAACCTGGTGGGGATGCTTCATCCTTTCAAGGAGAAAAAGGCCACTTGTTAGTATAATGGATCATATGTTTGCACTGTCAAAAGTGACCATAGAGAGCAGCCACAGGATGTTCTAGAAATTTTGGAATGTCTCAATTTATAGGTCATTTGTCTATAAGAAGTACCAAAGCAAAGAATATAGAAAGATTTTATGACAATTCTTTCCAAGCTCCTATAAAATACTGCCAAAGTAATATAAGAAAAGAAAAATAGTATTCCTTTATAACTACTTCAGAATATRCATTAGAGTTTTATACTGACTATGTCTGTGATATAGGAGCACTTGATGGCATAGGTCATGGGTTGTTTCCTTACAGAAAAGGGAGACAAAATGAGCAGGAGAATAAAAATGATAGCAAGCRTCTCGTTAGCATGCTGTGTTCTTTAACAAATGACATGCTGGAATCGAAGTGTGTTGTGAGTCACTGAAGTGTCCTTTGTCTTCTCGATCTTTCTTAATTAGTTTTTGTTAATTGTGAGATCAAGAGAAGGCTTTCTTGATGTGTTTCTGACTACTGCAGTTGAGGAGCTGCTTAGCACTTCAACGTATTTGTTTTATGAGCTTACTAAATGTAAGACTACCTAGGAATGATTGGGAGTAAGTACCCTTCTGACTCAATATGTCTGTTGCCCACTAACTAGACTCAGTGAAAGATAGAATTTAATTTGAGCAAGAGTTTAAAAAGAAAATGGTTTCAGAGTCCTGCTTTTGGTTATTATGATTTTCACATTTAATCCAATTATTTGATTTACTGAGAATAACAGTCAAGAATTCTGCATGTAGTCTGGAAAAAAAAAAAAAAAAAGAATTCCTCTTCCCTTGTGGCCCTCTCCCCCCCATCTTTTATTCTCTTTTCTTTTCTCTGTGGCATCCTTTGTAGGCGAGTTGGCTTCTATGTGAATACTTTCAAAAATGTATCCAGCCTTGAAGCCAAGTTTCATAAAGAAATAGCTTTGGTGAGTAAAAATGAATCTCTTACCTATACTGTATTATGTGATATACATAACAGCTTGTCTTGAATCATAGCAGTAAAAATCTAGGAGAACAACTTCTGATGATCTGTCCTAGCTCCRAATTTGTAGCATAATCTTCCCATTGGTTTCTAATTCCTCTTTTTTGTACTTTCCTTAAGGAAACAGCAGCCCATACGATCTTGGATTGAAGTGCGTTATCAACTGTAGCAGTAAATTCAMTTTCTATTTTGATACTTCATTTCATTTATATGACACTATTGTCTTCAATATTATTTCTACGTCCAATTGCTAGGTATCTCATTGTTTTAACCAGTCCTGGATAAAAATGTCAGGCATCCCCTTCAAGACCTTTATATACATGGTCAGCAGTACAGCATTATATCTGTGATTATTGGACAAATACAATTTCTGTAAGGATCTTAGGAATGTATTAAATGCCTCACTAGGTGGAAATGTATTCTCTATCGTAACCTAGAAAACTTATAGGAACCAAAATGGAGAAYGTATTTGACCCATGTAAGTCAGGACCAAGTTTTTGAGTGAAGAATAGGAAACTTCTCTCCTRCTCACATTACTTCAGACCTCAAGTGATCCGCTTCATCAGAGAGCAGACRGCAGTGAGTCCCACTTATAAATTTGTTCTCTGAAATCCAGCTTGTTTCTGAAGAACTGCCACCATCTTTGCAATTGTTTCTAGGGATTTTGTTAGCTTTTTTTGATAGTTTGGTTCTTACTAAAGATAGCACTGAGTTATGTTTTTGGAAGGATCTATACCATTTTAAAGAAATCGGAGCAGTTTCTAGACCAGACTTACCACTATGTTTTTAATCATGGCTGTAATATTTCTTCTAAATTTAAGCAAGTGTTTTGTCTTCTCAGCTATGTCACAAATTATATGAAGTGATGACGAAGCTGGGAGATCAGCATGCAGACAAGGCCTTCACCATCCAAGGAGCACCCAGGTGAATTTGTTGAATTGTTTAATAAATTGCCTTGCAGTTCAACATAGGTAATAATCAGCCACAGCATATGCAAGGATTGCTGCACGGCATGGTTGCTGGGTCTGTTTGTTCAGGAAGTTAGAGAGATACCTTGGATGAAGGAGATCTTCTCAACATGAGTAAAGGTATAAAACTTCCTTCATTACCCAATTTTTATTTCTTTCCAAAAGCAATCAGGGTCAGATTTGCAGCTGTTGCTATTTAGCYTAATTCATTGCAGAATATTACATCAGTTTGCAGCAGCTAAGTATCTAGCCCATTTATTGTTAGAGGCTTAGTCTACAGCAGAGTTGCTAACTCTTATGACTTTCTTTTTTTAAAAGGACTGAAGTATTAGATGTRTTCTTAGGTCCTAAAGGCATATGATTAAGTGAGAATCCTAACTTTGTAACTCAGCTTTTCGCTCTTGTGCTTGTGAGGAAAAGTCAGGAAAAGTGATCTGAGTGGATCATAAAAGCAGAAAAGCTGAAGTGAAAAGAATGTTACAAAATGCCATATTTTAAATTACTTTCAAGAGGGATCTTATTTTGTCTTTAAAAAGAAAATGACTTAAAAAGAAATGTGCTTTTCTTCAGGTCAGTGGATGCCAATGCAGTGTTTCTAATTTTCACTTCCAAGTAGCATAGCCTTTCTCCTGGAATTTGATCTCTTTGGYTCTGTAATAGCAGTAGGCAGAAAAGATTGAAAGTATAAAAGGATGGCACTTACCAAAACACAATGACATTTAGAGTGAATACCTACACCCTGAATTTTCATGCAATTCCAGCTCATGCAGAAGTAATCAGCACAATATTCTGGCCTCTGCTAATTTKCCCTCAAACCAGAGTTAGATTAGCAACCATTAAAACTGACCCAACAAAACATCTGCCTCAGACATATGGTTGACATTTCCCCATTTGTTTCCATCTCACTTTGGAAGGGGAAAAATAAAATRTTAGAACTTCCAACATAATAGAAAATTTAGAACTATTTTGTAGAGAATTTATCCAAAATTTTTGTTTTGGATTAGTTCTGTGTTAATCCATGCCCACTTGTAGACTGCCTTAGGGGACTTGTTAGCTCATGTATCACCACTCTCAACCCCTGAGAAGGACATCTGAGTGAGATTACATTTCCCCTAGAGCATTTGTAAAAGGTTTTGCTGAATGAAAAACTATATGTTGTTGGAAAACTTGAAGCAGGTTTTGTAATAAACAGGCTTTCTGGCCTCCTATGTCTCTTAAATACTGTTCAGTATGCACACACAGTCCCTCCCTCTGAATTAGTCTTGCCAGGAACAAGAGAGAAAATATGACTTTAGCTGCAAGTGAGTAGACATAGGTTACTACAGTGTGATATAATAGGATCTTAACTTATTTTAAAGATTTTTTTAAAAGTGTGATTTTTTGTAATTACTATTATATTCTCTTATGTGAGACTTGCTGCAGTCTAAGTTTTTTCTTTCTTTTTTTTTCTTTATTTTTTTTTTGCTTGAGAGAGCTATAAAAGGATAAGTGCTACAAACWCTGCAATATTATTGTGCCGTACTGTTCACAGAGCCTTATGTGAAACTATGGGCAGATTTTGAGCTCTATTGTTAGTTATGACGTTCCGAAATACTACTCAGGAACATGTACTTTTTAAGATAAAATAACTTTCTACAGTATCTAAAATTTTCTTTAAAGAAYTGTATAAAACTAAATAGCTTAAAAACTTGTAAGCTGTTGAGTACTGWCCTGAAGGCAAATATAGTACGTGGAAAGGAATTTCTTAATCATTGCTTTTTTTTTTCTTCCTTTTTAATATTTCCACAGAAAGAGGTGGTGAGTGTGAGCTAAGTCTTTTCAAAGAATGAATTTGCCTTGCATTAGCATTAGGAACGTGATTATAGTGTGGTCTCCACAATGATGTAATGCTTGTGTTCTCCCTGAAGAGATGTAGGACTTGCTCTTCTCCTACTGAGTCCTGTGGTCCTTAAATGTGGTAGTTTATAGCCTCCCCAAACTGTAAGCTTTCAGAATTTCTAGGTAGCTGAATCTGCCTCAGTGTTTGCCCCAGGAAGGGYAAAGCTTCACCAGATCTTTTGGCAGAGCTCTGTTGAAGTCACTTGACTATGAGTCATTTATAGCTGTGGTGAGTTGTCCCTATAAATAATGATATTCTTATCATAGTCTTTATTGTGTTTTATTTTGTTGAAATCTTTCTGTTGTTGCTGAACTTTTAAAATTATTTCCATTATTCATTGTTACACCTTCTTCTGGGATTGTTTATCTTCGGAGCCTTTTATACTGAGAGCTGTGTAAGCTCACAGAAATGTGAGCTCATGTTTCATGATAGTTTCAAATTTATACCTAATATATTGTTTCAAGTACAGAATCTGAAACAATGCAGGTAGTTTGTTTCCCTCAAGTTAACAATAATCAGATAAACAGAAAGACCAGATGTTCCAAAAACCAAGATCATTCAGGAATTAAAGCTTTCTTTGATGCTATAGATCAGTGAATTGTAATTGAATTTAATTATAGTTTTAGTTTTATTCATACCGTAATGGTTGAATTCATTCCTAGTGTATRTTGCCTTTGTGGTCACTAGCATTACATGAGGGATGCAGTTCAACTGTTGCATCAAACTGTCCCTGTTAGAGGCAGGAGGGACCAGAARAGAAAGGTCAGGGTGATATATCAGCATGATGCATATGTCCTGACTATTACTTTGCTCCTATCCAGTGATTCAGGTCCCCTCCGTATTGCAAAAACACCTTCACCACCAGAAGAGGTGTCTCCCTTGCCTAGCCCCACAGCTAGTCCCAATCATATGCTGGCACCAGCATCTCCAGCACCAGCCCGACCTAAATCACCCACACAGGTAGGTGGGAAGCCAACAGGAGAAAATGACCTGTTGTGCAGAAAAAGATGGCTGAGATGTTGCATATGGTGGGATTGTTTTGTCTGATCCCTGATAGTGAGGCCCCTGGCTCTGTTGCTGTCTTTGGTTGTTCATCCTTGTGTCACAA
This sequence comes from Rhea americana, assembly GCF_003343005.1. NCBI lineage: Eukaryota > Metazoa > Chordata > Aves > Rheiformes > Rheidae > Rhea > Rhea americana. Next base: position 4,966,396 of record NW_028186779.1, read on the forward strand.
GCAGAGGTGGAAAGTGATTTTTATATGGGGGAACAGGGAAAGAAAGTACCTAGTGAASTGGGGGCACTTGTAATGACTATGCAGAACACTTCTTAAAAAGTAGCATAATTTCTAAGAGCCCTTATCCCATCAGTGATAATTTGGAAATCCTGTTCTTAAAACCTTCATGTGAATTTCATTACATTATACATTGCTCTTTACCATTTGYGTTCAAATGCACACAAAATATTAGTGTTAGCCAAGGAGTATCACTGAATGGGTCAACCTATATTTCTTTCTAGAACAGCATCTATAGTGCAAGAATTGTATGTGATGCTTTGAGAAAGTATCAAAGACAAGATTTGTGTTATGATTGTAAGAAATGATAATTTAATCTTAAAACATGATATGTAAATGCCATTATATAATTAAGATTTTTTTAATCAAGGAATATGATGGAAATCAAGATGATGATCACGTCCTGAGATAGTGGAATTCTAATTATTGATGTTTCCAGGGTGAGGGATAGCTTCTGTACTGACTGCTGCTTGTATGTGGGGAAAAAAAATAATTTTGCATTTAATTAAATGTGAAAACACCTACTTTCTCTGGTCACMCAAACTGTAACATCTCATTGCCTGAATCTTCATCCAGTAGAACTCAGTTTAGTCTTACTAGTGCCAATGGTGCTACATCATTATACTACCTAAGGATTTTTGTGTGCATGGTTTTTTATTATTATTATTTTGACATATTTTAAAAACATCCATTGTTTGGTATTATTCTGAGCAAACAGCATGTCAGAGTTGTCTGGCTGTCTGGACAACAAGAATTAGTAACCTGAGTACTTCTGAGATGCTATGTTTCCTAGAGACAACGATTTCTTAGCATTAAGCAGACTTAAGAGGAAGTTAGAGGTGAACAGAGAAGAACATGAATTGAACAAAATCTAAAAACTGAACTGAAATGAATTTAAGAAGCCAAAGAACAGCCAACTATGCAACACTGCCTTTCCACTACAGTGCTATGTAGGGGAGGAAGTGTCTTGCACCGTGTTTCCCAGAGTCTCTTCTTCAGCCAAGAAGTACTTTCATATGAACTCTCTAAACTTGAGCTGAAATGCATTTGAAATATAATGYTTTTAATTTTCTGACTTGTTTTTATGCAATGCCTCCTTCCTTTTCGATTTTTTGTTTTGTTTTTCGTGCAATGTTTCCTTCCTTACTTCAAGACAGATGACAATGAACAACTGAACAGATTCTTTGAATCTGTGGCATTTTCCTACATTTGAGGTGAAGCAGCAGATACCAGAGCCTAACTCAAACTGTTTAGGCCTAGCTTCAAGCCCTGTCTCTTGTCTCTGAGCTAAGTCTGTGCCATTTTTGCTGTCTGCCTAGCTGAGGAAAGGTCCTCCAGTTCCACCGCTGCCTAAACTCACACCCACAAAGGAGCTGCAACAGGAGAACATCATCAATTTCTTTGATGACAACTTTGTTCCAGAAATCAATGTGACGACCCCATCACAGGTAAGCTTTAGGAAGGGCAGAGTGTGGGTCCAATCTTGCAAGMCCCGCAGGGTTCTCCAGGATCATGACCCTATGGTTGATCTTAGTGGGGAGGGAGGAGGAGGGTGCTGAGAGAAGGCTGTGGCAGAACTGACYTTTTAGATCATCTTGAAAGTCACACACAATATTTTATCTTTGACTAGGTCATGCGTAATTACTGAAAAGGGCTAGCACTGCTAGTGTATTGAAAAAAAGGAGAGATTTCCTGATGAAAGACGTGACTAACAATACTGTGAAATGCAACCATGTTTGAGATTTACCTGAATCTAAATTTCATTTTAAGCAGAGCATTCATGTAAAATGCTTTTTTCCTAATCCCAAACATCTCAAAAAATACATCATGGCAATGCTTGGTTGTTCCTGTTTCTTTCCATCAGAGTCATACATAGTAATGTATGTTTCCACTGGATGATTTTAAAAACTAGAACTTGTTTTTTTTAACCAACATTTATTTTGGTTTTCTTTGTAAATATGTGGTTTGGAAATTAAATATGTATTTGCAGATGTAAAAGTCGACTCTAGCTAGATTGGTCATTCATTTGGTTTTGACTCGTGTGAACATTGGTTGCACAGCAGAGCCTTGTCCAGAATGACTTTTATCCCTCCTTATAATTCAGTTATGAAATTAAGAATATTGTGTATAACAATCAAAAAACCCAGAGCTGTGCAAAATTAACTGAATGCAAATGCTACAGGTTTTTCAGCTTTCCTGCACAGCTCTGGTAACTACTGGTTGTTCAATAATGGACTGTTTTCTATTATGGTAATTACTGCTCTGAAATCCAAGCCTGTATATGWCTGTGGAGAAATATGCAGATCGGAAGCTAATGCAGAATGTTTATRAATTCTTGTTTTCATGTGAATTACTGTTTTTGTACGAATTCATTTGACAACACAAGAGGGTGTAGTCACAGCAATGAAACCACAAATTATCTTTTAGTTGGAGAACTAGAACACGTAGTGCTTTGTTTTCTTGTGGAGGGGATAAAAGGGCATTACGACGTTTCCCTTTGAGATCTATTTGGAAGAGGAAGAGGAGTTACTTCTGGTTAAGTCCCTGTGCAATTAATGAATGAAAACCTGCTGGGCATCTCCCACAATGGGAAGCCTGTACAAACTGGCTGTTGGGCCCTCGCAAAAGGGGGATTTCAGGTCTGTTGCATCATTGTATCTTGACTTTATAAGAGTTATCCATCTGGCAGTGTGATACCCAAAATCAGTGGTAAGAACTGGCAAAATTTGTGCTAGATGTGATCCCCTGCATTAAATGCTCTATCCAACTAATCTCGACCTATCAAGCTAGCTAGGCAAGCAGAAATGGCACCAATTTGCTTTTCTATTAAGAGCTGACACTGGAATGGGCTCAAAATGAGTTTGAGCTGCATTTTGAGAATCTTTACAGCCTTTCTACAAGAGGTAGTTTTAAAATTATAATGACATAATAAAGGTGGGCATGCTTTTGAGAATTGATATCTTTCTCTTGTCTCTTACAGAAAAAATATATAGCCCTTCTGTGAGTGATTTACATCTCTTCTTCCTCCCTAGTCAAGGAATAACTTGAGAATGACCTAAGTTATTCCCTAGACACCTTCTCATGAATGATCTGCCTTTCTCTTTCTACAAAACCCGCCCCCATTACTGTAATGTAAATGTGTCTGAGACCTTTGAGTATGTACAACCATACACAAATAATGTGATACAGTTGGCTTTATATYCTTCTATAAGACAACTAATTATTGAAAATGTATGCATGAAAACTGTAGGAAACACATATGTATTGCTCTCTTGGCGCATATGGCATCTCCTGTACTCACTGAGCTTCAACTGGGTAGCAGGGAGGAAGCTCTCAACCCTGCGGAGCCTTCTAATGGTGCAGGGGTTCCCAAAGGACTGTGCTGGTGTCCCTGGCACTATCCTCGCTTTCAGAGGCATGAAACCTGCAGACTGATGAATAGTGTTGCACTGCTTTAATCCCAGGCTTCAGACAGGATTACRAACAAGCCAAACACTTTTCTCTTCATGCACAGAGGAAACAAACAGTCTGTACCTGCTGTTGTTCGTCTCTCCCTTGTTCTCTCTCTCTTTCCCCCYCGCCTTTCATCTAGCAGCACTAATGGATTTGGTGCTGTATGAGATGCTAGTCTTGCTTGCTGTTGAGTATTTCAGGCCCAGATTAAACAAAGCAACTCTTACCACAATTTTATTTATTTTCAAAAGTGAATTCAATTCCTGCTAAGTGAAAAACCTGAGAAGATGTGATATCTGTGAGGCCGGAAGAGAGAGGTCATTTAGATATGAGTGTTCCTRTGTTATTACAAACTTTCTTCTCCTTCCTCATTGCACTCCTCTCATGTCACTGTTATGCTGGGATGCTGAGACAACGTGACAACTTGTGTGGATATTCACACAGGTTTGGCTTCTGAAATCAGCTCATCATTTTCATGGCTGGTGGTGCTTCTTGGTTTTAGACAACTACTTAAGTAAAATATTGCCAGTAGTCCAACTTCTAGTGTCCCATTACTAGTTTGGACAACAAAAATCTATATAATGTGCCTCTCCAGATACCTAATGTCTTAGTCTGGATGCCTCAGGCAACTCTGAAGTGACYAACCTTGTGCTGCATTTGGGGCAGCTCACAGAGCTGCTGCAGTCATTGCTTAATGGTAAGGGTGAAGGAACCAGAGGGCTACAGCACGACTTGCATTTCTCAGAGCTGTTTTAAATCTCATACTGAATGATCACAGAGAGGGGCTGACAGGTATGCCAGCCCTCACAGGGAACAAACAGGTTTCTTTTGCCTTCTCCATYCCTTGAACATAAGCATGCTTTGAGAAATACAGCCCTGCTTCTGTCACAGGCACCCCTTTCAAATGTAGTGTTTCTTCATGCTTCRTCATGCTGTGGTGGAATTAACACAAGCTGGTCAGTAGGCATTCCTGTAACAGTCTGGTCYTTATTAAAGGATTTCCTGAGGTTTCTGGTTTTCTTGAATCTTCATCTAACTTGGTATCTTAGTTACACTGTGTCTTTTCTTGGGGTTTTGTTCCTGGCATTATAACAAGTCTTCTGTTCATTTTAGTTTGTGGACAACAGCTAATGTAATAATAATGTCTGCAGTCAGTAATCAGCGCCCTATCAAAACCAGGTACCTTAGTTGTCATCTTGCAGGGTTTACATGAGACTCCTATTAATTTTTTTCAGTCTTCAKAACTAACATCTTCATTCTAAAATCTCAGTGAAAGGTAATTATCTTTCCCATCTCCATCCATTTCTGATTATGTACTGGTTAATGTCATGTTATTTCATCAAGCTGTATGACCATATAAATACTAGTGCYTCACGGGCATATGTGATAAAATCTAAATGTATCAGATGAATGACATGGCAGAACTCTCAATGAAAATAATCTTGATATATTAGTGGGAAGGCTGTTTTGGTTTCTGACTTTTTAAAACATGAGATTGTAAGACCGGCTTTACTGGGTCAGACTAATTATTTATCTATCCAGTTGTCATTGGAGGCCAGACATGGATGGCAAGGGAAGAATATAAAACAAGTAGCTGATGCTGCTTTTACCCCCTCCTCATATAGTCTCAAGCATCCAGACATTTGCAGCTCAGGGGCTTCCTGAACATGGTTTCTATGCATTTAGTGTTTCTCAATGTATTTCTTCTCCGTGAATTTATCTTTTGAGTCTTTCATKTAAAATTTTTGTGTTCATGGTACCCAATGGCAAGGAGTTCCCCAGCCAAACTCCATGTCATGTGAAGCACCACCAACTTTTCTTTATTCCAGATATCAGTAGTAACACCAATCTAGAAACTTTATACTCTTAAATGCCTTAAAAACCAAAGCCTTTCTATTATTATTATTGTATCAGCTCCTAGTTTTGCTACTTTTATGCTTATCCTGTTCTTCTAGACTTTTCCTGGCATCTGCTTTGGCTGCAGTCAGGGACAGAAGGTTGGACTGTGYAGGCTTTTGATCTGACCGTATGTTACCATTCTTATGGAAGGTTATAAGTGAATATATGTGTACAAATCACTTCCCATGGTACTGTTTCCAGTCTGAAGTCCTTTCAAAATAGCCTGCTAATTAATATCTTACTATCTACATATTCTGTACATCAAAGGACAAGAGTTTCTCTCACCRTTTAATAACATTGAACAACTAGCAGTGCTAGCCTTGTTAGCAAAACTAAGATGCTTGCCTAGAATATTTATTATTAATGATAATTAAATCTCAACTACAATTGTTACACTAGTTAAAAATAGCCTTTTATGTTGAGGTGTGCTAATTATTTGTTCATGTTAATTTACAGAGGGAATGATCCACAGCCTGTAGAACTAATACAGCTATTTATAGTGACCCCAGTGACCTTGGCTAATTCATTAATTGGGGAAAAAAAAAAAACAACTGTAATGTATAATCCAGTTTGTAAGAGTGGATAAAGGTAGCAAGATATATTTAGTTATATAAGATGTTTCCTAAGGGTTAGAGCTCAGGACAGCATTGAATGTGAATGCTATTCACATTCAGAACTGAAATTGAAATTAGGACTACGAAGATGATCAGAGGGCTGGAGCCTTTACCTATGAGGAACAGCAGCGAGAGCTGGGCCTATTCAGCCTGGGGAAGAGAAGACTGAGGGGGGGATCTTATCAATGTGTACAAATACCTGAAGGGAGGATGTCAGGGGGATGGGGACAAACTCTTTTCAGTTGTCCCATGCGACAGGACAAGAGGCAATGGGCAGAAATTGAAGCASAGGAATGTGCTGGGGAATGTGAGGGGGAATTTCTTCCCTGTGAGAGTGATGGAGCACTGGACCAGGTTGCCCGGAGAAGTCATGGAGTCTCCTTCTGTGGAGATCTTCAAGGCCCACCTGGATGCAACCCTGTCTAACATGCTCTARGTGCCCCTGCTGAGCAGGGAGGTTGGACTAGATGATCTGCAGAGGTCCCTTSCAACCTTACTGATTCTATGATTCTATGAAATTTAATTCAGTGAGATTTATGGACTTTTTACAAATGTTTGTGTTAAAGAGATGTTCACTTACTAGAATGTATGAGTGTTGGGTTTTTTGGCATCCAACTCAAAGTAATTTAAAAGGGCCTTTACAGTCAAACAGTGAACACTCAGCACTCTTTCAAGAGGGCTACAGGTTGTTTAGCCTGAAAAGACAAAGGTGCACTATGCAGAAATCAAAAGTATCATTGAAGCRTATAAAAAGAAAATTTAAAGATTATGCTGAAGCTCAGGACAGTCTTCAGAGCTTCCTCCTCTCCTGGCTTGCACTGCAGCTTGAAAATTTGTGATGTAATTTTTAGGTTTTTTTTCTCTCTTAATATTTTGATGCCCAAGGTAKTTTTTATGAGGTAAATTTTCAAGTGTTATGTTTCTTTTCTACCAGAATGAAGTTCCTGAAGCTAAGAAAGAGGAATCTTTGCTAGATTTGGACTTCGACCCTTTCAAGCCAGAAGTTGTGTCAACAGGAGTAACTCATTCGCCCATGTCTCAGGTATTTGTTTACCTTGAGGTAGGCAAAGCRAATGAATGCAGCTTACTATCTTTGGCAGCAAAGATTTGCCTTGCATAGCCTGATCTTCCTGAGCAKCTCTTGTCAGCTGTATATCTTTCCTCTTCAATACCCCTGTGCTACTYGATGATGAACTGGAAGAGAAGGAAATTGGCAGGAGGTAAAATCAGAGGTTTATCAATGAGAGTGGTTGCTAATATCTTGGCCTTGACTTTGGCATGTCATTATTTTCCATCTTTAGAGTAACTCCCTGTGCCGACATTATAATYCTCCAAAGCCTGTCTTCTGACCTGGCTTTGACTCCTGATGCCTAGAAAGAGGCCTTAGGAGACCTAGGTCTTATGGAGTCATACAATTACTTTGYCTTGATGGAATTTCTGTACCAAGCAGGGGATGTGATCTGAGTGTTTTTGTTCTCATAAATCTATTTCAGACACAACCTCAAGGAAAATGAGAGAATGGAATAGCATGTTTCCTTGCAGGATGTTGTACTGAAGGAATTCTGCATTCTATGGTACCATTTGCTGTGGTAGTTTCTCTCAGCAATAAAATAATAAWAAAAAAAAAAAAAAGAGAGAGAGAGTTGCTGATTTTTCTGTGGCTTGCTTCAGAACCTGCTATTTTAAAATGCAGAATTCACCCTCACTACCCCTTCGGGTAGTTCCTCTGGCCAGCAGAGCGTGGGATCTCCACTGTACATGGGCAAGGGGAAACAATACTGGCATCTTGCGAGCAAAGCCTGTTATCCTTATAGCTATCACTGACCTGGTTTATACTGTGAGATGTGAAAGGTCTAATCATTTGTTCAGGAATGCAGCACTGGGAAAAGAATGAGCAAACAGGAAGTTTTAAGACTGAGACAGTCCTCRTTCTCTGCTAATCTTTCTCAGTTAATTAATTTTGTCTTTGGTGTATAGGCCTAGTTACGTAATGAGATCTGTAGTGATCTCTAATGGGTTATGTAGTGTCATCACTCCACACATTAACTGCAATTTCTCATTGTGGTTTAATTGAAGGAGTGTTTAATTATAGTAGAGGCTTTCTGCATCTTGTTCTTTTTCTTGCTCCCTGTGAACAAGAAAGAAAATAAAAAATAATCCCTTGGCATTCCACATTGACAGAAAATTCTAGCTGTGACTTTGGTAACACTACTGATTCAACTTGTCTTGTAATAACCCTGATTAGAGCAATGGGATAGTTAAACTAAAAGCTTTTAACTTAAATGARGCAGCAGGTTATGTCCTGACATTGTAATGTACAGATTGTGGGATRCTTTACTCCTTTAATAGATAAGAACTGATTTTGATTCAACTGTGGGATGGAACACAGAATGTAATTATACATTATACATACATTTTCATTTAGGTCCATACGATGCATTCGGTGAACACCTTCTGTCTCTCTTCTCTCTTCTTTCCTCCATATATGTAGATGTATGATGTATATTCATAGATATGTATGTGTGTGTGTGTATATATGTGTGTGTGTGTATATACATATACATACATATATATACATATACATATATATATATATATATATATATATAAAAGAGATGATTCTTGTATATGGATGAATCAAAGCACTGTACTTTTCCAAAGAAGGGAAGATAGCCCTGCAGTAAGGCTTTCCATCTTATGGGATGTGACAGGGTCATTGCTATAGGAGCACAGACAGGATGAAATCTGTGATCTCCATATTCGAGCAGTCTTGTGCTGTTTTACAAGGAGATCAAGAACAGAGTCTTAAATACGTTTTCTGAATGTGTGTTGTTTTCTGCCACAGTCATGGATGTTTTTCCCACAGCGAACTGTGCTGAAGTAGTGAACTGAAGATAGGGGTAGGCATCTTTGCCAYGACTCTCCTGGGAGGCCAGACATGACTTCCATACTGATCGTTTAGTTACCTCCTTGCATTCCTCTGCCAATGTGATCAGATCAGAGCAAGTGAACCCCCATCTGCCCTTCTTTCTCTTGCCCCTCCTCACTTGCTTTTCTATTCCTGTGACTGTTTCAGGACTGGCCTTCCAAGACATGCCTGGATAGGTTCCTATCTATATACATTGACACTTTCCYAGGTGCTGTAATGTGTCTTGCCTTTCCTTTGTTGTGTTCCTTCCCCCTGGTGCTCAAAGGCATTACTCTTTCCACTGAAGTCAGTAGGAGTATTAGGATTTGCATCAGTAAAGGCTGTAAGAAGAGACCTATAATTTTTTCTTAGAGCTTATATGTTCAGCTACAATTATGGTGGAGTAGGCAGATGCACTTGAGCTGAATTACATCTGCAGAAAAAAGCAGATACCTGGAAATTAAAAAAAAWTAACTGATTGAGAGTTGAATGTTAGTGTTAATTTACTGTAAATCTGAGTAATGAATTATTATTTTTACCTTTTATTCATTAAAGCAGAAATGGTTTGGGAAGCCGTTCTGCCTTTTGTGAAATAAGAAGCAGRCAATAGAAGAAACTAAATGCAGTGATCTCTTCTCTTAGGCAAATGTTATGTCTCATTTCAGGAAGTTTCACATTTTATTTTTATGTCTTGTCTTTTTATTTTGCATAGACTTTGACCTAGGTTTGAAGAAAGCAGATATATCATAAAGCATCCCAGAGAGCTTTTGAGGCCAACTGAGAGAGCTCCTTCTTTTGTAGAGGACTATTAACTTAGTACTGAAGTCTGCTGTTTTTCTTTCATCTGTCTGTTCAGCTCTTCTGCTGAGAGGCCACCAACATTTCTTATTAACAGATGAGGCAAGAAATTGAAAACATGGGTCAACTTTCTTGTTTTGTTTCCCAGGAAGCATACCATTTTCTTTTCTGGTGTTGGAGTTGTGAGAAAACCTTTTTGTTGTTCTCGGTGGATAGTGGGATCATTTTTTTGATTGACTGAAAAGCCTGACCTCTGGCTTATGTAGGCAGTCACAACTTGCAGAGACTCCTGTACCCACTGAAGGTTATTCAAAGTCACTAGTTCAGAATCTGGTGTCTAGTCAAGTACTTAGTGGTATGAGTTCACTGGAAAGAGCAACTACTCTCARGTAGGAGATATCACAGTCCATCACATGCTACACATCTTATTTAACCAAAAAGCATATATACAGATATATACAGACACATACTSACTCATATATASACACATATATAKAGAGAGAATATATATATAGAAAATATATAGATATATATGTAAGTATGCTTATAAATAAGCTTCTGTCTCTGTTAGTTAATGTACACTTCTGTAGCATACTGAACGTGATATGCAAACAGTATCTTTCTAAGTGCCTTTTCTCCCCCCTTATTTTTCAGACATTGCCATGGGATCTATGGACGGTAAGTCTGATGCTTATCCTTACAATTTCAGATATTTCTGTGCCTCTGATTTTGTAATACCCTAAACTCAGATTTATAATCCTTTCCTCAGAAACAAAGATAAAGAACTTACAGACAATGACAAACACTTTAACGTAGATGAAACCACTTGGGATCCTTTAAAAACAACAAAAAATATCTCTGTTGTTTGGCCTACGAAGCGTAAATGATGTTAGCACTCTGGGGTAATAAAGTTCACAATCGTTATAGCTAAGTATTTGCTGCTTTTATTCTCATCTCTACTCTAGCTGTTGGAGGCTAGTCCTGGGTACTGATCACCTGTTTTAAATATCTGAAGGTGTAGTTCTTCAGGATTTTAACCCAATGGACACCATTTTCACAGAATTCAGGAGTGAAGAGAGAATTTAAGTTGTTCTTTCAATAGTGATCTAGAGTTATTCATAAAAACAGCTACTGCTGTAGAAAACCCCATGAATCCTTCCGTCTACCTCCTGCTGTTAAATCAGATACAATAATCTTCAAGAAGAAAACAGTTCATTTTTGTGTACTTTATTTTGAATTTGTGTCACTGTGATAGCTGGGTTGACTTGGTCTGTAGCCAGGAATGTTCTTTTTTTATTTTGTTTTGTTTTGTTTTTACCTTTTGTGGATTCAACCAGCACAGAAATCTGTGGATGCTTCTTATTCATTCAGATTTGTCAAAGTGTTTTGTGAATACATGAGAAATGTGATGCATCTTAAATGCCCATCTCTTTTCTTGGGAGAGATTAAATAAAGCCTGACAAAATACAGTCATATATGCAGACTAGTCAAAATTTCAATGCTGTCAGTATAAAGAGCAACTAAAATAACTTCAAAATTGAAATAGAAATTGAATTCATAGTTCTGAACTAATATGAGATATCTTTATCAGTGTCTTGCTGTCACACAATTTTATTTATAGCATGTAATACGTAATTTTGTATTATAACTGTAATTCCCTTTGCTCTTATTTAAAAGAAAATCAAGCAAATCATGAGCTTCAGAGCTAAATGTTTGAAATCAGGGATTCTGAACTTTTACTGTGTTTTTCTTACTAGTAAATTGATTCTAGATTAGTTGTTGATCTATCTTGCAGCATTTACATCTGTTCAGAGTGGTAGTAGTGTAGATAGTCGGCTTTATGAGCTGGTGCCTTACTGTGTAAGTGGCCTGGGTGTAAATGCCTCTGCATGGTGCAAGATGATGGAGAATCAGAGCTATGCACTAAAGGCCTGAGTGAAGTATCTATATCTTAGTTTAAATAGAAGTAAGGCCCCCTACCACTGGAATTGCTTCCTTTCTTCTTCRCTGTCTCACAGAGCGATCCCTCTTTTCTACTGAGATGTAATAGGGTACCTGTGACAAAAGTATCAGGGGCTTTAGAGTAATGCAACATGTGATAATTATTCAGTGTACATGTAGAACTTGTTTTCTAATGTAATATGATGGCTGGAGGTGTGGCTTAAATTCGTGGGCCTGTGATTAGTCTTCAGTGGAGGCCARGAAAGGACTAGCAGCCCTTCCCCACAACCAGTTTGGTAATCACTGCTAGGTAAAGAGCTGATAAATAACAAGCAGTTGCCATAACAAAAAAGTGCCATGTTCTTATTTTCRTTGTTTCATATGAATGGTTTTCTTCCATACAGACAAGCAGTGAATTGGTGCAGCCGGTAAGCAAGCTTCTCCTCAAAATTGCAACCATTTTAGAGATATGCTTAAGTCARTGTGGTGTAATATATAGTTCTTTGCCTTGTCTCTTGGTGCTGCTCTTTTAGATTGCAATCTACTGTCTCCTAACATTGCAAATCACATAGCTTTTCCTTAAACTGCTAAATTTAGTCAGTTTAATTCTTTAWATTAAAATTGCTGTAGAAAAATATAAATTTTGTGTTTTCTCATCAAGTCCGCCTTTATCTTTTTCATCTTGTGTTTTTTCTTTGCTTTTCTGTCTGCTCAAAGCCTGATTCTGCAAAAAGTCTTTCCCTGTGTAACCTGGTCATGGAGGAAACCCCAAACAGTGGGTCATCAGAAGATATTAACAGATCCCAAAGTGATCTAGGTTCACTCAACTGGGGCCTAGATGTTAGCACACCCAGTGTCAGCCAGGAAATTACTGCAGGCGGTTCTTTGCTTTTCCCTGAGGCAGAGCAAATCTCAAGCGAATCCACTGATAGTCTGCCTGTTAGTGTTTGGCCTGCTATAGGTGAGCACGATGCTGCTGCTCCAGGGTCAGCTTCTGTAAACAGAAACCAGAGGACTTCACTGGAGGCCCATTTGGATGTTAAAAATGTCCCATGGGAAGATGTGGTGACTGATCAGCGTTTAGAGACCACAACCAGTTTTGAAACACCTTTTCTGGGAACAGATAGCTTGCTGGATGAATCCCTCCCATGTGAAGTGCAAAAGGCAGAGGAGGAGCAGGAGGAAGAAGAGTTTATGTGGACAGGTGTCAAGCCAAGTGAAAAGGTAGAGACCAGAGCTGCTAASGACAAGGAGGTRGAAGGTASAGAGGAGCTGGAAGAGAGAGGTTGTGAAACTAAAGAGAACAGAGAGGCAGAACTTAGTAAGGTTTTAGCAAAGGCAAACAGTGAAACTTCAGTAAATACAGAGGCAGAAACTTTATGTCCATCAGAAATTAATAATGGGGAAGCTGAGACAACTAGTGGGACAACTAGCTGGGACAACCTAGAAAACACTGGGGAAAAAGAATTCAAAGATATAAATGTCATTGAGGAGGCAGATGGAAAAACATCATTGCTGAGCACAAGGTTGGAAGATGGGGACAAAATAGTAGTGAACAACTCTGAAACTATAGAAAGCRCTGGCACCAAATCTGAGAAGGTCTTGGGTATCTGGGATCAAGACTGTGAAGGGACATTTGAAGATGGCTTTGACCAAACTGGCAATGCTACTGAAGGCAGTGCTACACTGGAGTGTATAAAAGTGATGGGATGTGTTGACCTCGAAGTAACTGACCACACAGAAAAGGATCCTACAGATATTGGAAACATTCTCTGTGATGCTGAATTATTCAGTGCAGAAGAGTCCAGAGGTAAAGGAACTGAAGACAATAGCGTCAGACTCCTCCAAAATGGTAGTGATGCTGATGAGTGTCAAACTGCTGCTGAAAAAGAATGGGCATTGCTGCCCGAGACAGCTGACGCTGCCCATACACACTGCAGTGATTCTTGCCTAGATAATACAGAAGACCAAATGGTAGGTAGGGCAGCAGAAGCAGCAGTTGCTGAAGAGCATCCTAGTAACACTGATGTTCCTGAAGCCTTGGAAACAGACCCTTGGCTGGCAAACTGGGATCCAACGGTTACTAATGATTCCTGGGGGTTTTCTAATCTGTCAGATGGCCAAGCTAATGGATTGGATAATTGGCCTTTTTTCCCTAAGCAGCAAGACTCAGAGGAAGGTAACATGGAAAATGTTTGGTTAGGCATTAGTGATAAATGGTCCACACAGGATCTGGGAGGGACTGATAACAGCTGGGGAGAAGTAGGTGTAAGCACAAGCAATAAAAGTCAGGAGACACCAGTAAAACAAGGCTTACCTGGGGAACAGGCAAGCATTAGCAATCCTGGACTGAGCAAGGAGATAGCTAGACCCTTGGTTCTGTTTCAAATGGGAAATTCCAGAAATGCTAGCACCGAGAGTTCAACTAGTCCTAAGGACAATGAGACCAACAACTCAGATTTATCTGAAGATGAAATTGCTAACCGGAGATATGGATTATTGTACCAGGAAATTGAGGCTGATAAAGAAGAGGTACCTACCCCAGTGTGTAGCCTAGTCTAGACAAAGAATTCCTTAGGCCATGTGTAACCTTGTCATTTAAAAACAATCCGTTTATGTTTCCCATTACCCCTTCYAAACCCTTGCTACTCTTTTTTGAAAAATTGTTATGCAGCTGTTCAAAATGTGGTTGCTTCAGCCATGCAATGAAGCAGGCTGACAAAGACACAYTTGAAAAGGTGAATGAAGCTTTGAACTATGAAGGCACATAGTGTCTCACAACTTTTTTATTTTGTATGTGTAATTTTAAATGCACCTACAATCCTTTTTTTTATGAAATTCTAAAGTCAGCCTGCTTTTTGTTTTGTTCTGGTGTTTTCTTTAACCTGTTATCAAATAACTCCATCATCAAATTTCTTTCTACTTTGCCCTTCTTTTTTATTTTTGTTTATTTTGAAAACATTTAACCTGTTTTTATTTTGCAAATAAAAGCATTTTGATTCATGTTCTGGTTTAGTAAACAAATGATAATTTATTCTGATCTTTACTTCTACTTAGGCATCCAGCACAGCATTTAATGGATTTGTACAGGTAAGAGATAAACATATTTTGAGAGCTTTTTCTGTGCTGTTAGGAACAGATTAGGACTGGCTGTACAATTTTAGGAAATCTGTTCTGCTGACTAACTTCACAATAATGTTATACAAATACAATTCCAGAATCCTGTCTGCTCTCTGAAATTATTACTAAATGTATTAGAATGATATTAATACTCTTGGTACTGTTAGCCTCGCTGAATTTAATAGCAGAACTCCCACTACCTTAGTGGGACTGAATTTTTGCTATTTTAGCTTTTTTATTACATTCTTTTGTGGCTTTTTCTCACAGTTCCCAAATACTGTAAATCATAACTTCCTCCATCTTACTTCCTGTAACTGTTTGTGTGTGTACATRAGTTTTATTTCTTTCTGCACCTTTATTTTCATTTAAAATATGTTTTAATCTGAAAGTTGAATTACTTGTTTACTGCTATGCCGATGATGAGGCTCCATGTTAGATGCTGCAGAGGTGCTTTGAACAAAGATAGCACATTTGTGCTTTCCAAGTCCAGGGCTGTGGGTTGTCTGGGTCTTCACTAAGTTCCAGCAGCTTTTCRGACTGGCTTATCTGCAGCATGCCTGTACACCACCTTTTTAAAAGCATGCAAAAAAAAAAAGAGCTAATATAAAGCTGGAAATACATCCTTCACCATGAATTCATGTTACTTCAGCCCTTTTAAGTTATTAAAGGATCTAGAAGGAAGGGGCAAGGTGTAAGGCTCCCACCCCTAGTTATTAGGGCAAAATGTTTGCCCCAGGGAAATCAAAAGTTAATACCCATTGACTTCAGTAGGGATAGGATTTTACCCCTCAGTGTTTTCYGATTAACTATTTCTGAATGATTAAGATGTTGGAAAACGCTTTCTCCACTTTTGTACTTATTTAATGAAGGTAAAATTTTGTATCCGTAATAAATTGGCAGTACAACTCATATCYGAACAAAAGCCCAGAATGTCTTCATTCTGGATGTTAAAGTAGCTTAGAGCTAGTTTAGTCTGTGAGAAGTTTGCCTAAGTCAGGAAAACAGGTGTCTTTGGTAGCCTTCTGCGAAAATCCCATCTCGAATACTTCTGCTTCATTGTTTTTCATTTTTGTATCTAGGATACCTCTCTATTTACAGTGCAATCAAATGAGAATGTGACAGAAACTTTGGTAAGTGGCTTTTGCTTCATTGTTAAGTGTCTTACAAAAAAAGGGTGCTGTTTTTGCTTTGTGCAAAGATACTTGCTCCTTGTTTGTGTTGCTATCCTCTAACTTGTAAAATCTCTGGAAGATTTAGTGGATGAGTGGATCCATTGTAGTTGTGTAAGTCTTTTCTCAATGAAACAATTTTCTCAATGAAAGCACAAAGGAAAAGAAGAGAAATACTACTTTGAAGGATTTGGCTTTAAAGAAAAGAAAAAGGTATTCTTATTCTTATTAGGGTATTCTAAGTTACTTTTAATTTTCAAATGTATAATCAAATAATTTTTCATTTATTGCAGTTAAGAAATGGCAATAATCAGTACTATGACTTAGTGCACAGCAAGCAGGTGATGATACATAATGGCTGTATACCCATCTCCAGTGTTGCTCTAGCTTTTTCCACTTAGAGCTGTGACTTTTCAGGAAATATCTTTCACATTTTAACAGACAGTCTTTTAAAGACTAGAGGATCTTTTTTGGAGTGGTCGCACTGGCAATTTCGTAGTTTCTGTTACAGTCATTGGTTAGCCTGGAGTAAGGATATGAAATAGCTTTTATATCATATGATACGGTGCTGGAGTGAATGTCAGAAAATGATATTGAAAATATTATTTAATGTGGCTTTTGTATAATGCCTCAGGTGGTGCTTCAGTGTTCAGCATCACCTCAGATAGTGCATTCAGTGTTCAGAATGATTACTGAATATACTGAGAATATTTTTAGTATTTTTGCTAGTAGTTCAAGCATGGCAGCTAGTCTGAAATCCTGCTTGTCCTAAGTGACTTGAAGCACATCAATACAATCTTCATTATAACATATTGTCTGTGATTCTAAGTCTAAAAGTTTCTTCCGGCATTAACCCTCAGAAAACTCATTTAGTCATCTTACCTGGGATAAGGTAAGATGACTAAATAAGGTCTTGTTTTTCTCATTTCTATTCTCTATTCTTTGTAAAATTCCCTAAAGCTTCTATTAATACACTAGACAGATTTTGCACAGTATGTTAGCAGATAATGAATATTTCTTGATACTGTGTCACATCCTGAAAGTCTTGTTTAGGTAAACTTCTCTGTACCTCACTAAAAACCAGTCATCTTAAGGAATATGTAAGAAAAGAGGTGAAATATTATGGATTTTTCCTGAAAAATATTGGCAAGGAAAAGATTTTAGTATCTTTGAGAATATCATCGAAACTATCTCTTTATCGCAGGAGACCKTACAGCAAGCTGCATGTTATTAAATGCAAAGCAATTAAATAGCTTTTGTTTTTCCTATTATGCTGACTATTTTTCATGACAAATTAATTTACAGGGGTTATTTTGATTAGTTGAGTCAGCCATCTTTATAAATGGTATATACTGAGTCCAGGTTGTAGCCCTCTCCTTGTATGTGTGTGTTTGCAAGGTGATGTCTCTGTGCAGTGAGAACCCATCTCCGTGTTGGAGATACCACTTGTGATCTGAGCTACTTTGCTACAGGACTGAACTTGCTGCAGGCTCATGGTGTTTGCTAGATCCTCTGGCTAAAAACAAACATAGGCCAGAATTTAAAAGGGTAGAAATCTCAGTAGTATGGCTGGTAAATGGATGCCTGGTAGGTGATTGGAGGGCACATGACAGAATGCATGTTAACAGGAAATCAGGGATAATTTTCGATAGCAGGAATTCAAGCAGTCAGTGGTTGCCCATGTGTATGTAAAAACCTTTTGGGTCTGTAGTATTTACTTCCTACCTTCATTAGAAAAGAGGCCATTTTGTTGGAGAACTAACAGAATGAAGAAATAGGAGGTAATTTTAAAMCCCCCTAAGAAGCTCTGGGTTGGGTCATACAGGTGTCAGTTTCGGCTCCTGCTTTGCCATGACTTTCTGAAGCATCTCTGAGCAAACTGTATACTTTCCCTCTATTTCCATGGCTCCTTTCTGTGACTCAGGAGAGTAAGACTTAGGGAAGGGTGAAGGGACTGGTTCAGTTTACATAAAGCACTTTGAGGATGGAAGCACTCTTTAGTTGTTAAGCATTAATGTGGTGGTGTAAGGCCAAGCACTGCTGTCCTCTTCCCAATAAAGTCCTATAGGACTGAGCCTGTGGTGTGGCAGCTGTGAGTGAAGCAGAACTGTCAAGGGTGTAGTTCCCATTCTCCTCCTACCCCATAATTGCGTGCTTTCAATGATTTTTCCACTGACTGCTTAAAAACCAATAAAACAAAAGACTGAGGCTGAAGAAGCTCCACCTGGGGAACTCAAGGTTGAGGAAACCCCTGCTGCTGCTGTTCTCGAAAAGGAGACCATCCCCACTGAGCCCACTGAGCCAGCAGAGCAGGCTGCGGTGAGTGACCTGTCCCTCATGCGCTCCCGGGCCTCATCTGAGCCACCTTTTGCACATTRTGAATGTGCCTGCTTCATTTCAGCCATCCTTTCCATTCCTCACCATCTACCCCTGGCTGGTGTCCCCAGCACTCACCTGTGTCACAGCATGTCTTCCCAGTGTGTGTGCTCCTCTCAGCCCTAAAGTGTCATTCCTCTTAAGTCTGACAATTCAGACTGAAGTTCATCTGAATGATTGTGGYTTCCCATTTTGTTTGATTCCAGACAAACTTCAGAAGGGGAAAGAAGTGATGCCATTTTAAAATGACTTTATTTGAAGGTTTTTTCGTTTTCATCTCTTTTTTCATTTTTTTCATCATTTCATTTCATTTCAAGCTGAGCTGTAAGCACTAAGCCAGTGTACATCTTTTTTGGTCCTTGTTTGAGTGTGAAAATACCAGCAAAAAGTAATTGTAATGTAAATGTCTACAAATCTTGTGGTTTTAGAAGCCAGCTGCTGGCTGAGGAGGGAACCCTAAAGCACCRGTTTGGAAATTTTGAGAAGTCAACATTCAGGAAACAGTGAGAAAAAGAAATGACAGGCTCTATCAGAACGTAGAAGGGCACTTTATATTACTGTAAATTTAGAGGTGCACTGAGATGGTGGTGGAGGGGGTGGGTTGGTTTGTTTGCTTGTGGTTTTTTTTCAGACTAGAATCCCTTTCTGATAATGAATATSCCAGTGAATATTCTTTTTATCCAGCTTCTCCTTACTACATTCACAAGGTCCTGKAGATGGGTGAGACCTACAGACTAAGAAACCTTGAAAGAGAAATGCATTTATTTTTGTAGGCTACCAGTCCAACAGTGTCAGTGCTTTCCTTAACGCCAAAACCTTGCTCAGAACCTGTAACAAGTGTTTTTTTGCTGTTAGAATCTGAACAGGAGTTGCTGGACCAAATCTCAGGAGGTAGTGACCTCCCGTAAAACCAACTAAATGGGAAGTTGTATAGTTCCTGTTCTTTTAACAATTATAAGCCTTCTGCAGAATGCCCCTTCTGGGGAACTTGAGTTGATGTTGTCAGAGGCATCCCCCTGTTGCAGGAAATGGCARTCAGTCCTTAAGAGTGAGTAAAATAATTCCGTATTATTTCATTTTCCTGCAAAGTTTGTTTTACTGAGTCATGGATCTGAGAAGTGAACCTGAGCAGTATTGTAGATTCCTTATTTAAAACTAGACAGAAAAAGTATTTGTTTCCTAGGTCACTTTCTCTGCCACTGAAGTCAGTGGACGCTTCATAAGTCTGCTTTTGATAACTGAGCACACTTTGCAGTACATGTTCTCAGTAGAACAGGGTTCTCCTTACTGAACCTGTCTTTAGCCTTGGGCAAGTCTTTTATCTCCATCTGTTAAGCAGAGATGGTGATACCCTCTTTTTTGTAAAGGTGGGTATTTTTCAGTAAAGCGTGTCATATACTGCTACATGGGAAACAATTAATTAGGCTGTAGCAGATGCAGACTGGCTGAAGAAAATCAGTCATTAGTACCTATGTATGTGGCAGTGCAGTGCTTTGGAAGAAGGTTTATCAGGTGTGCAGTTACTGTAGCATATCATGTATTTGTCTCTGGAACCAATCTTGTTACAACATTCTTATTAATGGTAATGGCTCAGACACTGCAAGCCTGCTGATGATATTTTTCAGTGACTACAGGTTGGGCAATGTCATTAATAGAGAGGTTAGCATTAGGACATCACACAAGCAGAACTGAGGGAAGACCTGCAAGTGGTTGGAAACAGTTAATGTGGTAAAGGGCTCACTAGCTTTACCTGCCAGTCAGAGGCCGATTATCTACTGGCACTGTTGGAACCTTTTGAAAGCCACACGTAATACTAGGTGAGCTGTCTGCAGCAGAAAGAAGTACTAGGGTTGGTGTRCGAGGCTCTGGAGTACAAATGAGGTTAATTAAAGACTCGCTTAAATGAGGCAAGAGCAGAGCGGTGCTGCTAGCATGCTGATGAGAGACCTTATCTAGTAAGAGAAGGTGGGAGGAAGATAACTTGTCTAACCAAACAACTGCTGATCTACATATTCATCAGTGGGATAAACAGCAGAGGCAAAAATAACTATATAAGCTTAAGAAAAGTGTTGGAATAAGAGTATCCCCATATGGTTAACGTTTCAGAAATACGTGTACTCTGGAAATTGGAACATTTTTCCCCACTAGAGTAATCAGATTCTGGCACAGCTTTCATTTTGAAATAATGGGAACAAAACCTGAAGAGGTTTCAAAGTGCTGATTATGACTGGGATTATATGATCGTGTGTCTGTGACAACAATAGTTTGGATGCTGTGACCCAGGAGATTGCTTCCTGTCCCATGTTTCCTTTTAATAAGAGATAGATTAGTTCTGTTTTTAATCTGCTGGAGAAATAAATAAATAGCTGCCTTGGGTTGTTTCTGCAATTTGACTGCATAAAACTTCACTCTTTTTAAAAAAGTCAAATCTTCAGATACTCAGTTATATTACCTGAAAATGCAGACAGGGCTCATACTAATTGCTATATACTTTGTATTCAGAAGCATACCTCACCACCTCAAACCTTTGCACAAACTGAAAGCACTATTTAGACTCTGCATAATCAGACCAAATTATTTCATTTATCACTGTTTCAGTTCACATGAAATTATTATTCTTACAGAGATGATGAAACACTGATATTTTACAGAAATTTGTCTGGAAATAGAAAGAATGTCAGTACAGGACACCTGCCATACATGTGGACATCTCATACAGATAGATGAGTTTGCCTGGGTAGTGTCAATCAATATTGCCAGTGTCGGCAGGATTAAAAAATGTTATCCAGTGGGAAGGCTATGAAAAGACAGGTTGAACTTTACCTTAGCACTTGCCTAGTTGTCATTTCTCCCTCGCTCCCATCTGACTGAGGGAGGAAAAAAAAAATCTGTTGTGGAAGGAAAGGGGGACAGTGCTGGATGGGCTGTTCCAGAGAACACTGGGGGAGAAGGGAGATACTCCCTCTCTCTGTCCAATTCTTCCTTTTGAATATTCAAGTTTTTCATTTGCTTTTTATTCAGGTCCATAGTACACGCTGGAGTAAGTGATTTCAGGATCATCCTCTTACACCCTCACATGCCCAAACTAAGAAGGCCACACACACTCTGTGGAGACCTAGCTCTTCTCCTTCTATGTTTTTTCTTTTGAATTAACATAAGTCACAGTAATAACTTGTCAACTCTTCATAGAGGCAAACAATGAAATTGCATGTCTGAGGCACAACTTTTTCTCAAACTCTTCTCCCAGATGTCTGATGTCTAGTCAGAGTAAATTTGATAGTTTGGAATAAAGAAGGAGGAAGAGAAGGTGAATAGAAGAGGGATAGGAAGTCAATCATTAGTCTGGAGCTGTCCTCTTCAGACTGTAGAATGGCAGGAAGTAATACAGAGGAAAAATATTAATGAAAGTTAAAAGGTTGTTTCTAAATGGTTTTCTTTTGATTTTCTGTAAAGATTTATAAAGAAAAGGGATTGTGCAATAAATTATTTTACTAAAAGGAAGCCAGCTCCTTTTTATCTGGCGGTAAGACAAAATAAAGTCATAAAATCTGTTGCATGTCTTAAATGCTAATTAAATGGTGGGCTGTGACTACTGTACTGCTCATTCAGCAGTTGACTGATGTGACCTTTTCAGATAATCCATTTTACTCCCTGAATGTCACTGTAGAGTTCTTAGTTCAAGTTCTGTCGGAAGGTGGTCTAGCTGAGACAAAGAATTGCAGAAGTATTGGGAAAGAGGGAAGGAAATACAGCATAAGAGACAGGCAGTATAGTAACAGTCCAGCAGACAGACCATAGGCATAAATGCAAGTTAAACAATTTTGATTAGATTTTTGTTATTTTTCTCTTAAACTGGGAAAGAATGAGCCAGTGGACAAGGTACTTGTTTCCTGAGATGAGAGTTTTGATTGTGGCTACTTGTTTTTCCATATTTCGTTATTGGCCAAAAATATTGGTAAGACTTTATTACAAGAGCTCATCAAAAATTGCTGCATGGGATCTTATTGCATGTTTATGTATTGGTCCTTCAGGTCTCAACTGCCATGGAACAAATAAAACTTTTTATTAGTAGCGTGCAACATTTATCCTTTTTCTAATTTTCTTTTGTTTTCTTTTTTATTTTTGTGGATGACAAAATGTTTGGCAACCAAAGGAGCAGAACCATCATTTGCATTGTACCCTAACAGTATTGATTTTCCAAATCAACAACTTGCTACGCTGCTGGTGTTGGCAATAGGGTTTTGGATTCTATGACCATGGCACATGGTTTGAAGATCAACAACTGGTGGGAAGAGATGGGATTCACCTCACCAAGCGGGGCACATTTGCCTTTGCCAACAGGTTGGCCAGCCTAGTAAAGAGGGCTTTGAACTAGGTAGGAAGGGGGAGTGGGGGTGTCATAGAGACAGGGTAGTCAACAAAACGCAACTCGGGTTGGGGGGCCTCCAAGGGGTGCGTGCCGCTGGGGATGTGCGTTTGGGACATGGCGATGCGGGACCCTCATACATGCTTCCGGGGAAACCTGCAGGCATGACTACCTCTTTGAAATGCCTGTACACCAATGCACGCAGCATGGGGAACAAACGGGAGGAGCTGGAGATCTGTGTGTGATCACTGGGCCGTGATCTCATTGCAGTCACAGAGACACGGTGGGACAGCTCACATGACTGGAACGCTGTTATTGATGGCTATGTGCTTTTTTGGAGAGACAGGCCAGGGAGGCGAGGTGGTGGAGCTGCTCTTTATGTGAGAGAGCAACTGGAATACATTGAGCTCTGCCTAGGGGTGGAGGAGGAGAAGGCAGTTGAGAGCTTATGGGTAAAGATCAAAGGGCAGGCTAATACGGTGAGACACTGCTGTGAGTGTCTACTACAGGCCACCTGACCAGGAAGAGAAAGTTGATGAAGCCTTCTACAGACAGCTGGAAGTAGCCTCAAGATCGCAGGCCCTGGTTCTCATGGGGGACTTCAACCACCCTGACATCTGCTGGAGGGACGACACAGCAAGGCACAAGCAGTCCAGGAGGCTCCTGCAATGCATTGATGATAACTTCTYMTCGCAAATGGTGGAGGAGCCTACGAGGAAGGGTGTCCTGCTGGACCTTGTCCTTATCAACAGAGAGGAACTGGTTGGAGATGTGAAGGTTGGGCAGCCTTGGCTGCAGTGACCATGAGATGGTGGAGTTCAGGATCCTGCAGGAAAGAAGTAAGGCAACAAGCAGGATTGCAACCCTGGACTTCAGGAGAGCAGACTTTTTGGCCTCTTCAGAGACCTGCTTGGAGGAATCTCATGGGTTAAGGCCCTAGAAGGAAGGAGGGTGCAGGAGAGCTGGCTAGTATTCAAGCATCACTTCCTCCAGGCTCAAGAGCCATGCATCCCTATGAGTAAGAAGTGCAGCAAAAGGGGCAAGAGACCTGCATGGGTGAGCAAGGAGCTCCTGGCCAGATTCAGACAGAAGAAGAAAGTACACTGAATGTGGAAGAGGGGACAGGCTACTTGGGAGGATTACAGGAATGCAGTCAGAGTATGTAGAGATGTGGCGAGGAAGGCTAAGGCCCATTTGGAATTGAGTCTGGCAAGGGATGTTAAGGACAACAGGAAGGGCTTCTTCAGATACATCAGTAGCAAGAGGAGGGCTCGAAAATGTGGGCCCACTGCTGCATGGGCAGGGGCCCACAGGTGACAAGGGATACAGAGAAGGCAGAGATACTGAATGCCTTCTTTGCTTCAGTCTTCACTGCTAAGGGCAGCCTTCATGAATCCCGGAGCCTAGAGACAATGGAGAAAGTCYGGAGGAAGGAAGACTTTCCCTTGGTTGAGGAGGATAGGATTAGAGATCTCCTKGGSCAGCTTGACATCCACAAATCCATGCGTGAGGATGGGCTGCACCCACGGGTACTGAGGGAGCTGGCGGATGTTGTTGCCAGGCTGTCTCCATCATCTTTGAAAGGTCCTGGAGAACTGGAGAGGTGCCTGAGRACTGGAAGAAAGCCAATGTCAGTGCAGTCTTCAAGAAGGGCAAGAAGGAGGACCCAGGCAACTACAGGCCAGTCAGCCTCACCTCCATCCCTGGAAAGGAGATGGAACAGCTCGTTCTGGATGTCATCGCCAGGCATATGGAGGAAAAGAAGGCGATCGGGAGTAGCCAGCATGGATTCACCAAGGGAAAATCGTACTTAACCAAACTGATAGCCTTCCCTGATGGAATGACTGGCTGGGTAGATGAGGGCAGAGCAGTGGATGTTGTGTACCTTGACTTCAGCAAGGCTTTTGACACTGTCTCCCATAACATCCTCCCAGATAAGCTCAGGAAGTGTGGCTTAGAAGAGTGGACAGTGAGGTGGATGATTAAGAACTGGCTGAAAGGCAGAGCTCAGAGGGTCGTCATCAGTGGTGTGGAGTCTAGTTGGAGTTGTTGGCGAGTCGCATCCCCCAGGGCTCAGTACCGGGTCCCATCCTGTTCAACTTGCTCATCAATAGCCTCCTCAGCCATTGATGTCAATGGGGACTGAGTGCCTCCTAAGCAAGATTGCTGAGGATACCAAGCTGGGAGGAGTGGCTGATGCACCAGA
This sequence comes from Rhea americana, assembly GCF_003343005.1. Classification (NCBI taxonomy): domain Eukaryota; kingdom Metazoa; phylum Chordata; class Aves; order Rheiformes; family Rheidae; genus Rhea; species Rhea americana. The sequence goes on from NW_028186779.1 coordinate 4,991,303, forward strand.
GGGCTGTGCTGCCCTTCACAGAGACCTGGACAGGCTGGAGAGCTGGGCAGAGAGGAACCTCCTGAGGTTCAACGAGGGCAAGCGCAGGGTTCTGCACCTAGGGAGAAATAACCCTAGGCACCAGGACAAGCTTGGGGTTGACCTTCTGGAGAGCAGCTCTGCAGAGAAGGACCTGGGAGTGCTCGTGGATGACAAGCAATGCTGGCTCGAGCATGAGCCAGCAATGTGCCCTTGTGGCCAGAAAGGCCAGTGGTCTCCTGGGGTGCATTAGGAAGAATATTGCCAGCACTGGAGGGAGGTGATCCTGCCCCTCTGCTCAGCCCTGGTGAGGCCTCATCTGGAGTACTGCGTCCAGTTCTGGCCTCCTCAGTACCAGAGAGACATGGAGCTACTGGAGAGAGTCCAGCATAGGGCTRCGAAGATGATCAGAGGGCTGGAGCCTTTGTCCTATGAGAAACAGCTGCAAGAGCTGGGCCTCTTCGGCCTGGGGAAGAGAAGCCTGAGGGGGGATCTTATCAATGTCTCTAAGTACCTGAAGGGAAGATGTCGACGGGAAAGGGATAAACTCTTTTCCGTTGTCCCGTGTGACAGGACAAGAGGCAATGGGCAGAAATTGAAGCACAGGAAGTTCCACCTGACCGTGAGGGGGAATTTCTTCCCTGTGAGAGTGATGGAGCACTGGACCAGGTTGCCCAGAGAGGCTGTGGAGTCTCCTTCTCTGGAGATCCTCAAGGCCTGCCTGGATGCAACCCTGTGTGACATGCTCAAGGTGCCCCTGCTTGATCRGGGGGGGTTGGACTAGATGATCTCCAGAGGTCCCTTCCAACTTTATTGATTCTATGATTCTATGCTATCAGAGCTAGTGCTAGCCCTGGTAGAGTCCTCATTGCATGGACTTCTGCATGCTGAAATAATTTTGTTTTCYTGTTTCCATAATATTTCTTAAGTCAGATGTCAAATGCAAAGGATACAATCTAAAGAATATAGTGCATTAATGACTGGTGGATTTGTTTTTAAGAGAATAGTACCCCATTCACCCCTTTCACATTGAAACTTCAGCTAAATGAAGCTGAGGCACAGATGAGAATTTTTGGAGCTTTTTTGGTAGATGCTGTTGAACCCAGTGTACCTGTCCTGCTGCATTCACAGGAGAGTGTCAGATATGCCACCAGTAGTAATCTCTAGAACAGAGAGAGGTTGAGGAGAAAGATGCCAAGGGTACAGTATATTAAAGTGAGAGCTTAGGAAATTTTGTTATTTCCATTTCTTATTCTCTTACATGTGAGATATAATGCATGGAGTTCATTGTACTGCTCAGAGATCAGCTTTTTTTGACTTCCGTTATGCTCATTAGTTCTGAGAGAGCCTTTCTGTGCTTTTCATTTGACACCTGTCTGGATGCTGATATTCTCCCATTAAAACAATCAGACGCTCAGCTAAATACTGTGATTTTCAAAGCTGTGTATAAATGTATATGGAACTACCTTCTGATAAGCTCTTCGCAGACATTGAACAAGTACAGCAGAAGCCAAGAAACAGCCTTCAATTTTGAGGGTATCTAATTGTGACTGAATCCTACTGTAGATACAGTTCATGTACCTACATGAATGAGGCTGAGCATGTAATCTGGGAGAGCAGTAAAATGGTTAGATATAGAAGAGCAGTTAACTGATGGGAGAGAACTGAAACAGATCTTTGATATAAAATAGTGTTGTTCTACTAAAGTCTGCAGAAGCAGGTTTTACTCATCTATGGAACCATGTTGTTACTTCAGTCAGATGATATTTTAATCATTCTTTTTACTAGTGCTTTCATGCCTTAAAAGTGGCATAGTCCGTTCTACCATGCCTCTCTTAAAAACCCTACCATCTGCAAAATACCCACTTCCAACTAATCAAAAGAGCAATGCGACTGATTTGACTAGTGAGCAAGGTCTGTCATGAAGTAAGGTAAACTACTTTCCCCTTTCCCACCAAAACTGTCCATTTAGTTAGCCTGGAAAACAGTCTTTGTTACATTTAAAAACAAAATGAAATGAAAAGCTTTTGTACAGAGGCCCAAACTACTAGTGTGAACTGGGCTGATAGGATTCTTATCCCAGAATATTGCTGGATTATTACTAAGAGAAGGGCTGGGGCTGGCATATTCCTGACTATAAAGTACAGAATGCTGCTCTTTTCTGAAGGCAAATTGACCTAGAAATACAACTGACAGCAGAAATTCAGCACTTTTTTACAGTAAAAGCATAGGAAGTGTTTATCTTCTAAAATGCAGTTGAATGTGTAGCTTTTATGGGCAATAGAAACATTTGTCTTTTTTCCTTCTGGAAAAAAAAAGATTTCTTCTGTGGGTGGTGGCTGTGTGCATCTCTTGTGTGCATCTATTTCCTCTTGAATAAGAAATAATTGTATTGTGCAGCCGATACTTGTTTCTCTCTTTAAGACCCTCAACTCTCTCCCTCAAACTTACTATAAAAATGAGAGCTCCACAGCAGAATTAATCGTAGAAAGGGTTATATAACACTAATTTTAACAGGATAAAGCTGTAAGAGGTTTCTATGGTAACGCTGCTGTCAGCAACTGCCTTGCTGTGGCATCTGGACATGTTTAGGGCTTATAATGTGACTGCAGGGAATGCTAGAAAATTAGATAAGAAAAAAGCGAGTGATATGAAGCTGAGATATAACTCAGCATCCTTTTATTAAAAAATGAATATACAACCATTTCAGCTGAAACTTCTAGAATTTTGGGGATGACAAAGTTGTATGAAGAGTTAGCTGGAGTCTGAGCACTTGTGATCTCATAATTAATTTCTGATTTCTAAAGATGACAGTGTGCACTGCCTCTTTTCTAAAACCCCACAGAAGTTTGCACAACTTGCCTTCGCCCTTACAGCTCTGTGGAAAAATCTGATTTAGCTATGTTTGCAGAACAGGTTCAAAATTTACTTGTAAAATGTGTCCAAAATGTGGTATTGATTTTGTTTTTCTCTGGAAGAGCATCTTTAGAAATTATCTGTGTTTATAGGGGGTCAAACCTGAACAGAAAATAAAGCACTTCAAACTTGATCTCAATTTTAGCCATTTTGACATTTTCTTGCACTAAATCTGCCAGCAAGGCAGAGAAGCAGTGAAAACTGAATCCAAACTTGAGTAAGTAGTTCGACTCACTGGTTAAATCCATAAATGCTGCAGTAGAATTGGAAACCAGAAGGGGCAAAACTGTCACTAAGAGTCTGGGGAATAATTGCCTTTTTTTTCTGATTTCCAAAACTTCTTGGAACTCGTGTAGTTTCACTTCTTCTGTAAAGAGAGACCCAATTTTAGATGCCATCAATGATGTAAAAAGTGCCATTTTGGGACTACCGTTCAGCACATGTGATCCCTTAAACAGCTACGTGGGCATCAATTTTTTTTAAGAAATTTAGACTTGACTAATTTTTTTAAATGCCGGGCACCTACTGCATGTACCACCGAATTAGGACAAAAAGAAAAGTAGTTCTGCAAAAAGCGATACATTTTATGACTTATTGAACAGTCCCAGTTGCAGCCCAACATATGTGGAAGGAGAAGTAAGTAGGAAAAGTAAGCTCTTCAAAGCTGGTATTATTTTGAGAATGCTAATAAAAAAGTAAAAGCTGGTGTTATGTGAATAATAATAACAAAAGTAAGTAACAGTGTCCTTAACACTTCCAATGTGATGGTGGTGATATAAGTAAAGAAAAAGGTCTCTTCTTGTTTTTCAGTCTGTAGCTACTTTTATTTCAGATGAGAAGTGGCAGTAAAAATCTTTCAGCTTGCAATGTGCAATTCCATTTAGTTCCAGACATTCATTTCATTGCATCCCATATGTGTCATTCTTCCATTAAGCTTGAATAATATCAATTTCTCTGTAGCCATAATCTCAGCGTGAGTAAGGTAATGACCATATTTTCTCTTTATGCAGGACAGTGTCAAGGCAGGGGATAAAGAGACAACTGGAGTTGCTGAGAAAGAGAGCGAGGTACATATAAGCAGCCTCAGGAGTGTGGCTGTCCTTTGGTATCGCAGAAATAGAAATAGCAAGAAATTTTTGTCACTTGTATGTTAGCAATATGCAGACCAATATGATATGACTGCAACCTAGCTACAATACCTGCTGTTCTAGCACTCAAAACATCTCACACAGTGGAGACCAATCTTAGAAACTGCCTGTTGCAGCAGTAGAGTGATAAATACTTTATGGCAGCGAACAATGCAGCTGTGTGGTGGAAGGTGGTATAACGCTATTTCTGTTAGTATTGGGTATAAACAGAAAAGATGCTGCGTAGAGCTCCAGTAGTTTTTACACTTTCCATAAATTTGTCTACCTAGTCTTTCCTATACACATATTTTTATAAAGAAAAAATATCTCGTTTTTCTAGCATATGTCCTGGACAAAAACAGATATTTGAAGTTAATCATGTTATGTGCTTATTTTCTAAAGCATGAATCCAGCGTCAAATTAGATATAGTTAAAATCAAAACTATAAAGCAATTGAAAAAATCAATTTCTCTTTAGCTGGGAATACCTGGACTCTAATGGTTGTATTTTGCTTCAGTTTTTCAGAGGTGAGAAAACCATTTCTTACTCTGAATCCTTTTGTACTGAGGTGAAACTATAACAATATGTTCAAATGTGCACAGAGAGCAGTACCAGAACTGACAGTTTCCTTTGTTTCCAATTTATTATTATTATTTTTCTGTAACAATTCTGCCCCATCATAAAAACTGATTTCTGTTCACTTTGGTTGCAGACCATGGTAAGTGGGGCTGTCCAAGCTCAGTTTTGTTGCACAACTGTTTTACAGCATTGAAATTTCTGTGATTCCACAGTACCCAGGTGTGTCTAGGAAGTGTTTTTTGCTGCCTGCAACTGACTTCCACAGATTTTGTACTGGGAATGAGGCCCTGCAGTCCAGGGCCTGCCTTTTTCCCAAGCAGTGGCTCATAGGCCTGACTCACCACTGCCATACTCCTCACCAGCACTAGCACGTATTTAAAGAAATCAGTGGAATTACACTAGCAGGAACCTGCAGGGTGGGGCGGTAGGTCAGGCCCAGCTTCTCTGACTCTTAGAGTTGACACTGTGAAATAATGTCCTACTGCTTCTCTAGCACTGGCTTATCATTCCAAATGTGTCGTCCAACAAGAAACGTGCAAGAAATTCTTACCTCTCCCCTGAACTCCACAGGGCTAAGTCTTTGAAATTTAACTTTACACTTTTCTCGAATATTACATATCTTTATAAACAGTAGGTCTTTTATCTGGTAAGCTCATCCCCCATGCTTTGTTTAAAGTAGCAGTATTGCTGAATGCAAGAGCTGCCGTAAGAGATCAAGCTATAGTCTAAACTGATAACCCAACTCCAGTGGAGGCTGGTCCCTCTGATGTTGTGATTTTTTTTACCTGATTCTTCTACCACCTCTAGAAGGCTTCCAAGACTTCACAGGCAATCAAAATATTCCCTAAAACATGATGATTAGTTCCCCTTGACACTATATCAAGAATCAGTAAGGTTGGAAGGGACTTCTGGAGATCATCTAGTCCAACCCCCCTGCTCAAGCAGGGGCAGCTAGAGCATGGCGCATCTTCAAGATCTCCACAGAAGGAGACTCCACAACCTCTCTGGGCAACCTCTTCCAGTGCTCYGTCACTCTCACAGGGAAGAAATTCCCCCTCACAGTCAGGTGGAACTTCCTGTGCTTCAATTTCTGCCCATTGCCTCTTGTCCTGTCACACGGGACAACKGAAAAGATTTTGGCCCTGCCCCCTTGTCACCCTCCCTACAGGTACTTGTACACATTGATAAGATCCCCCCTCAGGCTTCTCTTTCCCGGGCTGAAGAGGCCCAGCTCTCGCAGCCATTCCTCATAGGACAAAGGCTTCAGCCCTCTGATCATCTTCGTAGCCCTATGCTGGCCTCTCTCCAGTAGCTCCATGTCTCTCTTGCACTGGGGAGCCCAGAACTGGATGCAGTACTTGAGATGAGGCCTCCCCAGGGCTGAGCAGAGGGGCAGGATCACCYCCCTCCACTTGCTGGCAACGCTCTTCCTGATACACCCCAGGAGACCACTGGCCTTTCTGGCCACAAGGGCACATTGCTGGCTCATGSTCAACTTGTCATCCACCAGTACTCCCAGGTCCTTCTCTGCAGAGCATCTCTCCAGAAGGTCAACCCCCAGCTTGTCCTGGTGCCTAGGGTTATTTCTCCCTAGGTGCAGGACTCTGCACTTGCCCTCGTTGAACCTCAGGAGGTTCCTCTCTATCCAGGTCTCTGTGAATGGCAGCACAGCCTTCTGGTGTATCAGCCACTCCTCCCAGCTTGGTATCATCTGGAAACTTGCTGAGGAGGCACTCTGTCCCTTCGTCCAGGCTGTTGATGAAGAAGTTGAACAGGATGGGACCCAGTCCTGAGCCCTGGGAGCCTCCACTAGCCACAGGCCTCCAACTAGAGTCTGCGCCACTGATGACGACCCTCTGAGCTCTGCCTTTCAGACAGTTCTTAATCATCCACCTCACTGTCCACTCGTCTAAGCCACACTTCCTGAGCTTATCTGGGAGGATGTTATGGGAGACAGTGTCAAAAGCCTTGCTGAAGTCAAGGTACAAATGTCCACTGCTCTCCCCCCGTCTACCCAGCCAGTCATTCCATCGCGGAAGGCTATTAGGTTGGTTAAACAGGATTTCCCCTTGGTAAATCCATGCTGGCTACTCCCGATCGCCTTCTTTTCCTCCATATGCCTGGCGATGACATCCAGAACGAGCTGTTCCATCTCCTTTCCAGGGATGGAGGTGAGGCTGACTGGCCTGTAGTTGCCTGGGTCCTCCTTCTTGCCCTTCTTGAAGACTGCACTGACATTGGCTTTCTTCCAGTYCTCAGGCACCTCTCCAGTTCTCCAGGACCTTTCAAAGATGATGGAGACAGCCTGGCAACAACATCCGCCAGCTCCCTCAGTACCCGTGGGTGCAGCCCATCCTCACGCATGGATTTGTGGATGTCAAGCTGSCCMAGGAGATCTCTAATCCTATCCTCCTCAACCAAGGGAAAGTCTTCCTTCCTCCRGACTTTCTCCATTGTCTCTAGGCTCCGGGATTCATGAAGGCTGCCCTTAGCAGTGAAGACTGAAGCAAAGAAGGCATTCAGTATCTCTGCCTTCTCTGTATCCCTTGTCACCTGTGGGCCCCTGCCCATTCAGTAGTGGGCCCACATTTTCGAGCCCTCCTCTTGCTACTGATGTATCTGAAGAAGCCCTTCCTGTTGTCCTTAACATCCCTTGCCAGACTCAATTCCAAATGGGCCTTAGCCTTCCTCGCCACATCTCTACATACTCTGACTGCATTCCTGTAATCCTCCCAAGTAGCCTGTCCCCTCTTCCACATTCAGTGTACTTTCTTCTTCTGTCTGAATYTGGCCAGGAGCTCCTTGCTCACCMATGCAGRTCTCYTGCCCCYTTTGCTGCACTTCTTACTCATAGGGATGCAYKGCTCTTGAGCYTGGAGGAAGTGATGCTTGAATACTAGCCAGCTCTCCTGCACCCTCCTTCCTTCTAGGGCCTTAACCCATGAGATTCCTCCAAGCAGGTCTCTGAAGAGGCCAAAAAGTCTGCTCTCCTGAAGTCCAGGGTTGCAATCCTGCTTGTTGCCTTACTTCTTTCCTGCAGGATCCTGAACTCCACCATCTCATGGTCACTGSAGCCAAGGCTGCCCCAACCTTCACTTCTCCAACGAGACACTAGAGACCAACCTGCAGCCTCCAACCATCTCCAACCATCTCCAACTATATTAGCATATTTAGCTGCAATTATAACTAACTCATAAGAATTGCCCAGTCCCTTTCTAAATCCTGCTACAAGGCCAAATCTTCAGCTTTGGAAAACTGGCATGGCTATATTCAAATCACAAGTTGAGGTGCTCAACCCATGTTAGTCCTCTCACAGACCCACAGCAGCAGACTTTTTCTATTCTATTTTTTTTCTTTTCCCCTCTATCAGGCTGGTATAATGAAAAACTGGCCAGATTTTGTTATTTGCTAGAGTTAAGTAGTTTGAAATGCTAATAGATTATAGTCTTCTAGACCAGTAAAGTTGCTGATGACCTATGAAAAACAAGTTTGTATGATTAGTTCTCAATATGAAATCAGATAATACAGGTAACTGTATCTGCAAATATATGGTTCACCATAGCTGAGTATGGAATTCTAGCTTTTCTAAGTTCAATGGGACCAACCATCGTTCTTTTCCTTTTCTTTCCTTCTTCCTCTCCTCAAACATTAAACATTGAAGCTTGTGGTGAGGTTCATTTTCTGCTGCCTCCTATGTGTCTTTGCAAAAGCTTTTCCACCTTTCTTATTAGAATAAATGATTACATAATTCTAAGATGATGTGTAGATTCAGTAATTTATGGCTACAGACTCTGGGAGTCTGACCCTTTCAGTGCAGTATATTTGAGAGCTGATTTATATAAATTAGAATTCTCCTCCTTAGTGGAATAAAATGGGCTGTACAAATGCAATAAACAGGAAAGAAGTATTGCTCCTAATCAAATCAGACAGTAGGATCAATTTCTGCAGCGTGCTACTAGAAGCTAGAAGCACGCATATAAAGTCATTCTGATTTGTGCTCCATTCCCTGTCTTTTCTACTAGCCTTCTCCTGAGTTTTTACATCCACTATTTATTTAAATATCTTCTTGAGTCAAGGCTGCAAAAATCAGTAATACTATGAATGGCAGGCTTCCATGCCTTACTCAAGATTTGCAGGAGAAGGTTTCAACGTTTGCCAATGTCATTTATTGTTACTTCTTTTTATGATAGGGCATCTTCCGTTAGCAGAATTTTCTATATAAAACAAAGCTTCTCCACTCATTCCTACTAAATGCTATAATGCTTTCTTCTTTCATAGACACTGGAAGATTGTATCTACTGGACTAGGTTGCCCAGAGAGGTTGTGGTGTCTCCTTCTCTGGAGATCTTCAAGGCCTGCCCGGATGCAACCCTGTCTAACATGCTCTAGGTGACCCTGCCTGAGCAGGGAGGTTGGACTAGATGATTTCCAGAGGTCCCTTCCAACCTCATCCATTCTGTGATTCTGTGATTACTTTAATTAAGAGCAGCCAAAACAAGTAGTACTAAATATTAGATACTGCTAAAAAATAGTACCTGAAGAACAACTATAAACAATTGTAGGTAGTACAAGGTGAGGTCAGGTAGCTGAGATAAGCTTCTCTATTAAGGGAAGGTTAAGCTGAGGCAACAAAAAGCATCAGGCTGTTAAAAAGATCAGAGACATTTTTGCTAGCTGTTGCTTGACTTCAGTATCTAGAACATCTTTTTCTTCTTCAATGTTCTCATTTTATCCCAGTACTTTCTGCCATAATATATTAAAAACTCCATACCAGTATCAATTGGCTTAACAGAATGACTTTTATCATTGAACTTTTACCCTCTAGCCATTAAGTTTAATCTGCTCTAAGTACGTACCATATACGACTGTGAGCGTACGCCAGTATATACCAGTTTGACTGTTAGTGTTGAACATATTGTACAAAAACTAGGGAACAGCCTTTACTGGATGAAGAATTTAAAGTTGATCTGTAGGCAGGTATTTTTCTATCCACATTTGAAGAACTGGAGCAAAACACATTAACTTTTCTAGTGAACTTAATCCTGTACGCTTCAGTGATGTCCAGGATCCTTGGGCCTGTATTTATGTTTCATTTTTTCACATTGACCTAGTGCTAGATCTTCCATTTATCTTTTTTTTTAATTTCTGATCTTCATCCAGCTATAGATAATATTAGTTTCAGCTAGTATAGCCCAATTTGCAAGTCGCTTTATTATAAAGGAGTCTATAACAAAATAAGGCAATATTCTTGAAGCCAGGTCAGGTCTAGAAGTAGGTGATGGTAGCTGGAGATGGCTTGTAGCTTTTCCAAGAAAAGTGTGAACCTGTAGACACATGAAAAACTTTCAGCCTCCTCCTCAGTGGATATCTGTGGTGAATTTCTTAGCAACACAACTTGAAGGTGAATCAGCCCCAAGACTGCAATCATGTAAATGTTTCAGCAGATAATGGAAGGAACGTTTTTTCGGGCGTCCAGAAGGGAGAAGAGCCAGTAAAAGAAAATGCAAGAGCCTTGACAAACTCTTACTGCRCTAGTGACATCTGAGGACTCCACTAAATGTACCTAGTGAGGTTTCATAAACTTATTTCTTCCATCTATTAATCAGCTTCATTGTGTAAGTTTAGCCCTTCGTTTACTGCATGGTGTGTCAGGCACGTGATAGCAGCCTCCAGCACTGTTCTCCACCATATATCGGGAGAAATCCCAGTGAAACCAAATTGGTTGGAACCAACTGGAGAGTTTGCAGAGCAGAGGCCATTCCATGGCCTCTCTCCAGATGATATCCACATTTATTGTCCTGAAAGGCATCTCCTTCCTGTTATTTTTAGGTGATAACTACTTCAGAAGGGGCTGCGGTGGTAGAAGATGTTGGTGCAGTGGTGGCAGCAGAAGCTGGTGACAGTGCCACTACCACTGAACAGGAAGGTGTTGCTGCAAGTGACCAACCTCAGRGAGAAGAAAAGGAGGCTGATGTGTCTCAGGTAACTTTTACTGGTACAACGGGAGAGTGTGGGGGGGCAGTCTTTTGGAGAAATAGGGAGATAAAAGTTTTTTTTTTTTTTATTGTCTCTTGCTGCTGTGTCCTATCAACAGCAGTACCTTGTTTTGTTTTAAATAAATCATGATCAAGCTATGTCTCTGCATCTGCCCTACTGCCTTTTCTTTTGTGACCTCTGAGGAGCTAGGGAAAAAGTTGCTAGAGCAGATCATGCAGCTAGGGCAGACAGTTTCCCCTTTGTGTTATCACATGTTTTATTTCTTCAGTCTGCCAGAATACTAGACTATCTGGCAGAAGATCATTTAACATATTCTTTCCAGGTTTAAGTTCTCCAACAAGTTTCATTAAATGCCTTTTGTCCTAGGCTGTGTGATTGATCAGATGCTTTCGATTTAGCCTTTTTAGTTTGTGTTCTTAGTTATATTGGTATGAATCAGGAGAAATCTTAATCCCCTTAATCTGACAAAAAATAGGTGATGTTTCCTACTCGCATCAGCTTTACATCGCTATTATACTACTAACTTGAGTTTCCAAAGAAACATAGGACAGTGGCTCTTGGGACCTGAGGCTTGATCCAAACCCAATCAAAGTTAAGAGAAGGAGTGAAATGGGAGCTGTGTTAATTTCTGTGCACATGGGAAGTAGAAACCAATAGCAGAGCATTTTTATTATTTACTGTAAATATTTGTGGTAACATGTAGAGCAGATTTAGGAAGAATAAACAGAACTGGTCAAATTAAAGAAACGAGTTTACTATTTTACCTTGTTGCACAAGTACTGTTTCTTCTCTTAATGTAAGAATGCACTATGTAGAATAGGAACATTCATTGTCATAGTTGCGCCATATAATAAATAAACAATTATGTTTTCCAACTTGAATTAAAGTACTAAATACTGTTTTGGTGGTTTAGTGGGTTTTTTTCCCTCCTCCTTAGGAAAAGATCAGCAGCATCCCTTCAGTAGTAATAGAGCCAGCATCAAACAACGAGGGAGAGGGAGAAGAACATGACATCGTCATGAATGAATCTAAAGATACTGTGACAGATATTGGCACTCAGGACACTGACAGTTCTTCCCCGGAAATTTCCCAAGTTGGCAATGAGCAGAAATCCACTGAAGAAATCCAGGCTGCAACTTCTCAAGATCAGCCTGCATCAGCAGAAGGCACAGCTTCTGCAATGCCTCCTGGCTTTCTCTTTAAGGTCTGCTTATGTGTTCATTCATTCATTCTTTAGATATCCTTTCAAATCTAGCTTCTGCAGGTTATCTGTGTGTACAGGCAGCATGCTGTTTTCTTGAGGCCAAGGGATGTTTAGTTAAATAATCACGTGCAGACAGAACTTTTCCTTTATGTTGTTTCTCTATATGTGAAGTCTTGAGAAAATGTGTTTTCTGCACATATTCTTAGGTAGCTGTAGAACTCATTCAAATATGGGAGCCTTTTCATCTCACCAGATTATTATTGACAATGAATATATTGAATTAAACTGCRCTGCCAGAGTTAATCAGGAGTAGCATATGACTGTATGATAACAATACCATAAAATAGCAATTTTTTGGCCTGAAAAACTATAGTAGAAGTTCTGACTCTTACTGAAATTGTAACAAAGCTAAGGTGTCGTTCCGTGACTTTAGTAATGTTATAGTTACAAACTATATGTTATAGTTTATATAATATATGTATAAAAACTATATTATGAGGGTAATCAAACAGAAAAGTTTAATGAGATGTAAGAGAAATTTTTTCCTTGGCTGGCAAGAGCCATAAGATATCTTGGTTCACAGTGTACTAGATAATACTTCTCCCTTCAGAATTACTGAGCCAGAGAAAAGCTCCATGAGGATAGATGAACTTTACATGCTTCCTATTATAGTTTGCATAGTTCAGACTAATTAGTCCCCTAGCACTCCACAAGCATGCCATTCATTTTGGTCTGTTCTCACTGCTCAATGTTTTCAGCAAACACTGAGAATAATATTAAGATGAGGGTAAACAGCATTTTGCAACTTTGACTCAGACATGCTGACACGGTTCCCCTTTTAGTTTTCATCGCACTCTCTTGGGTAAGACGTAAATAAGGAGAAGCAGGATATTTGCTTGCCATCTGGTTCTTGATGCCATTTTCTTTCATTACTGCAGTGTTACCATGGAAGTAGTTGTACCTTTGAGAAAATTGGAATAGTGCATCTCTTAGGGTGGTAGAACTATTTAGTTAAAATGATCTGTTCACCACAACACAATGACTCTACCAATATTTTGATAATTGCCCATTTAAAAGAGAGATATTTTGGGAATCCCATCTGGCAACTAATGGGAGTTCTTCCTAGAGCAGACATAAAGTAGGGTTCCCATTACTTGCCTCCTTGATTCCATATGGAAATTGGTACTGTATCTCTTGCTCTAATTTCTGAGGATGTTTATAACAAAATAATACACAATGGCCAGAAAAAACAAGAGTCCTAAAATGTTGATTCCTACAAATTTTTACCCAATTTATTAGGAAAATTCTACCATCTGTCTCACAAATGTAGTGATGACAGTGGAGAATGAAAGCAAGTTCCTTACACAGAAGGAATAAGGGGAATGGGACTCCTCCAAGAGGCAGTGCTTGTGGGGTGTTGCAATGTGATCGGTTTTTGAGATTCTGTAACCCTGGAAAAGTATGTTTCGAGAAAACTTACCTTAAACAGTATCTGTCTCCAAGGATATAAATAGAAAACTTTAATATTATTTGATACTAGCATTAACAATTTGAACATAATTATCTGTAGCCATATGTTGCATAAAGAAGGTATATATTGGAGAGTTAAAAAATAAAATAAAAGCACTCTTGCTTTTTTGCAGTTAAGATTTAATGGAGAATTTTACTGGAAGAATATCTCCATAAGATGATGTCTATATGTTTGATATTATTTTCTTTAGGTTGAAGTTCTACATGATTTTGAGGCAGCTAACAGTGATGAGCTTAATTTAAAACGAGGAGACATTGTACTAGTAATTCCTTCTGAGACCACAGCTGATCAGGTAAAAAAAAAAAAAAAAAAAAAAAAAAAGGAGGGATTATTTCTTTTGTTGAATTCTTTTCTTTTTCTCAAAATTTGACCCACAGATTAGCGTTAATAGGAAGTGCCTATTCAAAATGGTATTACTGTTAGAAAACATGAAGAGACTTTGTTTGTACTTCATTTTACTTGAGCCTAAAGGGAAAAGTTCACTACAGCTGAAGTTCTGGATATTTTTGGTTATTTTTTAAACAATTTTTTCTCACATGTTCAATACAGCAAACTGAAATATTTTTTTGACTACTACTTTAAAAAAGAATCCCACTTCATACTGTTAGTACTGGCCACTTCATTGGCATCTGCAAGTACTCAGAAGGGCCAGTGAAAAGTCTCCCATTGATCTGGGAGTGGGAGGAGAGGGATTGGATCCTCCTGTGATAATACCTCTGCTTTGAATGAAGAACATTTCTTTAAATTAGTCTAAATATTAATCCCACCAGCACATATTTAGAGTGCTGGGGACAGTATTTTAAATTGTTTTGATAGCTGATGCTGCGTAAAGGTAGGTAATAACATGTTCATGATCTCAGCTGAGCTTTCTTCTAACACAAGAGAGAAATGTATTTTTTTAATTTCACTATACTATGCTAGAGATCTTTTTTAACAGGATACTTTTTGTTCTTTTTATAGGAATAAATTCTCTTATCCTTACTTAAATTATTTTATAACATACTTCATGAGCAGTTCAACTGATTTCATTAGCAGTATTTGCACAATGAGATATCAAAATCTTTTCTTTGTCTTCATTATTTTTTAGGATGTTATGTATTAAATATATGCTTAATCTTCACTTCTAGCCCACTCCTGTGCCCTTGCAGCATAAATATGCTAATACAACTGTGAGATTTTCAAAAATGTTTCAACACATATTTGCACAAATGCAGATCTGATATAATATTGGATGACCTGAAAGGCTGATTATCCAATTTTGAGTTCAGCTAGCAGTTAAATGGGCTAAGGGCCATACTGTATGCTCACAAACCATTTGCTSTCACAAAACTGTGGTCTGGCAAAAACGGATAAATCTGCGTGTGCAAAATCAGAGGCTACTTTTTAACTGAAGCACCCAATCTTTTAGCCATGTGAGTCTGCAGCTTTTTCAGGTGTGATTAGTAGGTGGTAGCAAGGAATGGAGAGGGACATGACATTTAAAGAACTGTCTTTTTCTTTGCAGGAGGCTGGCTGGTTGACAGGCATTAAGGAGTCAGAGTGGCTTCAGTACAGAGATGCAAATAGTTATAAGGGACTTTTCCCAGAGAACTTCACACGCCATCTGGAGTAGTTCTGCGCTCAGGCACACAAGTGTGGTATGAAGCTCAGTCAGTAGGTTTTTAACCTCTTTGAAACACGGGAGCCCACCTTTTTAGTAGTCTAAGCCGTTAATGGTTTACAGACTGGTGCCAGACAAAACTTGTTGAAACATATCGAAATGAGCATGAATGCAAACAGTTAAGCTAGCAATTTCTGAATCAGTACATGAAAAAAAAGTCAATTAAAAAAGTAATGTCCTTATTTGTTCACACATATGTGGCAACAGGTTTGTTTGTGCTTTGTCAGAGCTATGGTGATCCTGTATTTGGTCATTTCCCATGAAATCTGAAGTTAGTCTCCTTGATACCAAAACCTTAACTTCTCTGCACTAAGTGTATTGTATTGAGTTGCACTGCAGAAGATTTGATTAGTAATCCTGTAGCAATGAGGTCATACTATTATAAGTTTCATATGTTTAAAAAATGAAAACTGCTGCAACATTTTTCGATGTTATTTTTGGACACACATTATATATATACACGCAAGAATATATATGTGTATATATAAGTGCATATGGATACGTATGCATTTCCACAACTTCATTGTAGTTCTTTGACTGTGTAGTATCATCAGTATATGCATTGCTCTTTCACTGTCTGGCATTACAGGAAACAGTTTTGTTCCAAAGCAAAACTAGCTGCTCCATTGCCAAAACATTATACAGTATCTGTGTTTGTAATGTGAACTTTTCATTTTGAGATGATGAACAATGTCACGTTCAAAGCTGCTAAACCTTTGGAAAGGCATGGCTCAGTCTCCTCCTCTTCCAGCTGCAGTAGTCACAATGAGATAACCTAGAGGGGGCGGTGTTATGATGCTGATCTATACTTTTTTTATTTAATTGGCTGAAAAAAGAAAACAGAACTAATCTCTGAGAAGAAATAAACAAACACAATATATTTTCACTATAGGTATTTATGCAGCATATCTTCACAGATCCTTTTAAAATATGTAATGTATCCTGTATGATGAAGTCATCTGTAACTTAYGTTTTCCAGTGCTGTATCATTAAAAATAAACCTTTGATCCAAAAAAGCTGTTTCAACTGTGGTGCTTTTGAATTTTTGCTACACTGAATTTCATATAGTTCATATGTTATATTACTGAATCTAATTTTAATTTAATTCCTCTTTTTCAAAGAAACAGAGCATAACAGGTGCACCATCTAAATTCTTGCGGTCAACCCCAGTCTTAACTCTGGCTCTAAGGCCGGAGCTCCAAAGATCTGAACTCCAGCTCAGTGCATCTCCTAATTGCCCTTCCTAGAAATGGACTCTAACTGCTAGCTAATTTCTGCCCACAAACACCAAAGGAGCTTATCTGTGCTTGACTGTCATCCAAAGATTACTACTGCTTACTTACTTCATTCTCTGCTTCTCCATTTAGCTTGTGTGGAAGGTTTGTTCTCTGTCAATCTGCTCTRTTATATTTGCTGATTCAAAGAAGTTATAAATATTTAGGAGAAGTTACAAATATTTAGGAACAGCTACATTTTCCTATCAGTTCAGTTATTTTTCATGATATTTTTCTTGAGGATGGATGTATGTATGTGTCTCTGTAATTAATGTCTGTTTCTAGACCTAAGATGCCAGATTTAAACTGAAGAGAGAGATTTTGTTGCTCTGGAAGAGGAAAAAAAATGAGTTCTTTTTGTCTTTCAGAATATGATTGCTTTCAAAAGCAACCTCATAGTGTAGGTTGCAAAGAAGTTGACTGACTCAGCTGTGTTAGTTGATTTTTGGCTCTAAAATATCACCATGCATAATCAGAGTTTAAGGAGATTATAGGAAAGCTCTTTGGTTTTCTTCCCATTCCTTCCACAGGTTTGGCTATCACTGGTGATCCAGGGCCAATAATCTCACCAGGGAACAACTTTCATTAGTTTTGATCTGTTGCAATAATTTTCAGACTGTGATGCACCACCTTGAGGTGGTGATCTTAATATAATAATCTATTAAACCTATTTTATGCTATGACTCTAATGCCCTCCAGGCCACAATTCCCTGCTTAACTGGATCTTGACACTTACATTTCAGTAATAGATAATCTACGAATCATTGCAATAGACCCACGTTGGACGCTGAAAGTTTTCCTGTGGATGCCATGCGGCAGGGACCTGCAACTGAATGAGACCATGTTACATGAGAGCAGTAGCCCTAAAGAAGCAGATGGCAACGTGATCGGCCCAACATGTATCTTTATCCAGTGCAGATTGTGTGCAGGTACTTTTATGCCCTGTTGGTGCCAGAAGTATCTTAAGTGAAATTCAGCACCCTAGGCCTTGATTTCTGTAATGTCCTTGGTACAGGCCAATGTGCCAAATCACTGGTATGGGGTTTGTTGTACATGCTAGAATTGACATTATTTGCCTATGCATTTAGATGGGAAAGGTCTCTAATCTAGAGCAAAGAGCCTTCATGGTTTCTTCCAAAATGCTCTTCAGAAATACTGTTTGACTATACTCTTTGTTTCTTAATTCCACATCTGTATAAAGGAAAATATCATTTCAAACATCAACAGATGTCCACTATGGATATCTGGTGGATATCAGATGTCCACTAGGGATATCAGAATGGCATACCATTCTGGTGTTAACTATGTCTTCGTATCTTGCACATGCACCTCAGAGCCCCAAAGCAAATAAAACAGACATCCTATGGGAAGGATAAGAAGAATTATAAATGCTGTGTCTTTAAAATTCTTTGCAAAAAAATCTTATACTAAGATGGTAGATGCTAAAGGAAGGACATTAACTGGGCTACTGGAATAATTTTCCTAATTTTCCCTTCTGAAAGAAGGAGATCGTGGATACAAACATATTTATCATTAGAGGTTAGCAGCTATCTTTAATATGCAGTTTCTTCTTACTCTAGTTTCATTAGACAATCAGACATATCCCTCAGACACTTTAATGGTTACAGCTCCCTAGAAGAATAGTATGAAATAAGTGTATTTCTCTGTGATCTATACAAGCTTGTTCTAGGGCATACAAGGGAAATTCTTTATTCTTTCCAGTACATGCTGTGGCTACATACCGGTGACTCTCTTTAGGAATTATATTAACTCAGAATTATTTCCTCCTTTACAGATGTTTCTGATTAACAGACCACACTGGACCCGTTGAGCTACTGCATTTCATGCTTTCAGGGTATCTGCAAATCAATAAACCATTGTATGTTGATTTCTTTAAAGACTTATCTATACCTAAACAACAGCATATGCTACTAGCCTTCTACAGTTATAATTTCTAATTCTACATCAAATGAACCTTTGAAAGATTTAGGGACCCAAACTCTTGATCCTGCAGGCTGATTATGCAGAGCATGGTCTTAGAAGTAAAAAAAAGAAAAATAACCAAAGACAGAGGAACATCTCATGTGAGTCAACTAATAAATTGTGTATTTGCAGCTTGTGGTTTATGACCTTTCAAGAATAATGGAAAGTGAATAGACCCTATGATACTTCTGTTCTCTTCCTTTTCCTCCTCCCTGCCTTACTCTACCCCTTCCAAATCTCACAGCTTATTGCATCTGCCCTTGTCCTGAGAAGAGGGAGGGAGGCTGTGGGGGACATGGTCCTACTCAGATTGTGTGATATTTAATTCCAGGTCAGTCTGATCACTGACATGCTAATGTCTGAAAGACATGAAGTAAATCATAATCTCATTAAGCTCAGGTTGAGAGATGAAATTGTTAAGACGCAGGGAAAAACAAGTAAAAGAATGTTATTATGATGGATAACTTAAATGGGTAGAGTTGATGAAAGAGCAGCAGGAACAGTTTACAAGCCTCTTCCCTCTCACACACACTTGTACAGCAATAGCTTGAGCATGTGTTACTGGTGTAGTGGCCAGAAATCGCAGGGTAGCCTCCAAAAATGCCACAGTTCTCTGCTGTTTGAAGTACAAAAACTACTTTTTATGGCTACTTTTCAAAAAACGTATATATTTTTAAAATCCATCTTTTACTTTTCATATTTAAAATACTAAGATTGCAGTTGATTGACGAACACTGGATAAACCAATCCATGGCTAAAGAAAATAGCTCAATAATGAAGCAAAATCATATTTTTGAAAGCAGGGCAAAAGCGCATGAAGTTGTTTTTCCATCTTATTGCAATCACCAGTGTTCACTGTTAGCTCTGATATGCTTTCTGGCAGTGAGATATTTGCTACAGATGAGGTGGCTGCAATGTAGTTGGTGCAAACAAAGCCAGTGACACTGTATGGTAGCCATGAGGCTTCTATTTTAAACTCCAGCTCTCTCTGGAGTAAAGAAATTTTGTTCAATTTCTATTTAATTAGGAAGAGGAGTTTTTAGGAAATGGCAAGTTCCCAGTTCAGAATAGATGAATATGAGGTGGGACATGTTTTTTGAATCAGCATATCCCTAAGTGTATAGATACAGGATATGATAGTCACTTTTCAAAAATTTCTCTCTTAGGTCCTCACCCACATGATTTCAGCTCTGAAGCTCTTTTTGTGTGTACTGTGTCTCCAGCAGCATTTCAAATACATCTGCATTTTTTGTGCGCATTGGATTCAGTCTGACCTATTTAATCAGCCCAGAAGCATCATGTGGGGAAAACTGCAGCACTTTCCAAGTGGTCTTTTTTTGTAACCAACAGGAAGACCTCACAATTAATGCTAAATTAGCAAAACTGAAATCATCCCAAAGGGAATTGTGCTGCATATTCAGATGCTTAATAGAAATTAAAGGAAACTTCCGTGAAAGAAAATGCCTAGACAGTAACAAAAATATCACTCCATGTCTATATAGAATTTCTATCTAGTCACAGATACCAAATTAAATGCCAAGAACTACAAAGCAGAGTGCAGCCGTCAGAAACTGGATCTTCAGGAGTCAGCAAGAGCCACATCAGCCATAGAAAAACCAACCTCGATCCAACCCCGATGGACGTATACTGCTGTCCTGTTGCTGAAGCCCACCATCTGCCCGTTCGCTCCAATGAGGTGCGTGTATATGCATTGTGCACATAGTCACTCCACAGCTTCATAGCTTGTCATATCCCCAGGGCTGCAAAATCTCTCAGTGACCTGCCAGCAGAGGATCTGGTCCTGGGTTGAAAGTGGCTCTTGTSGCACAAAGTGCAGAGAACATTATCTTACCTGTCTGCCTTGTGTAAGAAGAGTTTCTTGGCCCTTCTAAGGTCAAGTACAAAACTCCCATATGTCCTCAGCCTGGCCTCAGAAGAGAAAATAAGCTGCAGTTTCTCTCAGTGCTGTTGAGGTATAGGCTTTGAGGCAACCCAGCCTAACCCCAACTGAGTAAAACGTGACTCTGTATTTGCCTAAACTGTAGTATGATATGTAATTGGGTGAAGAACATCAAGCTCCTGTAAAGGTAAGACATTATATATCTTGATTAGTAAATTTCCAAGTTATATGCTACAAAGGAGAAGATAAATGTGGGCTTTCGGTACTCCATGTATTTCAGGTAGTTATGCAAAAGAAGCCCAAGTTCTTTATAAAAAAATTCTAATTTAAACACATTTAGTTGCAATACAGGAAAGAATCTAGCAGTTTATCCAGGGAGGTAAAAAAACACATGATCTTGAGAAACAGATGTGTGGGTTAAGGCAAAAATCCCCAAATGAGAAGGACATACAAAATTCTCTTTCAGTGGCTAAAGTCTGACAGACCTTATACCTGGCACGGTGCTATGACTCCTA
Source organism: Rhea americana (assembly GCF_003343005.1). Classification (NCBI taxonomy): domain Eukaryota; kingdom Metazoa; phylum Chordata; class Aves; order Rheiformes; family Rheidae; genus Rhea; species Rhea americana. The sequence continues at coordinate 5,012,007 of NW_028186779.1, forward strand.
AGGTCTTGCAGGGATGTAAATGAAARTGGAAATTGCCCTAAATCATTTGCAGGGATTCAGGACACTATACTACAAGCATATAAAATGTATGGTTTTACAGGAGCTGTGATATAAATGCTGAGGATCTTTGTGTATCTGCTGGCCCAAGTAAGAACATCACACTGCTGTCCTTTTGAAAAGTATTCATGAAAATGACTGATGCATGACTGTTTTCCTTTAAAAATTCTTAGTGTTACAGGCATCCTCAGCTTCCACCTATTCCTATTACATAGCTGCTCAAAAATGATTTCTGGGGGTTTTACTGCTTTATACCCAGTAGAGGGTGGCAGATGCCTGATGCATTTAGCAAACTGGAGCTGTCATTCGATTCAGTGTTCAAATATGAATTTGTTGTAATAATACCTCATTATCGGAAATTGACTCATCTCTGCAGACACACAGGACAAACTCATACAATCCAAAACCAGTCTCTTATGCACAGTATCTGGCTACTTCAACTGCAGGCTGATGAAGACAGAAAAGTATATTACTGGGGTGCACTGTAACTCATTACAGCAATACCTACTTGCATCTCAGACATACTAAAAGTTGTGCTATAAATCACGCCAGAGTGACTACCCTTGAAAACTCTTCACCAAATATCAAGTTACTTAGCTGATTCAATTCAAAGACATTTTTTGGATTAAGAGAAGAAAAACATTTTATATTCTTGGATTTAAATAAATAGTTAATTTATTAATGATGAAAAAGTATTTTTAAACCAATAATTCTCTTCATTTTTTTTGGCTCATTGGCACTAATTTGACCCATAAAGCCAGTTTCTCCTCATGATTCTTGTATATGTCTGCTCCTGACTCTTTCTGTTCACCTACCCATGATTTGTTCTACTTTTTGGGGCTGACCAGAAAAGCCTGCTTGACTTCCTGTTCTCATGTTGTATTTGGCTACAGTATTTGACTTTCAGCTAAAACAGCACTACTAAGTGAATGTTTGCAGTCTTTTTATGTTGGTGTGTTCAAAACCCACAAGCTAGTCCCTTGAGCAAAATTCAGTTCTCAGCCGCCTGGCACTGTCCCTTGAAACTACAAAAATGCTGCACAAAACTGCCTCTTCCACAAAATGCAGACTTCAGGAAAAAAACTCCTTTTTAGTAGTGTTTGTAATATGTAGCTAACATTTGCCTCTAATCCTTAGTCCTAAAGGAGAGAGCAAGTGGAAGTAGAGGTAGAAAATGGAAACATGTAGGGATAATCCTAGTAAGTAAATATTCCATAACTATTCTATAATGCCTGCTCATTTTAGGTTGGCATAGTAGCATATAAATTCATTTTATTCCTACTCCCAGACTCTATTTTTGTCCTTTCCTTTTCCTAGAGATCTGAAGGAAATAAAATAAAAAAGTACTACCAGGAGATGTGAGGTAAGGATTTCTAAATAGCCCTGGTCAGTGTGTAAGTGCAGGGTCTTTGGACAAATGACTCTTCCTATCACATGATTCTCCTCCCTCTCCCTCTCCTTCCCCTCTCCCACCAGCACCTTCTCCTGGAATGAGGAGACCACACCTTGTTCTCATGGGTTTCCTTTATAATACGTAGGAGAGTTTTAAGTTGTGAATGGATGTCAGTAGGAGGCAATGAAGAAATCAAATAGTGCAGATAGTTTTGGGGGCAGGAGATGAATTAAAGACAGTGGTATTTCATGTTTCATGTCCACTTTTTTCAAGGAAATGCAGTCTTTATGCTTTGAAGACTGTTGCACTCTTCTGATTTCCTGAATGGAAACTAATCTAACATTTTACCTAATCTAACAATCTGTCTAATTTTTTTACCTCTCGAAAACTAAACACTTTGTAGGTCTCCCTTTCGGTGGAGTGAGGCATCTACTTCTATTGCAGGCTTGCTCCCCATGATGACATGATCATGTATTCACTCTCACTCCTTGTATATACTGGTGTCCTTTTCTCTTTGCTGTCAAAGTCTGAAACTTTCCAATAGGCTTGAAACTGCAACAGCCAGTGTATCTTCTCATTTTCCTCTCAGAGGATTTAGGAGCTTTTCTTTCATTTTGTTCTTTCAGCTCTGGACTATTCATCACTTGGGAGTGCACAACACAGCTGGCCTTGAGGAGCAGCAGCTAAGATACATGGCAGGCTTTCTGAAAGACTTCTCAGCCTGTCTTTTTTGCTGCAAGTACACATTTCTTTCCATTTTTACAATGTTTTAAAGGTTCTTCTAGTTATTTATATAAGAGTACATGTCTGATGCCCCCACAGGATGATAACATTATACTCCTGAGAGTAAAAATTGCTCTACTGTGCAAAAACTGGGGAACTGATGAGAAAATTTAGGTCCATTGGTGGCTGGAAATATATGGATACTTATCAAACATGGGCACCAATTTCTAGCTGCTGCCGCCTCATTGCTGCTCTCCCTTTTCATTTTCCAGAGGTGCTGTGGGCCATTAGCCAGGCCCAGAAGCATAATCCTATTATAAATCAGGCACACAAAGGCAGCACTTCTGAAAATTCTTGCAGCCAGGTCAGATACTACCTACATCCATTGACACTAGTATCTCCTCAGAAAGTCCCCAGAGAAGCTGCTCTACCTCAATTTCTCAGTCTCTGACCTCAACTGGGAAACAGCGATCTCCATAGAGAAAAATCTCAGCTTATGCATGCGAAGATGCTTGTGCATGGTGAGAGAGCTGAAGGGGCAGTAGGAAGGGATCCTGATGTCTCTGCTCTCTGACAGAGAATATTTTATTGCTACAAGCTCCTCCTTTCTGCGTTCTCCTCCTTGCTACAACATGTGCTGATGACTCCTCAGCTGGAGCAGGAGCTAGGCCATGCCATGACCCAGCCAAACACCACAAGCAAGCCTATCTGCAAAGTGACTGCTGGATCAGCCCCTACTTATACCCGCTGGTACTGAGTGATGCCTATACCCTGGAGAGACTGCTCCCTCTCCCACACTCTCTGTTACTTAATTTTTATGGGAAGTCCGCTTCCCTAGAGGCATCAGTCAGCTGCTGTGAGCACAGACGCCTGCACCCTGTGAGTACACAACCTGGAAGACAGTGAGTGATCCTCCTGTGCTGCATGGGAGTATGCACAAAACTACAAGTCTCTCTGAGTCCTGAAAAGAAACTACCACAATGAAATCATGTGAGAGCTATTCCCAGGGACTAACCACTTGCAGGGTCATAGTGGCTCTATCCCCTCTTGGAGCTTGGGACCACTCTCCCTCGACTCTTCACCCAGGCTTGTGGGCAGGAGCTTGGTAAGCAAAAATTCGCGCACTTTCTCCTCCTGGCCCTGCTCATTGGCTGCAGTGGAGAGATCTAATAGTACAGATGGCATTTTCAGCTAATGAATTTAAATACTGCCCTCTTCCCTTAATAAATTAAGCTGAACACTGAATGCCAAGTCACTGCAGCTTGTGTAAGAGTAAACTTAACTGTATAAGGAAAGAGTGAAGAAAAGCAGCAGTGTCCATACAAAACTCCCGTGCTATATCTAGGTTAAAAGAATGCATTGCTCTGACTGCAAACTATAAAGCAGAGGAGTGAGTGCAGCAGCACAGATAGAGACCCATCTTCAAGCAGTGTGCTAGGCCAGATGTAATCTCTAATACCACTCTCTGGCCCATATAGCAGACATTTTTTTTTCCACTGCCCATCTTCTCCCAGCAGCTATTTCAGCACCAGTCTGGGGAGGCAGAGTTTAACCGGTGAGCGCCTCTCAGCTGCCAAACTCAGCAAAGAAAATAAAGGATGGCTTTCACAGCAGGGAATCCTAATGAGCAGATGGGTTACTATATCCCTTTTACTTGATATTGTGTTTGATTATTACTAATTCAAAGATCTTACATGCCTTTAAAATCCAAACAACTTCTAGTTGATCTGTTCTCCCAAATCTATCTATCCAGTTGCTTTTCCTCTGTAGGATATTTYTCGGCATCTATCACCAGGTTGGCAGCAAGGCCAGTTGTTGTCCCAGACACTAGTGGATCCTGCTTGTTGTGGTTGCTCTCTACTGCTCTTATGTATATATAGCTGGGTTTGAGTATTCAAATGCCTGCAGTGGTTTTATTGTAGTCTACCTCCTTACTGTGCTATGCTTTATAGTGTGACTTAGGAGTATTAGCTGTGGCTGTACCTGGGGCTGTTGCTCGCTTGCCTGTGATTAGGAGTGGGGAGGTATTAGCAGGGAGAAGTGACATTGTTTTTCTTATAAAACCTGATTTTGTGAAAATAGAGAAAATTTTGAGCACTTAAGACTTCTGCAGGTATAAAGATATCATTACTGCTAGATTGTTACATTCAGTTTGAGAGTGACCTACAAGGACTTTAGACGCTTAGTCTAAAAGTCCATATGCCTGAGGAATCACAGGTTCAAGAAGCATGATTAGCAAAGACTGGAGGAAAGAGAGGAGGATTATGCTCATACAAAGGTGAGTGGAACAACTTTAGCCTGAAGAGGTTTAGGGTGTTTGAGCCAGGGAGAGCAGAGCAGCTGTCTCTTTGATTAAGCCTGGGTGGACCATTCCCCATCTCTCAAAATCTGGCCTTTTGTAGCTTGCTTGTGATTATCCAGAGAAGTTTTATGGGAGCTCAACATTAGCCATATCCCAGCACAGGAGTCACAGACCTCTTCTGGGCAGAAAGATATCAGTGAGTGAAGGGGAGGAGAACAGCTTGGTGACCTGTTGTGGTTAAAGGCTCACAGCCACATGCATAGACAGCAGTTACCAATGGCATCACTAGATTTTCACATTTACACCCTCACTTCTCTTTTTTAACAGGAAATTAAACCAACAGAGTAAAAAAATTAATCTTCCGCTTCACCACTTTTACTTTGCTTTCTTRGGACAGGGCATCTATATATATTTTTAATTTCTTTCTCTCTCTTAGGATTGAACTCTACCAGTGTCTCTGAACTTTCTTTTCTGAGGAGAACTAGGAAAACTTAATGGACTTCTTGGAAAACCTCCCACCTTGTTGTCTGTGCTGTAAGCAAATTAGATATATTAGCTATTCTTAATGGTCTCAAATATATTTCTTCTTGGTTTTATATCACACTTCCATTTGTCTTCCAACTTAATTATGCAGTTTTAATCAGTGATGTGTTACTACTCAAGTCCCAAACTCAGATTTTTGCTGAAAAATTGTAGACCAATGACTTGATTATGCACTGCCTTTTACCTCATCTAATGGCTGACAAACGTGTACAATACAACACCCACATGGCAAATAAGGTTTTGTATTTCCCCCTTCACATGGGGAGGTTTTGTACTTCCCTTCATGTGTAAAAAGTTGGACAGGGCTGACCAGGTACTGCATGGCTGTTCAAAGCAAGAGAGACRTCAGTTTGCTGGCAGACTGTCACATGAAGTAATCTACTACGATCTGCTTTTGCCAGCAGCAATCCCATTTGTGCCACAAAAGCAGGCAGTATTTGCTAGGGCAGGCTGGTGAGAAGTGCTTTCAGGAGAGGGTTGGGGTGTCTGAGGAGAGGTGGACATCAATCGTTAGGAAGGGTGGGCTTGGACATTTGGAGCCATTGTGTGTGTGCTTAGCAGGATTTGCATGTAAGCTGGAGAGGAACGTAGTAGATAGTGGAACAAAATGGGAGTATCTGAGCTCCTGACTACGCCATTCCCGCTGTGGTTGAGCTTGTCAGTAGATGTAATCCTCGGCGGCAACAAGTTGGAGAACTGCCATTGGCTCTATCAGACGAGTCATTTCCTCCTCCCGGTTGCTCTACTCTCTTCCTAGCTAAAGGGCTTCACCGCRTTTCTGCCTCGAGCTCAGTTCCAGGTGTAACCGCCCGCASGCAGCATGTTGCTGCTGCCAGTCCTTCTGGTAGCTTCGTTTTGGTCTTGTAAGTCCTTTTGCCCTTCTCCTCYTCTTTGCGTGTGCTMAGTACTGAGAAGAGAATGCTTGTTCCAAAATCTGGTGCCTTCATCCCGCCACCCAATGTCTCCCCTTTCTCTTGTAGGTGGAGACGCACAAGCAATCCCGGTACAAACGCCACAGTYGCTGAGAAAGATGGAGCGCAGCTCAGCCAGTATAGCATGCAGAATAAACACCAATACCTATATTCACTGGTACCACCAGCGTGCTGGACAGCCACTGAAGAGGATTCTGTATGTGTCAGGACAGTCACCTACGTTTGATGACAGTTCCAGTAGCCGAAAGTATAACGTTCAGAAAGATTCTAGYGAGCCCGTTTATACTCTTCGAATTCATTATTTGACTCCGAAGGATTCTGGCCTTTATTTCTGTGCCTATTGGTTTGTATTGAGCTACACAGCATCAGAAGGGTAAAGTCAAACCGTGCAAAAAGCCACCCTGCACTCTGAACCACAAGCTCTGAACTGTGCCAAAATGCAGTTGCTTCCGTATTCCTCCCCTCTCAAACTGCTGTCTGCAGCGGGATAGGAAAAACAGCAGCTTCCCACTGCAGCTGTGAAATAGGT
>NW_028186780.1:0-2120 GCF_003343005.1 Rhea americana
GTGTGGGGTCACCGGGGATGGCAGCATGGGGACACCGGGGATGGCGGTGTGGGGGCTGGGGATGGCATCGGCATGGCCCGGGGGGGACAGTGCCACATGGCTCCAGGGACGTGTCAGCATGTGCCCCAGGATGGCATCATGTAGCCCTGGGGATGGCCTCAGCACAGCCCCGGGGACAGCATCATGCGGCTCCCGGGATGGCGTCGCGGGGCCCAGCCCCACCACTCACCCCCCACCGCCACCTCCCTCCGCCGCCAGGTCGCCATCAAGGTCGTCTCCACCGCCGCGGCCCCCGCCGGCTACGCCCAGAAGTTCTTGCCCCAGGAGATTGCCTCCCTCAATGCCACCTACAAGCATGTCAACGTGGTAAGTCCCCACCACGGGGCCTGAGCGCTGGCGCTGTTGCCGGTCCGGGCGCAGCACAGCGCCGCGATGCCACCTGCCCGCCTCGCAGGTCCAGCTCTACGAGACGTACCGGGGCCACCAGCGCACCTACCTGGTGCTGGAGCTGGCGCCCGGTGGGGACCTCCTGGAGCACGTCAACGCTGCCTCCCGCGGCCGCCGCCGCCCCGGCCTGGAGGAGGAGGAGGCGCGGCGGCTCTTCCGCCAGATCGTGGGCGCCGTCGCCCACTGCCACTGTGTCRGTGTCGTGCACAGGTGGGGACCCGCGGCCCCGGGGCTCGGCCCRTCGCGGCAGCGTGGGCGCTGCGCTCTGGGCAGGCGCTGCGTTTTGGCGCGTGTTGAGTTTTGGTTAGGTGTTGCATTTTGGSCGAGCATTGCGTTCCGGGCAGGTGTTGCATTTTGGGTGGGCGCTGCATTTTGTTGGGCGCCGCGGTTGGGGTAAGCGCTGCGTTTTCGGGCAGGCATTCCTTTTCTGGTGGCGGTGCATTTTGGGTACGTGTCGCACGTCAAGCGGGCAGGGCACTCGGCGCGGGCGCTGCCCTTTGGCACCGTCTCCGGGCGGGGGAGGCGGTGCGGTGCGGGGCCAGCCCTGCCGCGTGCTCCCCRCAGGGACCTCAAGTGCGAGAACATCCTGCTGGACGAACGTGGCTTCGTCAAGCTCACGGGTGGGTGCCAGCGCCACGCGCCCCCTCCAGCACTGCGCCAGCCCCAGCGCTGGCGGGGGGCCGCAGCCGCAGGGGGACGAGCCCGGCTCGCTCCTGCTTGCAGACTTCGGGTTCGCCAGCTGCTGCTCCCCGAGGAGCGGCCTCATGAGCACCTTCTGCGGGTCCGTGGCCTACACGGCCCCCGAAATCCTCCTGAGCAAGAAGTACAACGGGGAGCTGGCTGACCTGTGGAGCCTGTGAGCACCGGGGTGCGGGGTGGGGGCCACCCGGCGCCCCGAAGTCCCCCAGCCAGTGGCAGGAGGACGGCCCCCCACCCCTGGAGGGAACCTTTGGGCATCCCCCGGCGGGAGGGACAGGGGCGCCGGGGCAGGGAGGGACACCGGAGCTCCCGCGCCGGGAGCCTCCGCAGCCCCGTGTCGCCCGCAGCGGCGTCATCCTGTACGCCATGGTGGCCGGCCAGCTGCCCTTCCGCGAGCGGCAGCCCCACGAGATGGTCCACATGGTGAAGCGGGGTCCCTCCTTCCAGCCGGCCGTCTCTGCAGGTGGGGCCTGCCGGAGGGACGGCAGCGGAGCGGGCGCAGGCACACGGGAGCACAGAAGGGGACAGGGATACCTGGAGCAGAGACCAGCAGAGTGGGGGGACAGGAGAGGGGCAGGGAGACGGGAACACTTGGAGCAGGGGATGGCAGCGGAGCGGGGGAACAGGAGCATAGGGACACCCAGAGCAAGGGGATGGAAGCGGAGCRGGGGCACGGGGCGCAGCAGGGCTGCGTGCAGGGGGGTCCCGGCCCTGCCCCCCGTGCCGTTGAGCCGCCAACCCCGAACAGGGCTCGAGCCGGCAGTGGGGGGCGGCCGCTGAGCGCCCCTCTCCCACCCAGAGTGCCGGGACCTCATCCGGGGGCTGCTGCAGCTGCGGCCGGGGGCCCGGCTGGGCCTGCAGCAGGTGGCCGCGCACAGCTGGATGCTGCCCAGCACCGTGGCGTTCATCAGCCAGGCGAGGAGCGCAGGGCAGCTGCCGGGGCTCGGCGCCGCTCCCTGCTCGCCGCGCCGTCC
>NW_028186780.1:2470-8183 GCF_003343005.1 Rhea americana
CGGCCTGCTCTCCGGCCTCTGCCTCTTCCAGCCCAGCAAGCCGCCCGCGTCCGCCAGCGGGTCTGGACAGCGCCGCGGCGAGGGCAAGGGGGCCGCGGCGGCTGCACCCTGCGGCAGCGCCTCCTCCGGCCCCACCGTCTGGGCCTTGTCCGCGAGGCGGAAGCCCCCACCGGCCCCCGCCGTGAATTAGGGGAGGCCTGGTGCCCCCCCCAGCATGTACCCCGCCAACCAGAGCCAGCGAGCACTATTAAATATTACATTATCGAGAGCATAGGCCCCTGCGCGCCCACCTCCCCCTTCGGCCGCAGGGCGACAGGACAAGCGCCCGAGGGCTGGGCTGGAAGCGTTTATTTTCCAAGGCAGGGCGCCAGGAGGGTGCCCGCGCGCTGCAGCCCCACTCCCCGCACAGGGGCCCCGTTGCCCCGGTGCTGGCCCAGCTCCACGCGACACGGGCACTGGGCTCTGTCCCGGTGCCAACAGCCCCGGGCAGGGCAGGCACAAGCACCCTGGGGCCACCGGCACTGACGGGCAGCTCCTGCTCCGCAGGCAGGGACAGGGCTCGGCCGCAGCTCCCAGCTGTGCCTAGCCGGCCTCGGCAGTGGGGCAGCCCCACAGAGCGGGACGGGGAGCAGCAGCGCTTTGCTGCCTCTCCCGGCCGCGCTGCAGCCTCGTCCCACAGAGGCAGGTCCGAAGGAGAGCGGCAGAGCGGCGCGGGGCGTCCGGCAGCTAACGAGGCGCGGGGGAGCGCTGCCCTGCCTTGCCCTGCCCCGCCGGGGCTGGGGGCCGCCCGACGCCTCCGCGCGAGCCACGGGGACGCGCGGAGCTGCTCCGCTGCGCCGGCCGGGGCCGAGCGCCTCCGCCCGTCACAGCGACGGCTCCTCGGGGCAGGCCTGCGGCCCCTGCGCCTCCCGCTCGCGCCGCCACCGCTCCTCCTCCTCCCGGTCCAGGCGCTGCAGCTGCTGCTCCACGTCCTCGGGGATGTTCACCTCCAGCAGGTTCTCCATCCCCGGGCCCGGCTCGTCCCCGATCAGCACCTTTGCGGGGAAGGTGGGGAAAGGGTCGGGGAGGCGCTGTAGGCCTGCGAGACACCCGCCCTCCCCCGGCTCTCCGCACGGCCCCGCAGCCCGGCGGGGAGCGGAGCGCGAGGGAAAGGGCAGGGCAGAGCCCTCGGAGCCAGCGCAGCAGCATCCCGGAACGACCTGGGAGGGCAGGAGCCCGGCCAGGCCTCGATCCCCACCTGAATGAGCTTCTCGCAGGCAGACAGCACGTCGGGCTCCGTCTCCCAGCGGTGCAGCTCTCGCAGGACCAGGTAGGTGCCCTTCTCCCTCACCACGTGCCGGCCGGCCTTCGTGGCCGTGAGCTGCACAGGAAACAAGCCGGCAGCGTGAGGCAGGCGCAGAGCCGGGGCAGGAGCGCAGAGCAAGGGACGCGGTGGGGAGGCCTCGCTGCTGGGCTGCCACTGCCCGCTCCGGGGGGCACGGACCCCCCCCGGCGCTGGGGACACTGACAGACCAGTGCTGAGCCCAGGACGGGCGGCACGGCGCGCCAGCAGGGCTGCAGGCCCCGTCCGCAGGGAGGGGAGCACACCGGCCCCACCAGGCCGGTCGCAGGACTGCTGGAGATCATCTAGTCCAACCYAGGGTCACCTACAGCACGTCGCACACGATCACGTCCAGGCGGGTTTTCAGCATCTCCACAGAAGGAGACGCCGCAACCTCCCCGGGCAACTTGTTCCCGTGCTCCGTCGCCCTTGCAGTAAAGCGGCTTTTCCTCACGTTCAGGTGGGACTGCCTGTGTTTCGGTTTGTGCCCGTCGCCTCTTGTCCTGGCGGCACAGGGGAGCTCCTCAGCGCTCCCCTGAACGCCGCCTCGGCACGCGCGGGAGACCCCCGAGGGTGTCACAGCCCAGCGGGCCCACGCACAGCACAGCCCTGGCTGCGGCCGGGCGCACCGGTGCCTCCCGCCGGGGATGCCTCCGGCCCGAGGCACCCCGCTGCASGGAGCGAACGTGGGAATACGCTGACAAGAAAGGAGATGGCACTGCAGAAACTCACCTCTGGCAGAGCCCTCTGGGAACAGAGGGATAAGAAACAAAGTAAGGGAACGAGACCTAACTGGATAGAAAGCTTCAGCTTGTGATTGATTTAAACCGTTGCTTTTGGGGCAAAAACGGAGATGGGGGACTACAAAAGACTAATGCCGTGGCACACGGCGTGGCCCTGCTCCAGGCAGCTGGCCTGACTTCAGCACCGCCTCCCAGGGTGACAAGATGCCAGTGCTGCAATTYCTCCGTGACCGATGGGCACTGAGGGATCAGATTTTGAGAGACAGCAACTTAACTGCAGACCCGAAGCACGTATAAATGGTGCCTGGCTATAGCAATTGGGCTGAGAGATTTCTCTAAAAAGCTGATTCCCTGTGCCCGTGCTTCACCTGGAGTCCTTGCTCTWTGATGGTTCCCCTTAAGCCATCCGAGCTAACAAGGGGGAAGCCCGTGCTAGTACTGCTCGGCCCTTTGCTTCGGGAACTGAGCGAGGCAGGAACGAAGAGCCAAGCCTGCTGCGGTAAGTTAGCGGATGCCTCTTCCAGGAAAGCCCCTACTGGAACAGGGGCTGGGTTGAGGGTCACTGCAGCGATCCTGGCTCGTTGTGGGAAGAGCTCTGTGACTGGAGGGAGACGGGGAAGTTAGGGAAATAGGAAACCCAGTAAATGATAATGTCRTTATGCACGTTAAGACACTATCGCTACTTCAAACGTTCTCCCCTTAGCCAGACAGTCGCATAACATGTACTCCACGGTATAAAATTCCTACCGATGCAGTAAAACCAGTAACGAATCTACCCACATCCCCAGGGATAACGGTGTTACAACATATTAGTATCTTTCTGGGTGGAGATATGTACAAGAAGGTGCAACAGGCCCTGGACTTAATCGTCTCGCTCTTACAGACAGGAGGAATGGAAATCCCTGTCGGGGACCTGCTCAGGAAATTACCGTCTAAGGCGCTCGACGGATTAGTGGACGGCATGCCGTCCCTGATGCAGTTTTAACATCTCTGCAGCAACTCCCAGCGACCATCAAAGAGGAATTGAGAGGGATTCCGGGCACACGGGGGTCTTGGCAAACACAAATCCCAGGCTTTAGGATCGTAGSCTCACCCTTACACAACCCTCTTAAGGCACCTAGTGAATGGAACTGGGGTCTCGAACAGGAGGCAGCTTCCTCCTCCCAAAAAGAAAAGGGGCCACATCAACATGTGGGACGACAATGGCAGCCGATTACTTGAGGGGAACACCAGCATACTGTGAATAGCTGCGATTTGTGTAAAGATCTGAAATAAGTCATCCTTAAAGAGCAAGGATTGAGTGGTTTGAGGAGCAGCAAAGGTAGATGGGAAGTAAGGCAGGTGGACAGCACTGGACCCTGGCATCCATCCCGCAAGGGGTGGCAGTGGGTTCTCACGGGGGTGGAAGTCTTTAGWGGGCTAGGAAATGCTCACCTGCATGGCGTGCCACCAGGCTCACCAGCGTAGCTGCCCTAAATAGATGGTTTTGCAGGGATACCTACTTCCTGAGTTTCTCAAGAAGTAGGTATCTCACAACAAGTCACGTTTTTAAAAACATAGTGAATGAACAGCGTAAGCAACGTGGGGTTAAATCTTCCACGTCCCATACCACATACAGAATAATAAAACTGTGGAGTGGTGAAATGGTCTGCTCAAAAAAAACCCAACTGAAGTGGCGTCACCGTAACTCCAGCTGGAGTCAGAGGCTATGGGATGCAGTCTGAGYTCTGAATCATAAGGAAATCCCTCGAGGGAGCCCTGCAGCACGAGCCTTTAACACGGGTTTATTCCCTGCTAACATGATTCCAAACAGTTGTCATCAATTCACTCTAGGAACTGAAGAGAAAATTAAGACACCCACGTTTGGGGCCCCTTTGGGTCACGTTACAGAAACCATTAAGGAGATCCTCACGGGAAGCCTTAAGCCAAGAAGGCAATGTCTTGATCGTTTCTGAAGCTTGGATTTTATCCAAGACACAGATTTGTTCTGCATATTGCAGGTTAACCAGACTCCAGTAATCGCTGACTGACCACCAAAGGGAATGAAAGGGGTGCTTGTACAGTGCGTACACGTATGAAKCTTGGTAAATCCTACCACGGGTAACGTATTCAGACCACATTCCAGTGTGCATCTGATCAAATCGTAACCAACAGTTGGGTCTGTGCTCATCTTCCTATCCGCGCTCGAGAGGGAATTCTTATAATTCCTGTGCCCGGTAAATGTAACACTCCGGGCGATGCTTTCAATGACAGACCCCACAATCAGAATGGTGCTTGGGCCGACGATAAATTCAGTTACATTCCATTTATCAGAATAAAAAATAAAATAATAAAAAAAAACGAAGAGAATATACCTGTTTGCTACTCATGCGGAGCTACTGGAACCCCATCACCTATGACTTCAGGTGAGGTACCATCCAACAAGTGTAGTGTCACCATCTTAAAATCATTCAGTGCTTGTCACAAAACTCGCAGAAGGGGGCCAACACGAGCATACAAACATGGGCCACTGGCAGAGCACTGGARCAGGTTGCCCAGAGAGGYTGTGGAGTCTCCTTCTCTGGAGAGATTCAAAGCCCGCCTGGATGCGACCCTGTCTAACATGTTGTAGGTGACCCTGCCTGAGCAGGGCGGTTGGACTAGATGATCTCCAGAGGTCCCTTCCCACCTCACAGCCCTCACTGCTGAAGTATCAGCAATATGGCAAATGGTATTACAGGATCAGATGGCACTCGATTGCATCTCAGCTGCAAAAGGCRGTTGTTGTACCCCAACCGGTAAAAGATATTATAACTTCACAGCTAGAAACGGTTAAGTGTAGCAGGACATTCAGAAAATACAGGATGCTGTAAACCCATTACATCAAAACACTGGTTGGTCCTCACGGACCAAACACATTTGGTTTCCTACGGCAGCAGCTTATTTGCAAACCCAAAGCGCAGCATRTAGAATAGTATTTTGTGCGCGGCTACAGCAAATAAGGCCGAGAGATTATTCAAGGAGTGAGTAGCAACTGCCGACCTCCTCGTGGCTGTGCTGTGCCCGGAGCCCTTCCGCGGTCCCCTCGAGCCGGTGCAGGCTCAGACGGGCCCGCGGCGCGGYGCCGCGCGCGAGGGACCCACCAGCATGACGGCTTCCAACAGCATCTTCCGGATGTCGGGTTCCTCCTCTCGCCGCTTGTCCTGCGGCAGGTACTGCAGGTCCACGGGCAGCCCTGGCCGGGGAGGCAGCCTCAGCGAGGGGCGCGGGGGGCCGGCGGCAGCCCCGAGCCTCCGGGCTCCCCGCGCTCGCTCTCACTTTGCATCTCCTCCTCGGGGAGCTCCTCGGGGCCGGCGAGCGGCAGCAGCAGGAAGGGCAGCAGATCAACCTCGTCGCTCAGCAGCCACTCGTGCGCCTCTGGAAACGCGCCGGCGTCAGCGGGCGGCGGCGGCCGGGCCGCTCGCGGGGCCGCCCGGGGCCGGGCCGGGCCGGGCCGGGCGCTCACCGTGCTCGAAGCAGCAGTTCCGCAGGGCCCCCACGACGCCGCGCCGCTGCGCCGCCGAGTCCCGGTACTGCGTGAGGGGCAGCAGCCGCTGCACCGAGCGCCTGCGGGCAGCGCGGGGTCAGGGCCCGGCGGCGGCGCGGCGCCCCGGCCCCAGCCCCGGCCCCG
>NW_028186780.1:9609-63123 GCF_003343005.1 Rhea americana
GTGCTATGGGGCAAGTGGCGGGCCCAGCCCGGGGTGTGCTATGGGGGAGGTAGCAGGCCCAGCCCGGGGCGCGCTATGGGGCCCAGCCCGGTGTGTGCTATGGGGGAGGTAGCAGGCCCAGCCCAGGGTGCGCTATAGGGCCCAGCCCGGTGTGTGCTATGGGGCAAGTGGCCGGCCCAGCCCAGTGTGTGCTATGGGGCAAGTGGCCGGCCCAGCCCGGGGCGCACTATGGGGCGGGTGGCCGGCCCAGCCCGGGGCGCACTATGGGGCCCAGCCCGGTGTGTGCTATGGGGCGGGTGGTGGGGCCAGCCCGGGGCGCACTATGGGGCCCAGCCCGGTGTGTGCTATGGGGCGGGTGGCCGGCCTAGCCCGGGGCGCACTATGGGGCCCAGCCTGGTGTGTGCTATGGGGCGGGTGGCCGGCCTAGCCCGGGGCGCACTATGGGGCCCAGCCCGGGGCGCGCTATGGGGCGGGTGGTGGGGCCAGCCCGGGGCGCGCCGTGGGCCTGCGCAGCGCGACCTCCTCTCCGCCCGCCCGGCGCGGGAGCAGGGTGGCAGCGGCAGCCGCGCCGGCAGAACGCGCTCCTTTATGGTATCGCGGCGAAAGGGCCAGAGTAAAGCGGCGCTTGGACGCAGCGACGACCAGCCCGGAGCAACTTCGAGCGAGTCCAGATCCCAACAGTTATTTCCTTTACTCCCCAAAGTCCGATAGAGGTTAAGGGTCCACCTTGACCCACAACATGAAACATACCTTGCTACTGCCACCACGAGGCAGCACAAGAGGGGAAGGACAGAGCGACAGGGAGGAGCGCGCAGAAGGGGAGACGGGCAGAGAGCAAACGCCTTAATGAAGCCGTAAGTGAATTCACGGGAACCCCGCTGCAGCGCACGGGTCCTTCCCACGGGGGCTCGCTCCGTCRCCTCCCAGGGCTTCTCCTTTCACGTCCTCACCGTGCGTGACGAGACGCAGAACGGCCACTTGGACCAACAAAAAAACSCAGGCCTTTCACTTGCCCCAACCTTTGGCTATGCCACTTGAAAGAAGGAAATTAATATGACACTCAGTAAAACAAACCCCTAAACAAGTGCAATTCAATACTTTTAAACTCCAAAAGTCTTTTTTTCCCCATCCCTGCTGAATTTTGAGCGCTATGCAGCTGCAGTCCACAAGGATCCATGACAAACCATTGTTTAGTGCCTTCCTGCTATGAYATTTTTTGCTCGTCCTAGTTTTCTGTTTTCTTCTTCTTCCTTTTTTTGGCAATGAAGATCYTAATTATTGTAAAGGGTTTTTGCTAGTCAGTTCACACTATCCCATTTYCCCTCTCCAAGCTGGTGAATTGACTCTCTATTATGGCTCTGGACTTACAGACACGTTTCAAGAGACTTCAGAGTCCGTCACTAAATGGATTTAGGAAGCCTTTCCTTTTCTTTTGCTTTAACCTGTTTCACTCTTTCCTCTGTTCAAAGTCATGTTGAAAAGTTGCTGGATGCATTCTGGAATTGTGTTCTGGACAGAGGCAGACTCCCAGGACTGTGTCTTTCTTGCATTTGGATAATTTGGCTTAATTTTGCTCTCAAAGGCAAGAAATGGGTATTATTCAAGCAAATGTTGCAGCCTTCTACCAAAGCTCTCTTGTGCTCTCTTAGACATACTCCTCCCAGGAAGCCAAGAACTGAAGCGGAGCATAGATAGTGCCTTGATTTGGCTCAGCAAATGGTAATTGAAGAGTAATTTATCAGCATAAGATTGTATGATGTAATTTGCTTCTGAATCGTTTCTGCAGCCTTTCATGTCGCTATAATGTCTGGCTACATCCACGTGCAAGGCAAAGATTACTGAAATACACAAACCACCCCCTACGGTACCTACTGTGCAGCCCAGAAGCCCCTTGCTGGGTGTGCATTCCCACTCRTCTCCTTTGCATCCATACTGGAGCTGCTGCCTCCTCGAGGTTCTGGGGGCTGGCACGTTCTCCAAGCACCGTCTTCGTCTTGGGCGTGAGAGAGATCTGCAGTGATTGCAAGCGGAAAAGGAAGATTAGCTCAGGCTGCCAGCCTGGACTTGTCACTGCTGAATCAGCACTAGTCTAACGAGCAGCAGCCTTTCCACGGGAATCTGTCACTGTGTCGCTGGACACATCTCTCATCCCCTCTTGCATCATGCCCTGGAGCAAACAATTGTCTTTCCCCTCTACTGATTCTCTTCATCTTCTAATTACCTGGATATTTTCACCTCTATCCCACACCTATTAGTTCCCCATGTATTTTGCCTCCCCTCTTTATCCTCGTGAGCTGTCTTTCTYTGCAGTTCTCATCTCTTCCCTGCTCTTTAGGGTTCACACTATCAAGGGGAGCATAGSCTGGCACTGCCTACATAGCTGTACTGAGCACCTGAAGACAAGAGAGGCTTGAAGCAACAGTGTGCTGTACCCTGATCACATATGCAAACCGCTCCCAGCATGGGCTGCAACAGGGTATAGCCCAGCAGAAAGCAAACACACGTCTGTCACAAACCTGCCTTCTGCCTTCCCTAAGCAGCAGCCGCATCACTAGACTAGCGAGAAGCACAATGAATCTGGGAGTCATCCACTCTCTCCCCCAAGCAGCTCTTCTGTTCACCCACATGATTGTCTCCAAACGGGAAGCAGCACTTYAGTGGTTTCACACCCTCACAACAGTGCTTCTGAACTGTATCTGAGTCTTACTATTAAGACGAAATGAGGTATRACAAGTATTTTCTGCAGTCACTGGAAATTTTTAGTCCTGACGTATCAGGATGGAGTGAGGAAAACCACAGCTCAGCTGGTGGTGGAAGTAGTAAGGGAGGGATGAAGAACAAAACTGCTTCTAAAAGGATGTTGGCAGCAACAAGTAGGCTAAGGAGGATGTGGTCTGCTGCTCAGTGGGGCAAGGTACCTGATAACCAAGCACGTGGAAGAGGCTGAAGTACTCAATGCTTTTTTTTTGCCTTGGTTTTCACAGGTAAGGTCAGGCCTTCCCAGGTCCCTGGGTCTAACGACAGAGTCTATAGGAGTGAAGCATCACCCACCACAGAGGAAAGTGGAGCTGGGGAGCACTTCAGCCAGTTGGGCAGACACACACCCACAGCACTGGATGGAGGCACACTAAGGTGCTGAGGGAGCTGTTGGTGACCTTGCAAAGCTGCTTTCACCTCCTAAAGCTCCTGGCAATCAGGAGAGGGTCCTGAGGACCAGCACAAGCAGTGTCACACTCGACCAGATTCTCCTTGCCCTTCTCAAAGGTAACAGCTCAGCCTCACCTCAGTCCCTGGGAAGGGCATGGAAAAAATCCTCCTGCAAGCTCCATCTAGTCAGGGGAAGGAGGAGGAACAGTCTGGGAGCTGCCAGCCAGGGTTTGCCAAGGGCACATGGTATGCGACCAACCTGCCCGCCTGCTACAAGGACAAGTGGACCATCCAGGAGCCAAGTCACTCCTTGTCTCTGTGCCTGCACCCGCGCTGTGAAACAAAGCGGAGCCGAGGCTCCAGAAGGCAATAGCCCATTTTGATCAGAGCAGACGGGATAATACACATGTGCTTGATCYGCTGTAGCGGGGGATGAGACCCCAGACTGAACGTTTTGAGCGTCTGCACCACAGTGAACGTACACTAGCTACTGTCACTCACCTGTTGAGTGCAGGATAAGGAACGCGTCTGTCTCATGTTTCACCTCCGCCTGAGGAAAGAATTCAAACCAGCCGGTTACATTTATTATAGTGCACATCACTGGCAGCACAGTTTGTGCCCTGAGCTGTTCTTGCTCCTATCACTCTGGGCTCAGCAAGGCAAGAGTCCCAGGAGCTGTCCCTGCTGCAGCTGTTCAGCTTTTRGAGCAGTTCTGCCAGCAATCTGCAGAGGCTAAATAAGCTGAGGAATAACTAACGATTATGTGAAGAGCTCCTTTTAAAAACTTCTCAGTTTATCTACTTCTGCGTGTGTGAGAAGCCAAAAGCAAGTCTTTACTGGATCTGAGCTGGCCAGATGAACAGTAAGGCATTTTCTCAGATGCTACTGTAGACTGCTCCTTGAGTTCTGCAGCCTTTATGGCTTAACTTCTCAAAACAACATTAGCTAGTCCTGCACAAGGCCATGGCATGGAGAATATACTTTGCTTTGTTACAAGAACTTATACGGATAAAAGCATTACAAGGAATGYATATGTTCCACAATCACAACATTCCATAATATCAATCATAATTTATTTTTACAAAAAGATTTTTGCCGTTGTATGTCTTGATTCTGCAAACAAGATGATGAGCTGGAAGACAGAACTTATCACTCAGGAGAACAGTCACTGAACTGAAGACTCCGTTTTCAGATCAGTTGTCTGGTTTCAAATAAACTACA
This sequence comes from Rhea americana, assembly GCF_003343005.1. NCBI lineage: Eukaryota > Metazoa > Chordata > Aves > Rheiformes > Rheidae > Rhea > Rhea americana. Next base: position 13,978 of record NW_028186780.1, read on the forward strand.
GTCATCACATGGGTTCCACATTCTCTGTTTTCRCTTTTGTTTTAATGAAGAAATACATTTATTTCCATCAGAATTTCTTCATAAATCTCAATTTTCCACAGAGCTTTTCATTATATTGTTCAGGACTGATTAGTCATGTTACCCCAAAGCTGGCATGGTTCAGAATTTAAGAACCAGCTGCTATAACAGCTGAGGAAGTATTCCATGTTATTGTGTGAAGGAGAGAGAATAGAGATGTTCAAAGGCCACTGAGMAGAACAGACTTGAGAATTTATTGTATTTCCTTAAGTCAAACACAGGTACAATCATCACCAGCTGGCACAGGTAAAACTGAGCTGTATCTAGGGTCAAAATAGCTATTTCTGTCCTGYAGACAGGCAGGTTCTTCACAGGCAGTCACCTCTACAAAGTGCCTTGTTGGGTTGTGGCCTGAGAGGAAGCTGGCTCTTCAAACTACTACAAGATCAGCACAATCATCCATGCTACTGTTCACATCAGAATTTAACCTGTTACTCGTTTCATTATTTTGCTGAGTAATTAAAATCTGACCAAAGCCATCCTAATTTCTACTGTGATTTGATCATTGCATYGTAACATCTGTAGTTAGCCAGTTAACACTGCACCAAACAGCTCAGCAACATTCTTTGCRTAAGTCCATCTTTCTTGGCCATCCTCTAAACAGCAAAGGGGGGCACCCAGATGAACCCACTCCATCCTGTTGAATTTACAGTCCAGCTGACTATGCTTTAAAACTGATAACGGGGTCCTTCAAAAAGGACATTTCTTTGTCAGACATATGGAGAATAATCGCACAAAACCAATGCTAAAATTCAGAGTACGTGAAGCCCTTGACGAAGGGCACTTGCAGTATGTTTACAGTGTGGGGCCCACGTTTAGAGCAGTTTGGTACCTTAGATGAGGATGTGCCTTGAAAGGAAGCTGTAGTCCACTGGTAACATCCTTGCAGGCCTGCTCTGCTTGTGCTCACTGCTTCACCTGGCAAGGTGCTTTTCACCGAGATCTCCAAACTGCCAGGTATTTGCTGGCTGAATTAAAAGAAAAATGTCACCAAGAAAAGACATTTCAGCAGCGTAARTCTCAAAAAGCAGAAGCAAAGACAGAGCTGTTGTTGTCCTTAATTCCAAACCTACCAGATGCCCAGAAGCATGACAAAGGTCTTGTCCCTAGAGAGGAGCAACCAGGAACTCCCCATGGCACATAAGGCAAAACAGCTGCACAGCAATAACATCTGTGCTAGATAAAAGGTCTGAAGGGTAGACCTTTAATAGGCAGGGATACATTTCAACTGCCTCTCTGACAGGAAAAGGCTAGAGAAAAAGGTCTGCTATAACATGTAAACTTGTGAATTTAGAACAATTAGTAAAATTAATGGTAATTAACACAGCTATGCTGAAAACAGGTCTTTGCATCTCTGTGCTTTTGGAAGCTCCACTACAAGAAGCAGCAGCTGCGACTGAACAGAGCTGTCCACCGCCCTCCTGAGACGTACCAAGCCTCCAGGATAGTGCTACAGAATTGTACAGTCTCCAATCCAAACTCCAATATSAAAGTCCTGGGAAGGCAGGAACCCACACAGCCTTTGCCTTATCACAAACTGATGCTCTTCCTGAAGGTGGCAAAAATCTTTTCTCTCTGTACCAGATCCAACTCAGGATTCAAACAGAGACAATTTTGGAACCAGCCAAGCTATGTCTCTTGGAATGAAAAGGACTTTCTCTATGAATAAGCAGCCAGCTGGAGCCTCAGAACAAGGAGCATTATCAGACAAACTCTAAGCCATTCTGGGCAGTGCCGCTGCAAAACATTTGTACATCAGCTTTTATTCACATTTACTAACTTTCTGAACTTACAGTTGCAAGCACTTTGTCTCAAAACTGTAATTGTTTTGACAAGCACAACARCTATGCAAGTAAAGATGAGAGCAAGGGAAGGGTAATATCACATATTCTGCTGCTGCAGCCATTGGTTTCAGCTCCATGAAGCATCAATGGCTGAACAATGCCCCACTGATCAGGCAGAGAAGTTACCTCAGCAGGAGGTTCTCAGCTGGCTTCACTTCTGGGCTCTTTTCTACAGCACTGCCTTTGTGTTTTTTCTCTGGCTGTGACAGGATTTCTCCTCCTCCTCCTCTCTTTCTGCTGTTTGTATGCAACCATGGGCCAACAGTCAGGGGTTGACATGCAGTGGAGCCAGCCACTGGTAAATCCTCTGGCAAACTAGAACCTGGAATCTCAGGAAGTTCTTCTCCATGAGCATATTTTGATTCCTGTGGAAAGTAAACAAAAGTCCAGTATCTGTTAACTTGAGGTTAACAGCCAAGGTTAGTAGATGAGGGTTGCAGCAACACCAATCTGTCACACATTTTTACTGGATGTTTGAATGTTTTGTGGGGACTTTTCAAGGGTTTTCATTTGCTTAAAAACAATTAACTCATCTCCCACATTTCCAAAACGAGAAAAGAGAAAATAAAAGAACAAACAAAAGGAATCTGCTAGTCATGCAGCATGAACACTTCACAGCCTTGCAATTCAGTTGAACTACAAGTCTTCTGCTTTAAGACTTTCAAAAATAGACAGATAGAGATTGAACCTGGATAATTCATGCCCAGACAAAAGGCTAAGTCTACACTGCATGAGCAGCAGAGTCCTCACACCAGATGCTGCAGTACAGGACTCAGCATCAGCTGTTCTTTTCCTTTTTCTCTGCAGCCTGTGGTCTTCAAGCCAGCTAACTGCAGAAAACCCTGGGCACCTCTGTACTACAACTCCATGCACAAGGGGCTCACCAAAAGCTCCTGAAATCCAGCAGGAGCCACTCAGAACTTGTCACCTTACACCAGCTCTAGAATCAATGACACTTTCTTCAAAGAACTCACTAGTCTTTAAGGTCACTTACCCATAATGATGAAATTTTCTGCTGCTGTAGAATTTGATTTCAGAAAACTTTTTGTGCTGACTTGTTAAGCTAGAAATCTGCTTATTTCATACACAGTTCATGCCCACTTGTTTAGCCATAAGACATAAAAGTTTGGTGTATTAAGTGATCATCAGTATTTGGTTAAAGAGAAGTGCTTTCTCCTACATGTTAAGCTTTTGCAGTTTTTGAATAATCTTTTTTCTTTTTTTTCTTTAAACTAAAATAGGAGTCTAGTAATCACTACTTGTTGAACTGGTTGGTGGTAGAGAGCATTGCTGGCCTACAGGTCTTTCTCTCTCTCTCTCTCTCTCTCTCTCTCTCTTTAATTATTAGTCTGCTGGGGTTTTTTCTCTCCTCAGCAACCTATGCACAACTCTCTTTATCTGGTAAGAAGTGTCCAACAATCTTCCTGCAATATCCTACACCAGCAAAGAGGATGGAGAACAACTYACCTCGGCTGTGTAATACACCTGCAGAGATTCCAGTTTCTCTCTTCCCTGCTGAAGGCTCAGCTCGCGGAACCAGGGAGTGCCAGAGTGTTTCTCCGATACGAATTCCATCAATCTACGGAAAGACCCTGGGTCCTCTGGTGTCTCCAGGACAACAAGAACCTCCTCATTACCTAGGTCTGAAAATCATCGTAATTAAACAACTGTACAAAAGGCATCAAAGAAATGCCTTCATGTATTGAATATTAACAGTGTTGTTACTTTTTCTCCTGCATCCTATTTTTCACATGCTGCGATGACATCAGACCAGCTTTGTAATTTAGGTCCATTTGCATTTTGATTTAAAATGTCCTCTCATCATGGGACTTGCTGCTATAGAAGTATAATGCCCCCAGGTCCACAGAGCAACCCGTTAGAACAACCACGGGATCAGGTCAATAAAGCGAAATGGAGGAGAACTTTTGCTGTGGTGCCAGCTAGTCTGACACACATGCTGGCTGCAGCCAGGACAGAGAGGACATTATACCAAGTGCAGTAGGAGAGCACATAGAGGAGAAGAAAAACACTAAACATCCACTTGACATCCTGCCCCTCTAGTTAGCCCTGGGGAGGCCTCATCTCGAGTCCTGTGTCCAGTTCTGGGCTCCCCAGGACAAGAGAGACATGGAGCTACTGGAGAGAGTCCAGCGTAGGGCTACAAAGATGATCAGAGGGCTGGAGCACCTGCCCTACGAGGAACGGCTGCAAGAGCTGGGCCTCTTCAGCCTGGGGAAGAGAAGVCTGAGGGGGGATCTKATCAATGTGTACAAGTACCTGAAGGGAGGGTGTCAAGGGGAYGGGGACAAACTCTTTTCAGTTGTCCCCTGTGACAGGACAAGAGGCAATGGGCAGAAATTGAAGCACAGGAAGTTCTGCCTGAACATGAGGGGGAATTTCTTCCCTGTGAGAGTGACGGAGCCCTGGACCAGGTTGCCCAGAGAGGTTATGGAGTCTCCTTCTCTGGAGATCTTCAAGGCCCGCCTGGATGCAACCCTGTCTAACGTGCTCTAGGTGACCCTGCTGAGCAGGGAGGCTGGACTAGATGATCTCCAGAGGTCCCTTCCCACCTTACTGATTCTATGATTCTATGACATACTCTTCCATGCTCCCTGCACTTGTTAACAAATGCAAGAACTTTGGTTAAAGCAACAGCAGCCCCCTGAAATAGTGCTTTACAGGGAAGCATCAGGAGCAACTAAGGGTATTAGTGCTAAGTCCCTAAATAGCATGAAACCTATGAAGGTGAAAATGCCAAATGAGTTACAGAAGTATAATCTTCCTATGCCACAAAGGTTGGGAAAAGAAAAAATATATATAATAAAAAACCTCAAATTACTCCCATTGCCACACCCACACAAAACTATTCTTGCCTTTCCCTTTTTTGATGCCCCCACCAACGTGACACGGCATAGATGCTTTCCTCAATCATAGCCTACGTACTGCTTGAGCATGACAGTTGAAGGATCTCAGGCTCCAATTACAGACCAGAGTACACATATCAGGAAGAGGAGGAGACAAAAAGAGGGAAGTGTAGAACTCTGTGCAGTTAAAAGAACATATCCCACTCACTTGCTTTGGGTGTGCATGTTCCCCACCTGGAGTAAATACCATTGGCACCTTCAGGAGAAACGTGCAGGTTCAGATAATACAAATGGAAGCAACATTCACAGAGATACACGCTGCTGAATGGCACCACCAGGCTTTCATTCCCTTCAGAGGAAGGAGGAGAGTACTGTTTTAATCAGAGTTGGAACACACGTAGCAAAGTCCTACCTCAGCTTCCTAGGATAGAAACACTATTGTAAAACTCCCAGTTAAGCTACAGTAATAGACAATGGCAAAGGGAATAAAACGTAGTTGGTTTAATTCAAAGCAAGTCAGTCATTGGGAGCCTTGGTGCAGACTTCCCACAGGAAAATCCAAACACTAGTTAAATGGATTTATACACGTTAATAGTTCTGGTTAATAGGTTAGCAGGTTATGCACCTGGAGAGGCTCCCAGATGAAAGTTTGAGTCTGCCTTTTTTGGAAGTGCAGGTAAAGTAGCACTGGAAATGTGTATGTGCTCTGCTGGGGGAGTATGGATGTACGGATGTAGCTTGTGGGGCCAGATGATCCAGTGTGCGAAATGACTGAGAAACAACTGCTCTGCCTGTGTAGGAGGACACATCTGCTGACCCAAAGCTTCACAACTACAGCACAATCTTCTCTTAGGAGTTCAAAACACAGACATCAAATTCCAGACTCTACAGACAACCTCTCCATTTTGCACAAGGGAGAAGGGAAGGTGAGGATGAACAATAAATAACTATGATTACAAATTACTGACCTCTGAAGCTGATGGCGATTTCTTGTACGGATATCTTAAAGACAAAAGGGACAAATATTCTTCATTAGATGACAAATTAAGAAATAGTAAATAGAACAGTCAAAATACCAATCCATTTCAAAGCAAAAGACATAAGTTGTGTTCATTTTACTATTCCGGTCCCAGGAAATAAGTCTGAAATTCTGCTCATGATTCAGTGATGTTTTTAGGAACATCAGAAACTATTCTTTGTGAATGTCTAAATTTAATTTTGCTAAAACTATTTGTATACAAGTCAATGAGTTACTTAAATACCAAATAATGAAGTCTGCTGTTAAAGAACAAATGTATAAAGGAAGGAAGCAGAATACGAAGAATGTGGAAAAAGCAAAAAATTTTCCTTAAAGTAATAATTTGGACTGAAAGCTTAAAAGTTAACAAGTGTCTCCAAACAGCACTAGTTCTATAATCCTGCTGACTACTGTAATCTCACAACTCATTTTTAAGACAGGACATAGTACACTTACACTTTTCACAGTAGTGAATCAGAACTTCACGAGGAGTTGTGTAAGACCAGTAATTTTGAAAATAAACTATATATTACGGGACAGCAGAGTTCACTGCCCTGTGCATACTTTTTTTTTTCTTTTCTTCGTCATAAGCAGAAAATAAAGCTTGAATGTTATTTTTTTCCTCCATGCTGACATCTGAGCAATTGAGTGAGGGAAGTAATATCTGCCTTAGTGGATTTACGAAGTGGGATTGTAGGAAAGTAAGTTCTGGTTTGTGAAAGCATATATGGATCTATCATATTAAAGTATTGAAAAAAAAATAGATTCTGAAACATAAATGAAATTTTACATTTTTCTAACAATCAATCCTTTACAAAAYATTTCGGTAATACAAGTGTTTTTCTTAACGTTTCTGAATGAAGACATGTAAAGAAAAGTTGAAGTACCACTTAAAAGTATTTTTCCTCAACTGAAGCATTGTTAAATTCATCTTACATATCAGCAGATACAGCATAGAAGAAAAGAAAAAAGTAAATAGCATTTGCTAAATAAAGCTGCTTCAGAAAGAAGGTGCTGAGATTGTAACCAGGCTCCTGGCAGGCTAGAAAGATAAGTTAAAAGACAATTAGGGAATAATTTCAGAATACACATCCTTCTGCAGCTAACAGTTTTTAGTGTCATGGACAAGAGAGAACACTGAAGTGACCAGTACTGCAATTCCTATCTTCTTTGGAGCTTTCAAACCTTCACTATGACTTGCAAAACACATAACATGCAAGGAAGCCATGGATTTTGCAGGTCCACCATAAATAAGTCCAAATTTAATATCAGGCCAGCCTAGAAGATCTCAAAGAAACCTAAATTTTATGGCTGTCCAATGCCTGACAAAATGGAGAAATACCAGGGTCTAAAAAAAAAAAAATTTTCAAAATCTATCTGAAATTTTATGAAAAGCACTGCAGCAAGCTGCTATGCATAGAAGAAACTTTAGGCAGAAGAGAAATTCAATTAAAAGAGGAAATTTTGTTACAATCTGAATCAATGGCAAAGCAGCCCAGCTTCAAGTCTGCACTAGAATAAATAGTAGCCAAGAAACCCAGCTTCCTCAGATAAAACATGCAGAAAGAAGGTGCACACCAGTGAGCTGTCATTTAAACAGAGAGAGGGGATACAGAGCCTAGCTGCGGTACTAGAGAGTCTCAGTGCAGGAAAGAAGAAAACATCATATATTTTGGCTATATAAACTGCTGTCTCCTGGAAGCAGGGAGATGATATATCGACCAAGATATTATTCTATACGTTTCAGATGTTTTTTTATTTTTTTTTCCTTAGCATCATCTATGCTCACTCTCAAAGACAAGAATGCAGGTTCATACGACAGGATGCTATGATATTGGGCCCAAAGTACCACGCCACTTTGCACATTTAGCCTTGGTGGGCTCTCTTGCACATCTCCCACTGCTTCTAACTCACTGTCCTTCCACCCCAGGGAAGAGAGGCTTTAAATGCAGTACCTGAATGGAAGCGATATGAATAAGTGGCAAAGTCCCAATACGGACAACACTGCACTTTCCCACGAAGTCTGGAGGTTCCCTGCCCTCCTGCAGCTCTTTCTCAGGGGAAGCAGATCTGGAACAGGCACCTATTTGACTAGGGTTGGGAAGCGCGTAATCCACGAAGGAGAGTTTACAAATCTGGTGAACTTTGGCACAGATGCTTACTAAATCTGAATAAAATATTAAAGGAAGAAGAATTACTGCTCTGCTTAGCAGCCTTAAATGATTCAGGACTGCAACAGGAACACCTGCAGGAAAAACCTACAACAAGGATTTCATGTATCTAGTATTGATTTGTGTTTCTTCAAGCAAGAAACTGGTAGCAACTGTAGAAGAGATCCCAATAAGCCATGAAAGCACTTTAGCAGAATAGGCAAATAACTTAGCTGAAACACTTTCCAGTGGACAGGCAGCATTTCTCATCAGTTTATACAGCACAGCTAATGCTAGAAACCTGGAGATAGAAACCTATCTCCACGACAGCCAACTCTACCACTGTAACAGCGTCAAGGTGATCCTCAGCTTTCTTCGAACCATAATGCYTTTATGAAACAAAACACAAACAGGCCTTTTTTTCCCATAAGGAAAAAAAACCTGATGGTCCTAACCCCAAAATCTCATCACAGTGTCTGAACTAAGAACTCATCTGYGCCAGCAGCTTAGACTTTCCCCAGTTACACCAAAGGAAGAGCCAGTTTTCAGCTGCCATGCTGTGCACACAGGGCTTTGCTTTCAGGTGGCTGATATTCCATGCTTTCCCTCACAACTAGCAGCTGTGTGTCACCACTCAGCATCCACCCAGCTGTGCCTCTTCCCAGAATACAACACTCGGCGCTGAATGTTCTGACTCACTTCCAGCTCTTTATCTTTTAATTGAGCTGATTATACTGATAAACAAATAATGGCATCATTAATATGCTCTCCATTCATTTTAAAACACCGTTCATCCCTAATAGGTCTGCAAGAGTAAGATAACTTTGTCTGATCACAACTAATAATAATCATTTTAGATAGGTCTTTCAAATTAACCTGTAAAAACAAAGACCTGTTTTTCCTTTGCCTTCAACAACTTGCCAAAACCACCATACCTCTGGAGGATGAATTCTTTAAGCAGGGATTGTCTTTTTGCTGTGAGTCTGTGTAATAACCAGGACAACTGAGTTTTGATCACTTCAGTGCATACATAGTACGTAAATACTGTTTTTTTCCTGATATTTTCAATTAAATGTCGTCATTTCTTTCAACAAGTTGCTGACGCAGAGAGAGAAATACTTGCTCCTCCCACCAGCTCACGCTAGAGGACAGGGCCTATGTTTTACTGCTGAGCTTCTAAGAGTGTCTTTGGTTTTCTTCTTTCAAAACATGGAAACATCTGTGTGGTTAAGAAGTCATTCTCACACCTTTCAATGTAACACACTAAAGCACAAGGTTCTGCCTGATGGTAAAACATGCAGATGCAGGCAGACCAAGTCTAACAAAGAGGAAACAATTCACACAGCCACACTAGGCAATGCAAAGTGCAGCTTGGATCTTACCTTTTTGCATGTGAAACTTAGAGTATTTCTTCCTAGCTTTGAAGGGAACACAATTTCCAGTAGCAAAATTTGGCACACCTCCAAAAATGCACAAACTACATTCATCAGAGATGGCAGCAGCCTCTCTGTGTTGCACCTTTAAGTCTATAAACAGCTCCTAACCATTCCCCAAAAGCATACTGACTTCTGAGAGGCTGCATATTTAATTTTAGCCTATCACTAAGCATTTTTGTAGAGAATAGAGAAAGAAGTACAGACATGGATCTCTCTACCTGGAACAATGTCGTCATTTTTCTGGACAGTCTTCAGTATTGGCTCAAATTGCCTAGTCAGGGATTTATTCAGATTCTGCACCAACCACTCAAAACTGGCACAGATGTATTGCTGAAAAAAATGTGACAGGTCATTAGGGTTTCATGTTATGCAGTGCTTTCTTAAAAAGAGATGCCAAGTTTTTCTTAGTAGCAGAACTCCTGCCCAGCAGCCCTCTTCATCCCCTAKATTGCATCAATCAGGATAAATATTCTTGTCAGTCCCCATGTAAGAAAAACTCAGAAAGCAATACAAAACAGAGCARGCTCAGACTGTAATTCTACAGTGAAACTCCATGCTCTGCTGCAACCCGCACCTCACCTACACAGCTTCAGGAAATAATCTCCAGCTTCTTCATAGCACAGAAAACCTTTCAACACACATCTGTAGATCTGCCTCTCCTTTCAGCTGACATAGTAAAGCTACTACTACACACTATACTTTTCTTCTARGTCTAGCACTCAAGATGTCTAGGTAAGAACAGCTCTCTTTCCCCAATTACATTCACACCTGGATCTCTAATCTGCCACATCTGAGCAGSAGGAGGAAGGATTAACAGTAGAATCTGCAGAAGCCTGCTGATTGCAGATGCCTATTTCAGGAGCTTGTTATTAGATGTGCAAGCAAACAACTAGTTAGACTCCTGCTAGTATTTCAGAAATACTGAGATCAAAATACACACTTCCTTATCAACTGGTACTAAACTGTTCTGAAGCTGAATCATTACAGCATTATTCTACAATCTTAAGTGTAGAGGGAGCTACAGAAACATGTGACTAATTTATAAGCTACCAGAACAGGAGATCTGCCATCATCCTCAATGGTTCCTTTTTTCAAGTCTCACCTGAAGATACATTAACTGCTTAACTCATGAGTTCAACAATACTTAAAAATACTCTGGGATTCATATTATACATAGGACATTGTGAAAATCTGCATCTATGGAAGCTCAGTTACACTTAGCTCACCTGCATATCATTTTACATCTTAATCATGATTTAAATACAGCAGCATGACTTAAATATCCATTATAGCTGCACAGTGCTGCAAGCTAAGCAGCAGCAACCACAGCACAAGGCCAACTACTTTTAAGAAATACCTTAATTCTGCTTCTTCTCACCTGCAGCAACTCAAGTTGTTGCTGTAATTTGTACATGGCTGTGCTGAACATGCTCTGCTTGTGCTCATGGATGTAATCCTGCATGAGGTTTTTCATTCTCTGGAAAGAACCTGGACCATTCAGCTGGTTACAAACTGTAAGAGAGACATTATTTAAATATCAGCACAATCTTACAAGTYTTAATGCACATTCCACTCCTTCAGAAAATACCTCCCAACAACATGCAGTAATTAGCAAACGGATGCACCAGAAGAATTACCATCTGCAGAGAACATAGATCAGAACTTGTCACACTGCATCTTGTAAGAAGGGTCCACATTAAGCTGTATGGGTATAGCAGTAGCCAGAGAGCCAAAGCTGACCTTGTAATTCAAGGCCCAAATAGCCAGACGGRAAATAAGGAAAGGATTTACTCTTCTAGGGATAAAGGCTACAGAATTTGTAAGGCAAACAGACTGAAGAACAGCTGTGAAAGGCTTCAACAAACACATCCACCCTGCTGCCTCCAAGGTCACACAATCCACCTCCAGTCTGATGCCATCTCTGAGGCATCTTTAGCAAACCCTAGTCCTTGCTGTGCGTCAGCTTTGAAGTCTACCACCACTACCGCAGAACTGCAGCAGCAGCAAGACAAAGTGTAAACTCTGCCAAATGTCTCTAGAGGGAGTTCTAAGCACACGCACGAAAAGTGCACAGTATACAATGCCTACTGCTTTTTCCAGCAAGCAACAGTCAACACATACCACTCTGTCAGCAACTTAACTATAGCTGGTAGGACATATCCTGGCCCTCTTGAGAAGATGCTAAAGCACCTCTCCCAAGGTCTCCACTGCTCCTAGAATTTGCCCTAAAACATTATACTTCTCTCATTACTAGACATTTCCAGTTCCAGTTATTCCTGACCTATGCAATCAGAAACCTACCAGTAAAGCCCTACAACCTATTTTAGCTTCTATCCTTGGTTCAGAAAGGCTGCAAAACAGAAGCAGCTCCTCCTGTTTGTCCATTAACACTTTTTGGCAAGTCAGGCACAGCAACTCACTCAGAACTCAAGCTACACTTCTATGATAGAATTTGCCCCGGTCAACAGCATTTACAGTGTAATTCTTAGTTTTCTTCTCTGGGAAGTATTTGGTTTAATGGATATTCAGTAATAAAAAGGTTAAGGAATGTAAGTCATGACTTTGCAACTGAAGCAATGGAAGAGAGGTGAGAGAATACCTCTCTCCAGTTGAGAGTACCACCTGCCAGGTCTCACAGGACCACTTCACCACAGAGGCCCTCAGGTGCTGTCTAACCTTCCCTGTGCTGTGGGCAGACCTACCCTGTGCACCCTCATAGAGGCAGGGCAACAACTGGAGCACAGTGCTCTCTCCAGGCTAACTTACCCTCAGCCAGTGCTCAGTAGTCTAAATCAGTTCAAAGCATCATGCCAATGCAACTAAACTGCTTCAACCTCCCAGCTAGGCCAAGTCTGTGTTTATTTACACGGACTGTACCATGCACAAGATCTGTGAACCCTAACTAGCAGAGCTTAGGAAAAGAGACAAAAAAATATCCCCCACACCAAGTGCAAAGGATCAAATTTAACCCAGCTGTAGTGCTCCTTACCTGTGTATATTGGTTTCATGCTAGCCTGTATTTCTGGTGTCAGGACACGAGATATACCACGCTGCCTTTTATTGATGTAATCTATCTGATCAAGAATGAAGTTACATAACTGAGAGAGGAAAATAGGAGGAGGGAAAAAAAATCAGAATATAGCTATGCAATAGTTCCAGCATTTCAATTAAAGCATCCACTCTTCAAGAACTTGCCAATTCAAGGGTCTCAAAATTAAGTAATTCAGCAAAATTTCTAACTATAGGAGAAATTTTTCTCAATATAGTACAGACAAGTTCTGAAGGGCCCCGCTCTCCAGGCCCTCTTGCTTACCAAAGCCTGAGCAGCTTCCATCTGCTGTCTCTGTATGAGGTTTACTGGATATGTGTTTCTGCCCTTTTCATAGAGTTTGTTCTTGAGATCTTTGAAGAACTGTTTCAGTTTATCCAAAATAGCTTTGCTGAACTGTTTGATAGACTCACCAAGTTTAGAGCTGGAAGAAGAGAAAGGAATACACGTGTCAGTGTAGTTACTGTGGTCACATGTGAGTGTTAAGAGTGCTCTTAGTGCCAGTAAACAGCTGAAGGAAGTAAATCATGCAAATTTAAGAGAGTGAAGGAATGTTGTTCTTAGGACCAACAATGAAGTCCCTGCTAGAAAAGATGGTTTTATATGTAACTAGCATTTACACAAAGTTCTTAGATGAATCAAGCAGTCTCTACTGTCCCTTACAGTCTGCGTYGGGCCTGTGTTGATCTGTCTCTACGCACTATTACTCGAACATCTCCAGGAAGAAGATCCCAAAGCTCTTTGTGCCCATTAAAGCAGCTATGCTTTGTTAGCTAAAACCTTTCATTGACAAAGAAGCCAACCACCGATCAGATTCCAGAGGGCTCTGCTATTTCAACATTTATATCACTTGAGTTACACGGAAATGGTTCACGTTATGAAACTGTAAACAGATGAACTCTAGGGTATTGAACTCTGGAAGATAACCCAAGTTCTTTCAAAATCGTACTCATAAATGAATATCTTCTCATCTCCTGTTAAATTTTGCACTTCAATTGTTCTGTTTCAATAGGTTAAAGTTTCTCTTCCACCCTGCCAGCGATGACTGGAGGAAGTAGCTCCCATTCTACAATTGCACCAAAATCAGTTGAGATCAGCATGCAGACTGAAAATAAAGCAATGAGCTGTCCTGGTTCTGCCACTGAGGAGAGATTATGAACTCTGCCACCTTTAGCATGTCCTTCCTGAGCACTCAAGCCTGTTATGTCCAGAAGAAATTAGTTTTGGAGAGGCCAGAGAACTTCCAYGTTGTACCTGCTTCCTTAATAGTCACTGGCATAGAAGGCAGTCAATAAGAAACATTTGTTCTAATACTAGTGGTATCAGAAATCTCTCAGGTCAACTGAAAACCTATAGTAAATAGTCAGAGGGAGGTACCTGAAAACATCATTCCAGGTCATGGAAATGGTGCTGTATATAGGCTCTGTGAGCTGCTCATTGAAATCGATGAACCCACACGCCACAGAGCTGTACACACCTTGACGGGCACACACAGCTCGATACGTAGCATATGGATATCCACAGTGCTGTGAAAAGAGGAAGATTCTATCACAGTATTTCAACATACACATTAAGAAGGCTGTATCAACTCCTAAAAACCTTGGGCTGAGTAACATGGCTGTGTCTGAGCAGCACAGGACTTCAGAGTGCTACATGGTAAAAACAAAGTAAAATTAAACAACATAAGCTGCTCACAGGTAGTCTGCTTATTTTGTTGATAACTACTTAGTCCACTGCTGTAGTAACCAAAAACTGCACTACAGTGGTACAGATGGATGATCCAGAACACGATTGAAGGATTTCATAAAGGGCACTATGCTCAATCTGTCACATGGAAGCCTGCTACTGAAGAGAAATAAGTGCATGGCTGCATGCACCATTTCATGCAAATAAAATAAAAAACAACAAAACCACTCATGCAGCACTAACTAAATGGGAAAGGCAGAGAACATGACAGTAGCAAAGAAAGCCTATCTTCACATACTGAGCAGCCAGCAATTAACATGCAGTAGTACATCTACCTGTATAAAAAGAACAAAATACTCTTTAGCATCCAGGACTCCCCATCCTAGTTCTATTGCTCTAAATGCTGTATAAGACACAAGGCAGTCTTCATTGTGTTCCCAAAGACAATTTAGGATAAGCTAGATTTTCTCTTTTTGTTAATACCACACTCAGCAAGCAACAAGGCTACAGAGAGCAAATAATGAAGCCYAAGTGGCAAGGAGCAGTAATGGTGCTGTCAGTCAAAGGCAGCTGCAGAGGGGCTGGTGTATAAAGCCTATTTATCTTACAGGTAACCCCCAGCTTCTGACTTTCTCCTCACACACATCCTCTGCTTTTCTGGCTCCCCTCTTCAGGTGAGAGAGCAGCAGGACTGAGAAGCAGTACTGGATTTCATGGACGCTGTCATCCACTGCCTCCTGGAGGAGCTCAGGTACTTTTGAGAGGCACGTCTGTACGATCTCTTGAACTTGGGCCCGGTGAGAGTGATCCTACAGGACAAGCAGAAAGGATCTCAACAGGAGCATACAACAAAAGTCATTTAACAAGAGGGATGTTCTCCCCACAACGTAACGTCCAGGGTACACCATCCCTCATCATCTGGCTGCACAGACAACAACCAACAAGCTGCTGGCATGGTCAGAGGGTGCCCTCTATACCAACAGCTCCCACGCGCCCAGCAAGCCCAGAGGCTCAGCACTCTGCCAGGCATACTCAGGCACACTGCCCTGGGAGGATCTGTGACAACCAGAGAATATAACCTGCCCACAGCTGTTCCCAGAACCACTACTCAGACCTCTGCTTGATGCAGACCCCAGCTGCTGATTTCATGGTATTGCATTGCTAGTGTCCAGAGACTGCAGCACTGCACAAGGGCAAGTGCAGAGTCCTGTAACTAGGAAGAAATCACCCTAGGCACCAGTACAAGCTGGGGGCTGACCTTSTGGAGAGCAGCTCTGCAGAGAAGGATCTGGGAGTGCTGGTGGAYGACAGATTGACCATGAGCCAGCAATGTGCCCTTGTGGCCAGGAAGGCCAATGGTCTCCTGGGGTGCATTGGGAAGAGTGTTGCCAGCAGGTCAAGGGAGATGATCCTGCCCTTCTACTCAGCCCTGGGGAGGCCTCATCTCGAGTCCTGTGTCCAGTTCTGGGCTCCCCAGGACAAGAGAGACATGGAGCTACTGGAGAGAGTCCAGCGTAGGGCTACAAAGATGATCAGAGGGCTGGAGCACTGGCCCTACGAGGAACGGCTGCGAGAGCTGGGCCTCTTCAGCCTGGGGAAGAGAAGCCTGAGGGGGGATCTGATCAGTGTGTACAAGTACCTGAAGGGAGGGTGTCAAGGGGATGGGGACAAACTCTTTTCAGTTGTCCCGGGTGACAGGACAAGAGGCAATGGGCAGAAATTGAAGCACAGGAAGGTCTGCCTGACCGTGAGGGGGAATTTCTTCCCTGCGAGAGTGACAGAGCGCTGGAACAGGTTGCCCAGAGAGGTTGTGGAGTCTCCTTCTCTGGAGATCTTCAAGGCCCACGTGGATGCAACCCTGTCTAACGTGCTCTAGGTGACCCTGCTGAGCGGGGAGGCTGGACTAGATGATCTCCAGAGGTCCCTTCCCACCTTACTGATTCTATGATTCTATAACRAAGGAACTGAAGGACTGGCTGAAGGAAAATCTGGTTTAGAGATTTGTACCAATTAACTTCCACATGCCCTAGCAAAAGCTCCAGCAGCTTTTCCCCCACGAACCACCAAATCACCTCCTGACAATGCACCATACCAAACAGCCAGATCTGAGGCCAAGGCCCCTCAACCACTTGGCATATTTTCAGACCAACTTCAGCTGCTCACCTCCTTAACCTGGAGCTGTGACTAGCAAAACCAGTAACATCCAGTTTGCAAAGACACCTCTCAAACAACTGTCCCACATTCCATGCCGAAACCAAGAGAGCCYTTCAGCCAGAAATCCACATTAAAAGGCATTAAAGCAGTCAGATGCTGTTTGTGGTGTGGCATAGCTCATTTATATCCTGCATTAATGACAGGTTAAACATTTGTCTTTCTCACTGTATCAAAGCAAGCCTACAAGACAAGCCTTGCTTTGCAAATCACAGCTGGGTAGAGACTAACTAAATCATCTTAATTTCTTCTCAGAGGCGACATCTGTCTTTCCTTCAGAGTTACTGAGTCTCACTATCCCTCATCTTTACTCTCAGTAAAAGAACTTGCTTTACCCTGTCATGTAAATGGGTCAATTTAAAATAACCGAAAACAAACCTGACTTTTCTGAGACCCATCCTCTCAGAAAGAAATTGCAGGTTTGAATTCTACACAAAATAAAAAGAATATGTAAATAGCTGCTCAATGTGCCTGTTTATATAAGAGAGGCCATCTAACAGGCCATACCTCAATGTTGTTGACTTCTATCCCATTGATGACTCTCCTTCTGGAGAGCAGARCCTAAGGTGGCTATCATCCCATCTTATGGTGTGTGTAACTCTACTGACCACAAAGCAACTCTTCCACATGGCCCTTTGCACTCTGGAGAATAAAACTTGGCAGTAGTTGCTTCATATCAAAAAGGTGAAGTTTGAAGTGCAAGTCTATGCTTACCTGTGCTCTCTGGTTGGTCAGATAATTGACAACTTGACTTATGACACGAGTCACATCTCTTATCAGCTTCTCTGTTTCCACCATGCCATGCTGCAGGGCAGTGTGAACTGCAAACTTCTTCAGAGCTGGGATTTCTGAACAGACAGACAGAATGGAGCATCACTACAAACTCTGACTTAAAGATCTTCCTTGAAGTGAAAGGAGCTCAACTAGAACCTACAAAATATCTAGCAAATGAAAAGCCCCAAACCCTGTATTTACAGGACAGTAGAGGATTCAAGAGAGGGTTCAACAATAACTGGAAATAAAGAAAGAGAATAAACAGCAAGGGAAATTACATGCTGCAGAATAGGAGGAGATAATGTGGAAACAGTATTTCAAAGAAACAGTGAAAGATGTAAAGTCTTTTCAAAAACAAATATATCTGGGACACATGCTCAGAACTACTACACTGCATCCTGCCACATTAAGTGAGAAGACCACTGCATTAGTGACAGGATACAGAGCAGACCACTACTAGCAACGTGACACATGAGCCGAGGTGCAGCTGCACATACCTGTATCCTCATCATTGTGAAAGACCTGGGGCTGTCCTTCTCGGAGCAATTTCCCATGCAGCTTCAAGTACTCTGTGGAACTGACTGTGAAAACCTGAAGTTTATTATGTTGGGATTCTGCTTCACCCAGATCACTTGCATCCAGAGTATTTAGTTCCACATCCTCCATTTCCTCTTCATACTCATCTTCCTCACATTCAGCTAGTGCAGCCTTCTTCTTCATTTCCTATAACACAAGCAACCACTTCATCTCTCCTCAGAGAGCACCAGGGTTTAGGCCAGAAGCTAACTGTAAAGGCTGCCACTTAAAGCCAGGCTAAGCACTGGCACAGAGCCCACCTGGCACTCTGCTTAGAGTTCATACCTGAAGGCCATTGATGAAATCCAGCCAAATTTGTTGCTTGGAGTACTTGTTTCGGGACTGAACACAAATCAGACTAATAGCGCGAAGTTTTGCTTCTTTCTCTTTCAGTAAGGCATTGATCTTAAGGACAAAGAAGAAGATTATGAAGGTATCAGCCCCAGAGACTGCACCACCCACAGAAAACAGAATTACAATAAAAGGGCAAAGGTATAATTTGGAAAAAAAGGAGTGGCAAATCTAGTGCATAAAGTGATTGTACAAGGAGAGTAACACTTGAAAGAGGGCAAGCATAGCAGTTTAACAAAATCCCACTTTCCCATCAGACCAAACAGCTGCTCAGCTCAAAGCTCCAAAAGTACACACTTTGAATTCCTTCTCCAAGATCATCTTCCTTAGCTCATTCTCCTTCTGAAATGAGGTTGAATTTCTTGCGTGAGGTCCCTGCCCTTGATGCTACAAAAGAACAGAACATTTCAAAGTTTGTTCTAAGTCTGGAATTCAACTACACAGCACCCCAGAGATCAAGCTACACAAAATACATACAATATGGACATCAACCCAATTTTCATACTTTCATTCTGGCTGTGGTAGTGCTTTTTGATGCTGTAGCACTTGGTGATGGTTCGATGTTTTGCTTTGCTATTATCAGAAAAAACACCCTCACCCATATACTTGTTTATGTTCTGCACAAATGCTTTTCCTCCTTGTCAAAGCACAAACCCCATGCCATTAGACAGTCACTGGTGATACTTGAAAGACAATCCTCCGAGAGACCTAAACCCCATCACAACACTAATCAYGCTTCCCATTCTCACACTTTCAAGATGAATCTAAACTTGAAAAGATAACCTCAATCTTACTCTGTCAAAGCTTCTTTCCTGGCATTGCCTATGGACCTGGTGGGGAGGGAGAGCAACGCAACCATCATCTAGGACATTGACAAAACAGCAAATACTGTAACTGTGCTAGCGCTCAGCCAGATCATGATGCAATTTATGCAGAGAAAACTTCCAATTCAGGAAGACCCCTGTGGTGTGAGCTGGCCATCACAATTTCCCTGCGTTACATACTAAAGGAGCAAAAACATTTCTTCATTCTTCTTCCACAACAATAAAAAGCCAATTAGAGCTTTAATAAAAAACCAAACCGTTTACTGCAGGAATTTCTTCTCCAAAGGAGAAAACAAGCTACGCTGTCATTGCTTAATGCATGACTGCCATGTGTTCTGATACTCTGTGAAAGGCATACTATATGGAGTCTATAAAAAGAATTAGCTAAATGCTGTATCATGTCTGAGCTGAAAATCCAGGAGGTAAAAGTAATTTATGCTCTACGTAAAACACTCAGTTTTGTTCATTTGTAACTCAGTATGGGTCACTAGCTACCCCTATTGCAAAGGTTTAAACTTCTAAAACTGACAAAGAGAGGGAAAGTGACACAGCCTGTCTGATAAGTCAGTCATCTGTATCACTAGTGTCACATATGATTTCTATAGAAAACTGACAAAGCAATGCTGCAGAACTACTAAATGTTGATATAATGCTGTTATAACATTAACAAATATACACTGTTGTAACATTAACAAATACAGGAAGTTCCACCTGAACATAAGGAAAAACATCTTTACTCTGAGGGTGACAGAGCCCTGAACAGGTTGCCCAGAGAGGCTGTACAGATGCCATCCTTGGAGATGTTCAAAGCCATGTGGACAGGGTCCAGGGCAACACGCTCTRGGTGATCCTGCTTAAGTAAGGGGGTTGGACTAGACGATCTCCAGAGGTCACTTCCAACCTCAATCATTTTGCAATTCTGTGAAATTACAAAGAAGTCTAAAGCCATGCAAAATATTCACACTGCTAGTCACGTTGTCCAGGAAAAGAGAAGTCATGGATGTAATAAGCAATTAATTTGCAGATAAGGTCACATTTAGCATGAGAAATCACATCACCAGAATTATGTGGAGCTTTGCACTCCCAAGCCATCTCAGTATTGTTTCATTTATATTTTTCATAAACAGCTACTGCTTACAGGAGCTCCAGTTAAGTTCCAAAAAATTATTGAATAAAAGGGAATCTGAGGAGCTCTGTAGCTGCTTTAAAGATCAGCTTGCATTCCCCAGTATCTGGCAACGCTCTGCAATTGGTAAGAATGCTGGGACACCCAGAACTGGCCTTCCTGAGGTCCTCTAAACTGTTTGTTTTAGCCTGAAAAAACTGCAAATGATAGCTCATTTATTCTGACATGCTGTAAATGGTTTCCTTGAAAGCAGCAAGATGACAAGGAAAAAAAAATGCAAAAGGTCTGTTAGAGCAACCTGAAACAAACCTGCGGATCTCAGGGGCTGGGATACTCCCTGCTGCCTGAGGGTAGCACAGGGCTACTGAGGGTTACTGTTACGGTGCGGAGTCTCTGCTGGCCGGTGTCACAGAGCACTAAGCCAGGGCCATGTCAACATGAGGGTAACTATGTCAAAATAGGTCCTGTATCCTTGTGATAAGTTATAAAATAACTTTTCATAAACTTATCATTAAATAGTCCCCAAAATCATAGGTCTTTTAGGACAGACTAAATCAGACATCAAAAACACAGCTGGCCCAAAAGCAAAAACCTTGGATAAATGATAGGCTGCAGTAATATCATTGCATGACTACCTTCGTTTAACACACACATACACACACACACAACCCCTCCCCACCACCAGCACTTGCCAGCCTTGCTGGAAGGTCTCATAAGCAACAAGTTACCCAGTGATCCACTAGCTGGGAATACCACGYAGAGCCAGGGCCGTTTTCTCTCTACGTTAATAGTTCATGGTAAGGCAGTGACTGACCTCCAGTTGAAGTTCAGCATAGAGAGCTTCCTTTTCCAATTCCATTTGCCCTCGATGATTCTCCAGGTCTTCCAACTCCCTTTCAATTGGCTCAATCTCATCTTTTAAATCCAGATCACTACAAGACCAAAGTTGAAGAACAGATAACAGAGGCAGAAAGTAAAAGACCAAAAAAAGAACACTGCAATTGGACTTGGCATTAACTCAGTACTTTTATAGCAAATGCATTACAGACACACCTTCTGTATCAACTACACTTAATAGCAGCAACGTTCACCTGACTTGACACAGCATCATACCAGGTCCAGTCTTTCTGGTGGACTGTTATATCCTGCAACTTGGGATTTTTATACTTGGGATTTTTATACTTTAGGATCTGATCCAAAGCCCAGAGCTATGCTGTACAAACATACCAGCCTATTCCATGACAGCTACTATTAGCAGAAGTTAATGCAGAGACCCAAAGCAGTGCAGCCATGCTAGAGCTGCACTTTGGTCAAGGTAATTATCCTGTCATCATAGCACTGTAGTCACTAAATTACAACCCATATCTCTACAATGCAATGTAGTTTTCTTGGCTTCTACACCAACTCAATCATAGCTTATATCCACAAACACATTTCTTCAGCATGTAATTGTAATCCCTCCTATTTTAGGAATTTAAGTGCAGTTCTTAGGCTCCCAGCAAGTTTCTGAAGCCATCAACAATTTCGCAGAGACTTGGCAATTTCCATTACTTTGTGCAAGATGTGAATTTGCATAGGATTAGAAGTTACCTGATTATTTCCGAAATGTTGAAGGCATCAGTCTTGGTGCAGATGAAAGCCAAGCGCCTGTATTGGCCATCCATGAGTAGCTGCCTCCGCAGGTTGATGTTCAGCATCTCTTTGGCTGTCTTGTCATCTACAGCTCTATTGATGTTGGCCACCACCCACACTGCATTGCAGTTTTTTAGATACTGGAGAACAAAAACACAAGCAAGTTTCAAGGAAAGCTACGGTGACTCATTCCAAAACAGAAATATTTCAGACAGCTCCTACTACAAGACGACTTTAACTGTCAAAAATTGATATATTTAAGAAACGTTTTTTCTGATGTCCTCAAAACTGAACAGAGCTAAACAAGGGTCACTTCACAGAATCGCGAAGGTTGGAAGGGACCTCTGAAGATCACCTAGCCCAACCTCCCTGCGCAAGCAAGGTCACGCAGAGCATGTTAGACAGGGTTATATCCAGGCAGGTTTTGACTATCTCAGAGTAATTATTCAGAGTATCTCAGAGTAATTGCTAGTGGAAGTTCCAACTGGATAACGTACACAAACAAAATTCCCAATTCACTTATACAAGAACTACAAAAGCCTCTTATGTACCTATATTGCAAGCTATAGGTGCTTTGCAGGTGTTAGCTCACCACAAATTCACAATTACCACCAAATAATATTTGTTCTGTTTCCTATGGAAGCAGTGGTGGCCAGAGGTCTTTGAYGAACATGTTGACATAAACAAGATATCAGCACTGTGTGCTGTTGGTTCAGAGTTTCTTGCTGGCAGGGCAGGGAGGCTGTGCGCACTCCAGCGGAGGAACAGGAGTCAGCACACACCCAACCAGTACCCTGTGCATCACAGAAGTGGCAATGTCTCCCATTACAGACGTGCGCTGGGAACAGAAAGGATACAAAAGCCAGAGGCCAGCTCTCAAAGGAATTCGGTCTCTACACAGCTGTACCTCTTTGGCTGCATTATCCCTGGCAGCATTGGAATCCCGTATTCCAGGCAAGTCYACCAGCACTGCTCCTGTCTTCAAGACATCAGCCTTGGGAACACGAATCTTGACACATTTAACGATTGGCCAGAATTCTCCACCTCTCATGTCCCGCAAGTTATCAGTCCGTGAGTCAATAAATTTCTCTATTTTTGTGCGAAAATCTGTGGCCTAGGAAGAGACAGAGACTATAATATAATGCTACTCACCACCAAGGCATGTGAAGACACCAAATATTTGTACCCCAAATTACCGTTGCTGCAGATATGTGTTTCACTGTTCCAAGATGCTGAGTAACCTCCTGCAACTCTTCCAGTTCTGAAAGCTCTGCTACTATCCCATACACAGCTTTCACACGGCAGTAGGCAACACCAGCTTCTGTCTTGCGATCTGGGCATCGTTTCTTCAAGTTACCTGACTTGTCCTTCATATCTTCTAGGAGTGCTTTCAACTCGCTAAACCATTCCTTAAACAGGAAATAAAAACACATTTCACACAACAGACAATGTTGTAAAAACATTCTGAAAGACCACGTTATCCTACATTTAAATTTAATATTAAAGTTTGTTATGGCATGGATTCATACACGCATGGAACTTCCATGTCCATCTTACAGATGGGGAAACGAAGATCAAGTGGCATGTCAGGCAGTAGGCTAATGGCACAATCATGGATGTAAACTGTAGGCTATGGGACTCAGGTTTTGGGAATGCAGTTTACTTATTCCCACAACACTGGAAACTGCTAGTATGGAAACACACACAGAAATATAGAAACACTAGTGAAACTTATGATGTCTATTTTTGCTACCTACTTCTTTAGAGAGAAACTCTACATCTGCTTCATATGGACTGGTCTCAGCAGTCTTGGAGATCTCCACAACCACAGCTGTGCAGGCTCTCATAGCAGAAGTTGGCAGCACAGCTTCCTCATCCAGCAAGGCATTTAACAAGCTGCTTTTCCCTGCACCCGTGTTTCCCACCACAGCAATATGTGTCTTTGGCATTTTTGTTTTTTTCTGCAACTTGTCAATCTGTTCTCTGTTTTACGAGAAAAACAAACAAACAAAAAAAAAACATGAATAAGTGATCTGGCAGTATTTGGCAGACTCTACGCTTAAAATGATTTCCATAAACAGTAGAGTTTGGTGCATATTTTAATCTACACTCGTAAGTGACAGATGAAAACGTTGCATAATCCACTAAAATTCACCAAGAAACGTAAGAAACATAAGTAGTCAGCAGGAACAAGGAGTATACATCCTCTTAATGGAGTCCTTAAAGGCATCACGACCTTCCCCATGAACATGTCATTTAACAAAGAACAATACTTCAGAACTAGCACAGCTATCTTAAAAGCACCTGCATTTCCCAGGAAAGGAAATAAACTGTTTTGACACAAGTCTCCCATGGGTGGGAACAAGAGCCTTCCTAAGTCCTCCCTAAGAAAATAACTGTCCAGTTGAAATTCATCCTGACAGGAGTAGCTAACGTCAAGACACGTGGACTGGATCTTTACAGCTGCCTGCAGAAGAAGGGAGACTCCTTACTTGCTTCATAAAAATGCACAATTTTCGAATGCTTACGTGAGGTGCAGAATTTGCAGGCTGACATTGTAAGGAAGACTGATGTACAAAAAAAGGAGGACTAAAGAAGAGACCAGTTGTGAAAACAAGATGTGCCTGTCCTTGAATTGACTTATAGCAGTAGGATCACCATGTCTCTACGTCACTATTTACTAGAGGCAGCCTTTAGTTCACAGGAGCACTGACCCTTTAGTCAAATAAAGGGCATACAAGCAGTTCTCTCGGACAGTGCTCTGGCTGTATGTACAACCCTCTCCCCAGCTGGCACATTTTAAGATTATTCTACAGCACAGAACACTGCCTCCAACAAAAGCAGGGAGTAGCAGCAGAGGAGGAAGAACATCAGAAGACTGAGGCAGCATCTCCTATACAGAATTCATAGAATTGTAGAATCAGCAAGGTGRGAAGGGACCTCTGGAGATCATCTAGTCCAACCTCCCCGCTCAAGCAGGGTCACCTACAGCATGTTAGACAGGGCTGCATCCAGGCGGGCTTTGAAGATCTCCACAGAAGGAGACTCCACAACCTCTCTGGGCAACCTGGTCCAGGRCTCCGTCACTCTCRCAGGGAAGAAATTCCCCCTCACGGTCAGGCAGAACTTCCTGTGCTTCARTTTCTGCCCATTGCCTCTTGTCCTGTCACATGGGACAACTGAAAAGAGTTTGTCCCCGTCCCCTTGACACCCTCCCTTCAGGTACTTGTACACACTGATCAGATCCCCCCTCAGCCTTCTCTTCCCCAGGCTGAAGAGGCCCAGCTCTCGCAGCCGTTCCTCATAGGGCAGGTGCTCCAGCCCTCTGATCATCTTTGCAGCCCTACACTGGACTCTCTCCAGTAGCTCCATGTCTCTTGTGTACTGGGGAGCCCAGAACTGGACACAGTACTCGAGATGAGGCCTCCCCAGGGCTGAGTAGAAGGGCAGGATCACCTCCCTCGACCTGCTGGCAACACTCTTCCYAATGCACCCCAGGAGACCATTGGCCTTCTTGGCCACAAGGGCACATTGCTGGCTCATGGTCAACTTGCAGATGTCTGCAAGAAGCGAGCACTCTCCCAAAGTACAACTGCTTTGCTATCGTTAGCTATGGTTTACACACAAAGGACTGAGGCAGTAACAGATCTATTTACCTATGATCACCAAGGAGTCAGGATCCCAGACTACCAGTTCTGACCACCACCAACTGGCCCCCCGTGCTACCAACAGCAATATGAGTTAGGAGCACTTACCTCCATTCCTCCATGTGCTCTCCATCGATGCCTTCTACAGTGTGGAGAATCTGAGAAATATCTTTGAGCACAGTCTGACATTGCTGCAACTGGAACTCAATGTCTCTCTCCGATAAAGCCCAGTCCCTCCGGCTCTCACTCTCCACTCTGTCACTGAAACTTGCTTTTAAATTGGAGCTTTCTCCTCCAGAAAGGTTTTCTGAATTTCTGGAAGCAGATGAAAGATTAAAAGTCTTTGTACTCTCTACTGACACAGAGAGATCTTGTATATGATCATCAGGATCCTTAGAGTCACAGGCATCTTCCAGTTTTGAAGAGGACATGCAACCCAGAGTCACAGGGCTATACTTCAGAGCCTCAGAGCTTTTTGTATGGAGAATCTTATCTTCAGTTTGCATGTCTGCTGACTCCAGTTCAGTGTGCAGCTGAAATGAAGCAGTTAATGAGCAGGTTGAAACCTCTGCAGCATCAGATGCATATAAAGTTGGGGCTAAAAGAGAGTGAGCTAAGAGATGTTCCTTGGAGTCCATGCTGGGAAGATTAAATGCATCCAAAAGTGCTGGAGCTGGTAAAGGATATGGCACATTTTCTTCTTTGAAGGATGAAATAGACAGTCTGCCTCCTGCTCGTTTTCCTGATACTGCTCTTGGGAAGTCTTTGTCCTCTGATGTCGGGAAGTTGCTTGCAAGGATTTTTTGATCACCTAAATCATTAATGGTCTGCAGATCAGAGGAGTCTCCTGCTTCCACTGGAGCACAGTGTCCAGGAGTAATTCTTCCCTCTGGGTAATCGCAGACACTAGTTTCCTGATCGTGTTTTTGCTGTCTTGCCTGAGCATCCCTGCCCTGGTCATCTTTGTAAAGGCCCTCCCATGGATCACCTCCTCCCTCAGCACTGTGCGCTACCTTCACAGAACTACAGTTCTCAGGAGACAAAACAGAGGAAGAGAGATCTTCCTGTGTGTTAAGATAAGAGCTCTGAAAAGATCTTGCATTATTATCCACAACACCTACAGAAGGACTAGTCATGGGGGAAGCAGAAGTAACAATGGACAAATGTGTATTCTTCATCTTCTTCAGAGAAAATTGCTGCTTCATTCTAGGTCCACGTGGAGACTGGGGAAGGGCTTGTTCAGCAGGGCTTGTCTGAGAGGACGCAGGGGGTGTAGGAGAGAAGGGAGAGCTAGCTCTTTCATGGCTTGTCAATTCCTCATTTTCAGGTTCTGAAGGACATGCAGTGCTGGCTAAGCATGTTTGCAAAAGAGGAAAAACGTCTCCTCTACTACCATCACTATGTTGTTTGGTAGACAGCCTTCTTTCTAAACACATTTGGGAAGCAGTGTTTGCTGTAACATCAGATGCGCTCAGTCCTTTTACCCACAAGTCAGAGCCCCTTGTCAGGGGGACACCTGGTCTCAGATCTGTCTGTTTGAAAGGCAGGGGAGGAGAGAGAGAAGGATCTGAGTCTTCTCGGTTAGATATTTCATTACTCTGAGGTGTTCTTTCACAGTGGTGCAGTACTGATACATCTGTTTTGYAACTGAAGCTTTCATTACTATCTTCTGTTTTTGGCTGCTGTACCAAGTTTGTCACAGTTGCTTCATTTTCTCTGGAAGTTACAACATGATATGAAGTCGTATTTGCATCTCCATCTGTCCAGCACTCCACTGTGGCTTCTGGGGAGCAATCAGCAAAACCTGACAGGGTTTGAGCCTCAGAGCCTTTGCAATTGTCATGACAAGCCCCTCGACAGAGCTCATCAGTGCCTGTGTCACTTAAAGCACCATCACTGATTTCTTGAGGAGTCTGGCAGAACTTCCCCTCAGTGGAGCTACTGGAGAGGTCAGAGAACACAAAACTCGGATTTTTGGTGCTCTGTACGGAGTACACAGAAGGAGACATCAAGGAAGATTCAGAAGCACATTTATTATCTAATACTGAACAGAGATTACTCTGAAATTGCTCCTCATCAGACAGAGAGTCAGCGCTTGGACTGGCCAGGGACTCATTTGTATCCTCTTCTATCACATCACTCTGTGAACCTGGTGAGCTGGCAACAGGCTCTGTGCACACGAACTGACAGGCACTGGAGCAATCCATCCGCTGAGATGCACATGCAGCAGGCTGACACCCGCTCGCCTGGGACATGGGCTTTGGCAGGGTGAACAGACGCCTGTCTTCTCTTTCTAAGCTTCCACTAATGGCTAATGCACTTGCAGCACTGCCACCTGGGTGTTCTGTCACCTCATCTTCACAAGGTGGCAGAAATGTTTCCATTACATTTGCATTAATTGTATTACCATGGTCACTTGTGTTTCTAAAAAAATCTCTCACTAATTGAGCAACATAACTTTTACTGTTTTCCTTCTCAGTTTCCTCAGGCGTTTGAACAGTGAGATAGTTTTTGAAGAACTGCCTAACAATATCACGAACAGAGGAGGTGTGATGCTCCTGCAAGCCATGGGCAGCAGAAGAGATGGCTATATTCACACTTGGCAAGACATACACAGACTCCTGCACTGACAAGGGCCCCAGAGGGCAATGTCTCTTCTGAGAAGACTGTTCATCTTCAGAATCCGATGCCCCAAAACATTCATTCCCAGTGACTTGTCTTTTTAATATCCTGGAAGAGTTCTCTTTCCTCAACTCTTTATTTTGAGAATTCATATCCTCCTCTTCACAATAATTCATTCTGTTTGCAAAGCAGGACTCCAAAATATTCAGCTCTTCATAGTTGCTTTGAGGCTGGCRTATTTTTGCTTGAGCTTTCATTGGTTCAGTTTCTTGGCTCTCTTCCTGCAGAATTAATGGCTTACCTATTTGCGTTTCCCAGTCAGACTCATTTTTTTCTGGACAGAGCTCGGTCTGTATTTCATTGACTGAAGAATCTTTAACAGTTCTCATGACCTCAGAAGGAACAGTAGGGACCTCACTGCCTTGTTCTTGAACAAAGTCATCAAGCAGCACAGTCTCAGCCTGCCGACTTTCCTCTAACTCTTYTCCAGTTTGGAAAGGGTTGGAATCAGTGTTTCCTTCCAGTTCAGCAGAACAACCTTCACAACTCACAGCTTCCACCTCCTCTGGAATACCAGGAAAACCCAYAGAATTATAAGCACAGTATGAACTCATGCTCTCATCTTCTTCARTTATTATGGTCTCCTTTTCTCCTCCCAGAGGTGTGTTTTTCACTAAAAGCATTTTTTTTTCATCTGCTGCAATACCTGTGTTATGACAGTTAGATGCAGTAATTTTAACTTCAGTGAGATCATGTTCTGCACCAAAATGAGGACAAATCACTTGCTCCAAACATCTATCCACTGACTTTTCTACTCTTGTAGTTGATCTGGCAACAGTAGTTTTTGTCACTTCATCAGGATCACTTTCCATTCTCTTACAGTGCAGCTCATTATGTAAAACAATGCTGCCAGAAACACTGTCTGCATCACAGGTGACACTATCTCCTTCCTTCCAGGCTTCAGTCTCTGAAATGCAGTTCCCTGGAAACATCTTTGTTGTTATGTCATTATTTTCTTCTTTTTCAGTTTCAGAGTCTTGAATGTGTAACTGAAACTTCTCTTCACTGCAGAACTTGGCCACATTTGTAGGGTCCCTTTCGATTTCCTTCAGATCTTCAGTTCTATTTTCTTCGCAAAATTCAAATTCTTCAATTACAGTACAGCACATCTCTATTGAAAAATTTTCTTTGTCCATGCTACATGGCTTTACACCTACCTGAGGAGTTTGTGGTTTGATTCCATAACCATCCTGGCAAATAGCACTACCATTACTTCCTTCCAAATCAGTTGTTGTCTGAAGGTGTGAACCTTCACCATTCACATGTTCTCTGCCTACCTCATCCAAAACAACATCTTCCACATCACTGTCTTCTGGATAAAGTTTCACAAAATCTTCTTTGGATTTCAAATCCACATTTCTTTCTAAATTTGCAGGTTCAACTGCACAAGAATCAGATTCCTGCTGGTCTTCAGGCTCAACTGATTGCTCGGGTAATTCTGAGTAGATAGAGCTAACAGGAGACTTCCAATCACAATCCTGGGAACTATGTTTCCTCTCATCAGGCTYACTAAAATCTGCAACACGTGCAGGTTCCTCCTTTCCCTTTTCCACTATTGATTTATCACACCATTCATGATATGCTGGTTCAGATGCTTCTTCACCACTGTCCTCTCCTTCACTCTTAGAGCAAAGTTGGACCAAGGAGCAGGTATGTGTATACTGCAGACCACTTCCTGCTCCCCCTTCATCCTTGGGGCAGGAGGGCTCTGTGTGTGAACAGGAATGACTGTTACCCTCACACCATGTGCATTTGGGTGAGCCTATGGGCACAAGGCTGGAGGGAGAGGAATCCAAGTCAGAGGAGCAACAGCCTGTATTCTGCTCCAGCCTCTTTGTAAGTGCAGCTGTAGTTCTGCAAAAATTACAATGTATCTGTCGATCAGCTCCATTTTCCCAATCCCTAGCTAAGTCTTCTTTTTCTTGGTCATTTTGTTGCTCCAACATACTATCATTTATAGTTGGTCTTGAAGCCCTTCCCTCCCCTGCTTTTTCTGTAGTATTTTTGCTTTCAACACTATCTTTCTTTGTCTCTTGATAAGATTTCYCCTCAATATTGCCTGAGGGATCATCACGTTTTCCTTTTAACAGCATACCATCCTCGTATAAGCAAGTAGCCCTCTGTTCCTGGCCATCAGCAGTGTTCAACCTTTCATCACTGCCATTATCAAATGTGGAATCCACAGAACAGATCAGAGAGATTTCAAATGGTTTCAAATTTTGGTTGGTATCAGTGTTTTCTTTTTCAGCAGTAGATAAAAGTGACTGATCTTCTCTCAAAGATCCCTTTTCCTCTACATAGTCATTATCCTGCTGCTGAAGATTGTTAGGAATTTCACCATCTAAATTCAGAGATGAATCAGAATTAGTAACTTCCAGCAACTTCTCTCCTGGATTTTCAATAAATATTCCTTTAACAGGAGAGCACAAGGCTACAGACTCTCTCTCTCTCACACGTGTTTCTAACCCTGAAAACTCTTTCTTTGCTGTTTGTGCAGAGCCTGTACAGCCCATCTCCATCTCTACAGAGAACTCTTTCAAGGGACTGTCATTTGAACCATCATGCATGGTTTCAACCTGTACATACACAGTTCTACTTGATGGCATGCTTGTGTCCATAGGGACACAAGTTTCATCTTCCTCATAACGATTACGCTTTGTTGATCCATCTTTRTTCCCATCTTCTRAAAGTTTTGTAGATATTGAATTGGWTTTCCTCTTCTTTATGAATCTGGTTTCAGTGCCCACTTCTGTATGAGACAGCTCAATGTCATCCGTAACAGGAGCTATACCCACTTCCATCTCGGCTTTGCTGTAATCTTGATCCTCACATTCCCCCTCACCATCCCATGCCAAAACAATATTTGTTTTCAYGTCTGCTTCTTCCATTTTTTCTTGAGAAGCACTCATTTGTAAAAGTTTTGTTTTACTTGTTTCATTGAAATCATTGCTAGCCCCCCTTGGCATCTCCCCTTTAGATAAGGGTGGAATCAGACAGGGAAGGCAAGACTGAACACATTCAGACTCAGTGCAAACAGAGGCATTTAGAGTGGCAGAAACACCTGCCTTGCAGCAGCACGGTGTGCCACATACACTGCAACCCCTTACAGGCTCAGGCTGTGTAGGAGCTTCTTTGTTCTCAGTCTCATCCGCTGAAGTCCTGACAGAAGCATCATCACCTTCCTCTCCGCTGACACATGCTTGAGAAAYCACCCTGCCCTGCTGCTCCTGAGCTGTGGCGTTCACTCCCCTTGAGGGCCTGACAAGTGCTCCCGAGCGACGTGGCCCTCCTTCCTTCAGGACCGGACATCTGGATAGGTTTTCAGAGGGTAAATATCCAAATGGCGACAAATGCTCACAGAGCGAATCACATATTACACCTCCAGGTGAGATCTGGTTTGCAGAAGACAAATGTACAACACTGTCGCTGATACACTGTGAAGAAAGATGGGTTTCTGGTACTACAGCATCTACAATTCTTTTTACTACAAGCCTGTCTTCTGCCACGTGAGAATCCACAGCTATTTCTTCGTCTTCTGAACTGAGCACAGCCAGAGTTTCACCATCAGAGATCACCATCTGACTGGTGCCAGTATCTACATTTCCAGCAGTGCAGTTTTGCAATAATACAGCATTACCACCATCAACTGTGGATTTGACAGGAGCAATTTTGCTCTCATGGGGAGATTCTGCTTTTGCCGCATACTTTGTCGGAGTATTCGGTGCATGAGAACAGTACCGATTTACTGGCTTAATGCCCTCAGTGTCTGCAAACAGAAGGTTCTGATGTAAGGCATTTTGCAAATCAAGAACATGACTATTACRTATTTCTTCACCACAATCTCTGTTCACCACTGTAATGATTTTATCATGGTTAGATTCAGCTGATTCACAAGGATCTGAAGTAATTCTAGGCAGCTGCATTTTTATATTTGGGCTACTATTTAACATCCCTAAACTCAATTTTCTGTCTGCCAAGGAGCCAGTGTCACCTTCTACAATATTACAACTAACTTGTTTTTCCATCTCATTTGCAATAATGCTCTTTTCTTTTAAAGTTGATGTAAGGTCACTTTTTGTCTCAGAGCATGGAGCACTACACAAAAGCTCCACTTCTGGCTCCAACTGTATGCTCATTTCCTGCACTCTGCTTAGAGTCTCAGTGGACTCTTCTGCTGCAGTTTTAATACCAACATGCTCCRGGTTTTTTTGGTTCTCTATTTGTTTTACACTGGCATGTTGACTTTCAAGAGCTCCTTTTATTTTAATAGGATCACCATCTTCTGAATTATTTTTTTTGTCAGTGACTGATTCTGTTGAGCTGTTAACTGAAGAACATTTTTTTTCCTTTTGACAATATTCATAYATTTCTACTTCAGTAAAAAACGTAGTCTCACATGAAGCATCATGTACACAAGCATCATGTTTGCGCTGTTCCTCGGAGGGCTCTCTGGGGTGCTCCGTAGCACACAGAGACTTTTCTGTTATCTTCTCCTTGTAACTACTGATTGATGGCACATTATTCGCATTCTCTTTTGCAGCCTCAASTAGATGCATAACCTGAGCGCCAAGTCCTGAAGTCTCAGTAGTTTCATATCCAACCATTTCATCTGTGCATTTATCAACATCAGTCTCCATCACTWCTAATTCACCATCAGACTTGTCACAACTTCGAAGCACTGACTKGTCAGCTACAGGTTCTAACAACCTAGGAACATGTTGGCCTTGACGTCCTGGTTGAGACGAGTCCGAAAGACTAACCATCTCTCTGCTACACAAGTTACAATCATCTGTCCTCATAATATCCCTGGATATTACAGCTTCCTCATTAGGAGAAGTTGCTGAATATGATTCCATTACTACTCCTTCACTGTCCTGGTTTTCTTCTGGGAAGAGTTTGTAAGATTTGAGGATGGATCTTGATGCATAGGTTTGGCCTTCACTTTGTTCCACAGGTGGCAAGTCCGGATTTATCAGTTTTGCTTTGCTTGAGACATTTTCCTGAGGCAAAAAGACTGCCTGTTGAACAGACTCTACAGTCACTGCTGAATTCCTGCTCATTACCTCGTATTCGGGTGAAGTAGAACGTAAAAATAGAGGCTCCGATACAGTGCAACCTTTCAGTGCAGTATCTGATATTGCAGCTGATTCACGTAGAGCTCCCACATTACGTGTAATATCTTGGGGTGTCTGTGTTGATGGGGGTTGAGCAGGAAGACTAACACTTTTCTCAAACATCAAGTTTGAGCTGAACTGAGGAATCTCTGGAGATGTTAACAGGTGTAATGGAACCTGCGACAGAGAAAAAGAAAGCAGTGAAACACAGAGACAAAGAAATTAGCTGAGCAACAGTTGCACTTACTTCTTTGTATTACATTCAAAAAGCAAAAAAAAAAGAAAGAAAAAAAAGAAAAAAAAAGAAAGAAAAAGAAAAAAAACCACGTAGCACTGACAACATAGAATCCAACTTCTATTCAATGCTTTTTACTAGTTTATGTTGGCGGCAATGGCAAAGGGAGGTTTCACAGTCATGAAAAGTTTATACTGCAGACTTGGCCCAAACTTCAGAGCTGMGAATTCTGTAATTTCTGTGCATGCCAACAGCATTAAAAATCCTTAAAAAAAAAAAAATCTTAGCTAACAAGACCCTCCTTCAAACCACCCCCAAGTACATGGAAAAAGGGTACAAAGGAGGCATAAGAAAGGTRCTGCAGCAGTCTGCGTCAGGAGCTAAGACTGGAAATACTGGCCTAAATCAGAACATTTAGGAAGGAAGGAAGGAAATGGGAGGGAAACAGAGAGAGGAAGAATCATGGTCAGATGAGAAGCCAAGAGAAAGGCATGGATGGAAGATGAAACGGATCCCATCAGGACATAGGATCAAAGGGAGAATCAGAACAAGATTTGGGGAAAGGCAAAGATATGTTCAAGGCCTTGGAAAGAARGGAGCACTGAGCGCCAAGAGGGACTGTGAACCTAGGTGGAAGCAAAGAGATAGGTATGGAGGTTGAAAGCAAACTGGACAGGCTAGGTAAGATTCAACAGCAAAATGATGGGAAGCTGAGTGCCACCATTAAGGAACCAGATGTTTGGACTATTACTGGCAGTTCCACAAAACATGACATGGAAGATGCTACAAAGCAGACTTAAAATGTTCCTGTCCCGCCAGGCCACATGAGTTGCATTGTGGAGCTAYACGGTAGAATTTCTCTTTCCAGATTGTGTTTCTAAAGTCAGAGGCTGCGTGCACCTCCCTAAAGCACAACGTGCCAAAGACCAACATTCAGAAGTGCAGAAACACACTGGTTAAGCCTCTCTCTGCTTGCCTTCCTCCTCCACACAAGTCAAGTCTTTAACTACATGCTTCTATGTTATTTTGCACAGAGTCCACCTGCCCCACACAGTGCATAGAACTGACAATGCTCACTTATTCAGCAGCTCTTCAGCATTTGCTTTCCTTCCTTTCAAAATTCAGCCCCCAGGCTTTCTTACTGAACACTCTCAACTCTGGAGGCAGAGTTCGTTACCCTGCGAGTTTTCCAYGGTACAGATCTTCAAGGCATAAATTCCAAATTATTAGTTTTCTAACTTGTGCTTGCATTCCAAGATTCAAAATTATTTTTTTTTCCCCATGTACGAGCGTTACATATAAGCAATGATATTAGTAAGAAATTATTTGTAATGATAATTTTCTTTCAATTATAAATGTAGGTATCTGAACATGCAGAAGAGTATAAAAAAGGTTACTTTTTATATTGTTACAATCAAAATAGAGAACAAAGGGTTACTTTCATTCTTCAGTATTGTCTCTATGATGTACCTARGAAAGTATGGTTCCTGCTTTCTGGTGTTTTTGCTAACTTCTCTGAAAATCACACATTACAAATCCATAAAAGATGATAAAATAGCAGACTGATCTTAGAATAGCCAACAAAGCTAACTATATAGAAATAGAATGGCTTTGACTTGCTAAGAAACATTTTGCATATGTGCTCACTTTTCTCAGCTGTGGAGTGTTTCCCAAATAATGAACCAATCCAGATACCATTAGTGAAAACTAAACCAAACCCACATACCTGTGGCATGGAATTCCTCATCTCATCACAGGCATTTTGCCACTGGTCAGTCCTGCAGCAACAGTGTTCAAACTGAAAGACAGAAAAGAAAACGTAGCTCAAAACCCTCTTCATTCAAATTCAGCATCCAGATTCAACAAGACTGCCTAATTCAGAGCAAAAAAGGCAATGCAGAAATAAAAGCATTTCAGTTTTCAGACATAAAAAAAAAAAATCAAATTTCCAAGCTCTCCAATTTTAATGTCAATTAAAGTCTTACTCTGTTATCTTTGAAAGTGACTCATTCTTCACATTTACAGCATAAACAAATACATAAGCATATACAAGGAAATCATAGTGTTATTAGATATCAATTTATAGGCCTCATCAGTATTGTTAATAAGAGCAAGACGCAACTAAACTTTGTCAAAGCTAGAAGGTCTTTCTGGGAGCCCACAAATCTGAGCCACCGACTTAAAGGGGGTAGAACTGTAGCCAAGTAACATAGCAATATATTGCTGCTGGGAATTCAGGACAGTAACAGCAATATATGGGACCAAGTTTGTGGACTGYGACCTGGTAGTGAGGACAGCAGTGATCTCATTTTGCCCAGGAGTCAAGATTTGGCAGTTTCTGCAAAACATCAGGAAGAAATAAGACATACCAGAAAGCAGAGCTGTGAGTTTGGCTGGCGAACTTGTGTTCCAGGCTTTAGGTATCTTTCTGTGGGATGCCCAAATATAACAATATCACCTTTCTGCAAGATAACTTTACCTGTGGATTTAAAAGCATTCCATTACATTTCATAATAAGCATGTGTTCTTTATCATTCTTTAGAACTTCTCTTAGGATTGTTATGACTGAAATTATTAGGGAAAAAGAAAATRCAGACTCCAGAATTACTGTGCCAGCTGACAGCAAAGGCACACCAAGTGTCCCACCTCTAGCAGTGATCAGGATGGGGTTCTTAGGAAACAGAATAAGAAAAGATGCTGTATGTCACCCAACTTGCAGCACTGCACAGGGACCTCCTGATCCACAGGTGGCAACTGGGACATTACTGTTCAGACAGCTGTGAACATACCCTACCCTCTGTGAATATGTTTGCTATAAAAGTCTTACTTTGTTAAAACAAACAAACAAAAAAAAAACAACCACCACCAAAACATCACCAAACATCAAACTCCTGCTAGACTGCACACAATGAAACTGCACACAAGCTGCACACAAAGGAACTAATTATTTCTTTTGACCATCTCCACATTGTTCACRGCTTTGCAGACCTGAAGTACCCTCCCAGCCTCCGCTTTTCTAAGTTAAGAGCTCTAATCTATCTACTCCTCCTGCTATGAAAGTCTGTCCTAAACCTCAGATCATTCTTTCTAAACATTCTTGGTATTTTTCCAAGTCCTACTACATTTTCCTGGGCTAGAACAACCAGTGTTATTTTCAAGGTATGGGCACCTTTTCTGAAGAAATCCTCAATAAACTGTGGAAGATACACTTGAAAGCCAAGAGGTCTTGAGCACCATGAGATTCTCCTCATAGTTTTTCACTACYTTTATCTCACTATATGTTCAATAATTTTGTATCAATACAACCTTTGTCATCTCACTAATCAGCTGCTTCTTCAGTTTACTTAATAATGTGTTGAGCAACACAGTCTCCAGCAGGACTACACAGGCAGCCCTCTCTGAGGCATGAGAAAAAGCCTCTGCTTACCCTCAGTGTTTCATCTTTTGCCTGGTTTTAATATGTTTCATCTTTTGGCTGATTTTAGGACATAACAGGATTTCTCTCTTATGCCAATATGAAGGTAATGATTTACATATATGTGATCAATTCACCCTAAAGAAATTCACAGGATTGTGGTTCTTTGCACACCTCCCTTTCACACTCACCACTAATTTTGATGTCATTAACATAAACGCCTGTCAGGCTGGAATCCACGAGCTCATATGTATCAGCAGTTCGAATCACTCTGGCATGATGTCGGGATATGCAATCTTTTGTTTCACCTGGAGAGCTAATGAAGTAGTCCACAACATCTTTGTTTCTGCCAAACAGCGTAACATCCTTATAAAAGCTGTAAGAAAAGATTTACAAATACTTTTACAATTCCATTTTTCTTATTTATTCTTTATTTTATTAATTTCCTTGAAAGTTTTGCTCTACAGATATAGTCAGTAGATTAATGAGGGGTTGAAGACAAAATATCGTGGTATCGTGGTATCAGCAAGGTGCAACTGAATTTCTGAGATCTATCAATTAAGTTACAGCTGCTGCAAAGCAGAGTCAATAAAATCCAAGTCACAAAACCAAGCATGAAGCAAAACAAATTCATCCTATTAGCAGCTACG
This sequence comes from Rhea americana, assembly GCF_003343005.1. Lineage (NCBI taxonomy): Eukaryota > Metazoa > Chordata > Aves > Rheiformes > Rheidae > Rhea > Rhea americana. Next base: position 51,340 of record NW_028186780.1, read on the forward strand.
CTAAAAGAAAAACACAACTGACACTTTCACGAGCAAATGGTGATCATCGACATCCAACCTTGAAGAAATTTAATGTGCCCAAACTTTTGGTGGGAAAGGGAAAAGGAGACATAGTAATTACGAACAGAGGATTGTAAGCACACTTAYAATTAACATTAGCATCATCAGATGCTAATGATCTGAAGGAACAGACAGATAATACATTACATTCCAGTATTCACAGAGGAACCAAACACCTCTCAAAGAAAAACTTAAGCACAACAAATGAACTAATCAGAAATCTTAACTGAAGAAGGAAAGCTATTCATTTAGTTTTAGCTGAAGTTTGTTTATATCTCTAGGAAAAATAATTAAAAGAAAGAGAATATCAAGACTGTTCTATTAGAAAATAAAAATCCCTTCCCATAGACAAACTACATAGAAAAAAAGAGCAATGAGATATTTAATTTGAAAACAGAAGAGTAGGGAAGAGAATTGCAAAATCTTCAGAGCTGGGGGAGCACTTCTGGCAGATACCGTCCTGGAGTGAACTGGTTCTCAGAGGGCAGGTTTCTGTCCATCARGGAAGGAAACTATCGAATGCCAGCCTACTGCCCTGGCAGGAGACACATCTCACGAAGCCCAGCATTTAAAAGTTGCTAATGTATCTCTCTCGGGAAGACCACTCCAGGCTTCAAGGCCTTAAGACAAACTATATGCAAGATACAAACTGCAGGTGTGCAATTCATCCGAGTCCAAATTAATAATTAATACCAGTCACAATTTGTGAGCACCAATTCAGAAAATTCCACCTTAAACCAAATTCTGTGCGTTCTTCATACCACATGGAATGCCAATCTGCCATCATTCTCTTCCCCAAAACATTACAGGACTGCAGTACATTACAGTGCAAAGAGAGTGTCTGATGTACTCCACACACACTCACCAGCAAGCTTGGTAACTACTACGTAGCAAGCTTGCACAAAAGCTATCTGCAGAACACAGAGTGTAGGCAAGCCCAAGCCCAGCACAAATCAAGAAACACAAACCCCAGCATGCAGCGTTCATTCTTAGCACAGCAGTCCAACGCGTGTTTCACAGGGTACTCACTGAATAAGATCAGCAATACCAGAGACTGTAGGTTTGCATCCGATCCTCCGCAAGTGACAACGTTCGAGATCCTCATTTTGTCTCTGATGTATTGATGACATTTTGGTGAATTCAGTTTACACCCGGAGCAAACGTCTAAAAATAAGGCAAAAAGACATGTAAGTTCTAGACTATCTGCAAAAGCGGTGTCACTTGGTTTGCTAACCTTCAACACATGCAAACAAGAAGTGTCAAACATGAACATAATCTGGATTGAACAAACGCTCTGGGTTTAAGCAGCAGAACAGAAGAATGTGTTGACCAAAAGAAGCCAGGACAAACTTAGGTCTTTGGAGTCTGTTCCCAGACTTCTTCAGAATTAATAAACYTCATTATTTATAAGTATCAAACCAGAAGGATATCAAAATGCTTTCTGAATTCTGTGAAGTGTTCCATCCCCTAAACACAGCTGACTTCAGCTGCAGCATAACAGGTTCTGCATGAACTAAAGAAACTTTCCTTCCTCCAATGGGAGGAAAGCCAGTTACAGTCTCTGCTGAATGGGAAGTCAGAAGACAACGACAGCTGGGGGTGGGCTTCACAATGTGCAGCTCACTGGTGTGCAAGCTGGACCAGCTACACAGAAAAGGAGAGGCTCGATCCAGTTGCTTAACCTTAGAAGCCTGGTGCCACATCCWCCAAGCTTCCTTCTGGCTAATACGGAGGCCCTCAGACATCTGCAACATCTGCTTTGGGCTGGCTCTCTGGTAGCTGTCCAACATACCCAGTTTGCCACACCTCCCCAGGCTTCTGCCCCCTGCAGATACAACGTTTTTGTCCGCACTCACTGTGGCGCTAAGCGAGCACAGCAGGGGCAATGCTGTCCGGCCTGGTTTTGTACCACCGGCCGCTGCCCCTCTGTGCGCTGCTGGCGAGGCAGTGAGTGGCGCCGGCCCCTCCAGTGCTCTCCTGGTTGCTCGCCACGTTCCCCCACCTCTGTAGGCTGTGTGCTGCTCCAGCTGCAGCACCTGCCACCGCTCGAGCAGCTCCGTGCTGGGTTTACTGYCCATTAAAATAAAACGGCCAATTTATTTTTTCAGGCTTTGTTTCAAATTAACGTATTTGCACACTGTAGAAGTGCTCTTTTGCGTGTGCAGCGCACCAGCTCGCAGCAGGTCTCGGAACACAGTGCCACAACTCGTTCTTTTTCTCATTTACCCTCCCGTTTTCCGACTTCCCATCTCTGCTAACGGGGGATGCCTCTGCTAACRGACAGCAGCACTGCAGCTTCCCCCACTGTACCGGTCCCACTCCCGATCGCAGGGAGTGCCATCGCTTTAAGATGGGGAGAGGCAATTTGCAGCATCCTAATCCACAGGGTTTTGCTCATGGGGACCTGATCCAGTCCGGTAAAGTTGGGGCGTGAATTCTGGACAACATCCCTAGTTGCTGCAGCTGGTTTATCCCTGCTGCAATAGTCCGCTCGGTGAGCCCATCACTGAAGCCCACAGCAGTCGGCCAGGTTGAAGATGCCGTGTTCATCACTCGCTCCATTAAGGAAGGGAAAACCTTTTGGTTTTGCTCCTGCAAGGTGCAGAGAGTGTTATGCAGCCTGGGATGCAGGGGCAAAGCTTCCACGCTATTGAGTTCCTCTCTAGTAAAATAAACAGCATCTGCCCCACCATCCCACAGCCTTAACAGCCACTCTAACAACTCTTGACGCGGCTGCTGCTGCTGCTGCTAGCACCCCTGCACATCCTGCCGCAGCTCTGATGCTTTAAAATCACGGATAGTTGTGGTCCCAGACACTCCCGTCCCAAGTTTCCGGATCCCTATCTGCTCTGCGCACCAGTGCCCACAGTGCCTGGGGATGGACCTCCTGCTGCTCCCCCATCACTGCCGGCGGTCTGCGATGCAGGTGGCCGCAACAGCACACCGGTGCTCCAGCTTCTTGGCTTGATCCGTGATCGTAATCGCAGCCTCCTGGGTTATTTGTGGAGCCTCCTTAGCAGCTTCAAGATCACTTTCCAACTGCCTAACTCGCTGCCGCTGTGTCAACAGCACCTCGTCCAGGGTGCAGAGCACAGTCAGGGGGGTCCATCCCAGATGCCCCACTGCCTTGCATGCCACCAGCCCTGCTTTTTCCAGCCGGAGCTTGGAGACCAGCTCCACAAGCTGTTCTGGGGACCCCCTGGCTCACTCTCCAGCTCTGGCCATGCTGTGGGGGCAAGCCACCCCACCAGCTTGCAAGCCATGGATGCCCACTGACCCACGGCAAGCCACCTGGGAACGTGGCTCCTTGCCTCCCCCCTTGTCTCACCMCAGAAGAGGCATCTCCATGGACTCGTTTTTTTCTAAGGGCCCCTTAAATCTACTAGAACTATAACCTTATCTCAGCTGCRCCAACCTTGAGCAGCTACTGCCCAGGAAGCAGCTAGACACAGTTGACAAAACAGAACTGCATCCCTGGCCCTGACGGGAACGGGGTCAGTGTGCAGTTTCACACTCTGCGACTGCTACCACAGACTCTTCTGCAGGTGTTCTCACCACACTGGCAAACAGCAAACTTYTCCCATGGGGAATTTTAGTGCAGGGACTACCCGAAATTCAAAGGCTCTAAGGCCACCACAGTACTATCAGGAAATACTCAGCCTCGAACCTGCTGCTCATGCTGAAACCTAACGATTGGCACCAACGCGGCATTGCAGCAACTGTTCCACCAAGCAAGAGGRCCTGGATGCATTCGTTTTCTGGAAACCAGCATCTGATAAATGACATCATCACATGAAAATTCTGACATCATGAACACCAAAATTACCAGAACCAATCATGTTCTGAGATTTGGTCATCTATGAGTTAGCACTTGGACACTGTGGGCTGCCTGGCCCAAATAGACCAAAGTCTATTAACAGTGAACATGTACAAGAGTAGAAACACGAACAAAGACTACAGAACAGCACAACTATTTCGTTTTTTTTTCAAAATAATACACTTGTACAGATCCAGGCAAGCAATGCTTCCAGAGGAACAACAAACAGACTGACCAGGCTTTCAAGTGCCCCTGGGAGGCCACACAGCAACTCTAGAGTATACATTATGAAATCGCAATGGGAAAAAATGYGGCTGAAGGCTTTATGCAACAGGGCTCTCTGCTTGTAGCCTTTGGAGGCTCAGTCCTACAGACTTCAGGACAGCTGTTCCCATGATGCAAACAGCGGGGAGATCAGATCCTGGCAGCTACATTGCACAGGGCTACTGACAGAGCAGAAACTGGGCATAAGTCTAGGTCTCAGTGCCCCCATCCAGGCAAAGGCTTTGAAGCCCATCGGCTCAAAGCACACATCAGCCTGGGCCAGCCTGCAGAAGAAGTTGAGCGAGGTCTGCAGAGCCTCACACACCTCACACATGCTCAAGCTGTTGTCCAGGACRACTTACTGCCATCAAGACACAGATGCATGGTCTTCTAGAACAGGGTTACTGAAGTTTGGCTCCTGAAAAAGCTTTCCTCATCACAGCTGACCATCAGCACACTTTAAACACCAGCTACTTTTTCAATCTTATGTATGGTCACCGAGATGTATGGCTTGKTATGGGTGGGCTGGAGGGGAGATTTTGTCTTTTTATTATTACTTCATTATTTTTGCTTTAGTATTCTCAGTATCTCCGCAACTTCACCTCACCTCCCATCCATAATCATAACTACACACGAAAAGTAGAAGTCCTTTTAGCAAAGCAGTTAGAAAGTGAATGAGGACCACTCAACGGCTATGAAATAGCAGAGATTATGATTTAACACCTTGGCACTGGGCTCACACTGACTCTCTGACTGAGGTTCACAGACAGAAGGAAAGGCATAAAGCAGAGTTAAAGTACAGTGCAGATCTGCAAAAGAGGCCAAAACTAGAGAGTTATGCTGCTAACACTTCTTCAGAGCAGCCACAGTTCAAGAAACAGGAAAAGCCAGAGTCAAAATAAGGAACACCAAATCCACAAATAGATTGTGGCTCTTCGACAGAGCTGAGCTGAAACCAGAAGCCACCAACTAGCCACTTCCACGGCTCACTCTTCTACACCTCCAGCCAAGCCTGAACAACCCAGGCTCMCTCTGCTTTAGAGAGCACTGCCTTYAAAGGCAAAATTCCTCGAATCCCAAGATCTGGATCAGGGTATGCTTTGCACCCCAGAAGACATTACACATCACCTGATTTCAGGCATTGACCTGACTRCTTGGGCTTCAACAGGGAGGCAAGCTGCGATTTTGCAGGAAAGCATTCCATCATAGTGGAGCTCCTTCCCTTCAGGACATGGAGGAGAGAGATGGAGAGTCCACCCCGCTTTTGCATGTCCCAGCGGTTACTGTTAAAAACATGAGCCTGATCTGCACTTGTCAGGTTTTGCCTGTTAGTCATTGGTTCTTGCCGTGCTTTTCTTCACCGAAGAAAACAGCATTTTTCCCTCTGATTTCATTAGGAGGAGGTGAACCTGCTCCASAACTGCTGAGCAGAGCTTTAGGGATGGTAGCACTAACAGCCTCAATGCTCTSTGTGTAGTTCCCTCTTAAAATGCCGAGTCCAAAGGCAATCACAAGCACAGCAGTTATGTGTGCTTCTTGCACATCCAATTTAAACACATACATTTCTCTTAGGTAAAGCAAAATAAACTGTTTCTATTGCATTTTGGACTTAAAGGAGTGATCATCTCTCCTGCTGGTGACCACTGCAAGTCATCCGTATTCAGTGAATCAAATGGAGACAACCTAAGAAAGTTAAAAGCATGTGGTGGAGTCTCCTTCTCTGGAGATCTTCAAGGCCTACCTGGATGCAACCCTATCTACCATGCTCTAAGCGACCCWGCTGAGCAGGGGGGCTGGACTAGATGATCTCCGGAGGTCCCTTCCAACCTTACCGATTCTATGATTCTATGTGATCCTCCAAGTTTCTGCTTCGCAAGTTAATACTCTCTTGCACATTTTATGTTTGACCAGTGCGCAAGTACTACTTGAATCACTACTGCTATTTTGCCAGCTCTCAATAAGCTACTGCAGATAACTAGCATGACAATGACAATGTTTCCAGATTAAAAAAAAACACCACCAACAAAAATACCCCACGATTGCTAGAAGTGATGAGTTTCAAGAGGCCAAATACAACCTGTTAAAATTTACTAGCAAATACAAATTCAGTGGTCAGCTACAGCAGGTGCATACTTTGCCTAACAGAACACAGAACAATTGAACGTCAGGTGGAAATWTTTTCGGAGCAAAATATACTAACCAGCACGAAACAAACGCAACCTGAGTCATGCTTGGCTGAGAATGATCTCAGCCATACTTAATTCTATTCAGAGAGTTGCAGTCAAAATAGAAACAAGCTGAATAAACAGGGAACTTTGGTATTTCAACAACCGCATTTTGAAAAGGGTACAGAAGAAGGAAACAACTCCCAAAGCATCACAGCTGGTGTTTTCTTTAAATTCTCTGACCAGAGCTCACCTTCATAGCTATTGAAAGGGAATACTGTCACCAACAGGATATACAAAATATAGCCCATCAATAACCCTGCTTTCATTACAAGGTAGCCAACACACAGCTCATGTCAAGCACCACAGTGCACACACTTCATTTTAGTATACTTCATTACACTTCGAGCCTTTTCAAAAGGGGCCACCCTTTCTATGACAACAATCATATATATATATATATTTTTAAACTAGCCTGAGCATTTATATTGTCTGCAGTCCAGAGCACCTTCTGAAGGCAGTTCAACCCTAGCTTCTGACAAACTGGCAGCTCCTCCCCTTGGTGCTTGAAGGTGCTCTAACCATGTCTACCAAAGGGCCAGAAGACCCCACAAGAACGTGGACCTGGAGTGCTCCTGCCCCACCACATCATTCTCCTTCTGCTACAAGCTTAGTTTGCCTCAAACCACTCTGGCCATGCCACTTTCAGGGCAAAGACTGCTGAAGAACCTCATGGCTCTAAACATTAGCTATCATCCCCTGTTCACAGRGAGTATGTGCTCCTTGATAATAGCCTGATACACTGGTGACTTGGTGCTACAGCCCAAGACAAAGCCCTGCTACCAAATACAAATGGTACAGCTACCAGCTGGGATTTGTTATTTGAAAGGGGAAAAAAAAGTGTGCTGGCCAGAGCTATTGCTGCATCTCCTGACTCCACATCAATTCCAACATTTTACACGACACTTAAAAAAATTATCACAGCTGTTTCTTTTCTCAATAAGTAACATAGACTCTACCAGCTTATAAGGTGGGAAAGGTAGCAGAAAAGTGTCAATAATAGACATGCAAAGTCTTCTTAAGCCCCAAACTTAAACTCTCTCACATCCCACAGCTTCAGTCAGTATTTTCCAGCTTAAAAAAAAAAGTAGCCAACTAGGACCAGAAACCCACTTTCAACACTACATCAAGCGCTCCTCAGTTTCATCGACGAAGTATGCTCCACATCTATGCATCATCTTATAAATAATTGCTCTGCTTGCAATAGAAGCAGTAAACGAAGGAGCAGTAGCTAGGGATTTCAAGCTCACAGCTTTCCTGTTAACCTATACACCTATATAAATACATTCCCTTAGGGCAGAAAATGCAAAAGAGCACTTTCTGTCAGCAGGGCTTATTTGACGCAAAACATGCTGTTGGGCAATTGCACTTTGATACTGATCAACACTGCACTGACATAGGGACTTCTACTGATAGAGAAGAACCATAAAACAATCACATCCCTACCTCAATTTTCTCTCCCAGCCAAAGCTTTTATGCAAATACAACCTTAAGCTTCAATATAAGCTTTAAACATAAAAGAAATTAGCCACACATTCCACTTAGGTTTCTCATTTCCATTCATTCCCTCTGCCCATCCTGTTTATTTCCAAAGAACAAGAGGAAAAAAAAATACCTCTGTAATCAGAGCACAACCAGCTCCAGCATAGCATTGCRATATTTTTTCATACATCAAGGAAGAAAAAAATACCCGTAATTTGYCTTTAGTATCCGCAGTGGAACAGTGTTTTGTTAGAAACTCTTAAAAATGCCCAGTGCCACTTTCAAAATTGAGAGTTAAGGTAACCCACTTCATTGCAGAAAACATTGTTCATAAATGGACCCAAGAATGACCTGATCACAAAGTCTTATCTCCAGCCCCTCTGCCTGCAAACAGCACTCAGGCAACTACATGCAAATTTAAAGCAACAGTACAGTTGTTCTCCCCAAAGGTATCTATGCTCCTTGCATGTAAACTCCTTAAATAACCACCTTTGTTTTTTTTTTTTTTAAAAAAGAAAAAAAGGGACTATCACCTTGTTCAAACAAAGCAGAATTTATGCCTGTTAATACTTGCTGTATTTTTCTAGTTATTTTATGATTCCAGCACTTCCTTTTCTGAGCAATCAGGACTAGCATGTTATTAGTTAACTTCACAAGCTGCAATCATTTATCCACTGTCAGTTACGCACAGAAATTATTCGTCTGCACAACACAACTATATGGAAGCACCAAGAAAATAAAAAAATGTGACCAAGCACTTCAGTTGAGGAGAAAGAGTCACTAGGCACTGCGTGACACAAAGGCGTGGGGAGCCCACCTCAAATTTTTCACTGCTTCTTCTCTCCAAGTGCTCTCACACACTGGTCAATCAAATCTAACATCAAAAACTCCAGGGACTAACCGATAGTGTAGACTTATACAGCAAGGTTTGGCTGACAATTTTAAAAGCCAGTACTTTCATTATTTTTGCTTAAACTCTGGTATTTTCCCTCTATAGTTTTTTGTCTTATTTATCTAATCTCCTTCYCCATGTACAAATGCAGTTATTGCAGTGCTAAGGTTAAAGTGCTCACTAACCATGTGCTGYTGTTATCTTAAAAACTGTAAAATTCTAAGTGTCTTTTTCTTTCCTTCTCTTTGGAGCAATTTATTTATCTGCAATAAAGAGTGATCTGAGAAAGAGATTCACTCTGCATTCAAGAATTTCCTTCATTTATTTTTCCTGTACTGAAGCAAAACAGGGAAAGCAATGAAGTGTTCTTCTAATGTTTCCCAGAAGATGTTTCCAAGCACACTGTCACTTCCTTGTCCTCTGCTGACATCCTTTTTCCTAAAGCCTAGGAAACAAGCCTAAACTGGCTTTAGCATGCCATTTACAAAAGTGTGGGTATATTTTTCTGGGTGGATTCTTGGGAAGTCTCCTCAGTTCCTTCAGAATGATCTTATCAGCTTCTTTTGCTGCAGGAACAGTGGGAAGGAAGCTCAAGTCATTTTAAGGACAGAAATAGTACAGGGACTGAATTGTTACTGAGGATGAGAAGTGGAGAGCGGAAATCGTGTGCATCATTTATAAAATGCAAAAGTCAYGTTGCAACTGGATCATGAAAAACCCACAAAAATGCCAAAATTAGCACAAAATACTGTAAATAGGTGTTTCACCTGTACAAGGCTGGGAGAGATAAGTCAGCAGGCAGATCAAAAAGTAGATGGAACAAAGAATCAGAAAAGCTGATATACTTGAACGGACCATTAACCCAGGTTCATAGTTCCTAGAAATTCATGATTTCTAGAAGCATCAAGTGTGAGAAACCCCACAATACCTTCCTAACTGTATCATGATTCAGGCAAGCATTCCTATATGTCACACACAAAGATGCAGTAAGACTGTAACCCTCTAGGTATGAGCTCTATATACAGGCAAGATACGTAAGAGGTGAGTGAAATTTTCCTTATCACCTCCAGTGCTTAGTGGTTGATTTAATTCCTTCCTGTTAAAGATGCACCTATGAAAATGAGGAAAAAAAATGCAGTGAGGGTTTATCAATGGTAGATCATACCAAACTCATCTTTGTCCACTGTGTATAGAGATAAAGCACGTGCCGGGGTTTCAATAAAGCGCTCAATAGGGGTCACYACATTAAATAGTTCAGCTGAACATGATGAACATTAAAAGAACCATACACACYCTGCCCACAGCCTGCTTTTTGCTGCTCTTTTCCCCACGGGGCTACCTGGATCATGCTCGAACTCCAGGAACAGGCTGATCTAATCTTTCTGGTGGTGGCAGCTTCTCCAAATGATCATTTTTTCAGGATAGTTCCCTGTTGCAGCACAGAAGCRTATCTGGCCATTCAGCAGGAAGAGCAGAGGTCAGCATGACCTACCAGTAGYAGAACAACACTAGAAGCATGCAGCCTGCTTACTGTCTTAGGAAAGAGGAAGACCAGGAGCAGCGAGCACAAAGTTATCATGTAGCAACAGCCCACTTCCTGGCATCTTCTTCCCTACAGCACAGAGATTATCAGCAAAGAGCTGGTAACTGAAGAGGACTTTGCACCCTCCTCATTTCAGGCTTGATTATACATCTGCCAGGAATTAGGTTTGTTTGACCTATTCTTAAAAAAAACTAAGTAGTGGTGATTCTACAGCATCACCAGTCAGTTCACCCAGGCCTTCCTACACTTGAGTGTTAGGCTTCTCTTCCAGCGACCAACCTGTACCTTCCTGAGCCTATATGTCCATTATCCTGGCCCTATCCACCACAGGTACGTGAACCTCCCTTCTCCTTCAGCAATATGTACTTGTGGCTCCTCAAATTCTCCCTCCTCTAAAACTAAATCTCATCAGTTCTGTGCACTCCCTGTTTGCTAGTCCACTGTTACTTGCATCATGTCTTTCCTGAAGTACTGTATCCACAATGGAGCCTGTTTTCTTCAGACAAGGTATTATGAGTGCAGCCACAGCGACACCACAGTCATGACTAGTTTGCGAGCTGTGTGGCATACCTGTTAGACACCTTCACAGCAACTTTCCATCATTTACAGCAAAGGGATAAGAAGGAAGCTTGTTGGTGGAATCAGTCACCTGTTGAACAACCAAGACCTAACTGCTGGAAGAGGACATACGTATTTTCCACTTGAACACAAGAAAGAAATTTTTCATGTAAGGTGATCAAACCTGGGAACAGCTTGCCCAGAAAGGTTTTGCAATCTCCATCCTCAAAGATGAGCACAGCCCACTTAGACAAAGTCCTGGGCAACCTGCTCCAGCTGACCCTGCTTGAGCAGGCGTTTGGGCCAGGTGATCTCCAGAGATCCCTGCCAACCCCAGCTGTTCTGTGATTCTATATGGTGGCCATAAACAGATTAAAGCTTTAAATTAAGAGATTTCCAACCACCAGAAGAACAGTGTTTCAGAGATGCCTTCCAACGCATATTTTGTGCCCAAACTACTATATGCATTGAACTCATCATTACCTAGTAGTAACTGAACCCCARGATTTCCCCATGCCTGGATAATACATGGCCTACTGGAACAGGAAAGACACTCACTCCACTGGACCTCTTCTCTGGTATCTCTGAGCTGGGAAGGAATTATTAGCTTGAACCTAACACCACACAAATGCGCCAAAGCCATCTAGCTCTTCCGGACACAAGCTCCACGCGGAGGGCCCCTCGGCAGGGTTATACTCACACTGGCTCCGGGAGCAAGTCCCTGCCCTGCGCTGCCCCGCCAGCCCACTGAGCCGGCAGCGGGCTGCTCCTGCACCCGCGCGGCCGGCTGCGCAGGTCCGCGGCCCGCAGACGCGCTGGGGCTGTCTGCGACCCAGTCCCAAAACTCATTTCACGCTCTAGCTCAGTGAAGTGACCCCTCATGGGGCAAGGACCTCTGGGGGGCGGGGGGCTCCTGAGAGCAGGGTATCCCATGGGGGGAGAC
>NW_028186780.1:64073-73941 GCF_003343005.1 Rhea americana
GGCAGCGCCGCGCCGCCATCTTGGAAGCGGGCAGGAAGCGCCGCCATCTTAGCGGCGGGGGCTTCGACGCCTCCCTTCCCCCGGCTGCAGTATGGCCGGCGCTGATTGGCTGCCGGCGGCTTGGCGGGAGCGCGGGGCGGGAGGGGAGAGGAGAGCGGCGCCTCAGGCCGCCTCAGGCCGCCTCAGGGCAGGGCCGCCTCAGGGCCGCGCCGCCTCAGGGCCGGGCCCCCGGCGGCCCTGCGCCCTCTCTGCCTTCGGTGCCGGCACGTTCCGCGCCGAGCACACCTGAACGTGCTTCCCGCGGAATTACAGGCCGCCCGCCCCCTCACGCTCTTACCTGGAGAAACCGCAGCCTGCTCCTCCCTGGGYCACCCCATACCAAAAGACAAGGAACAAGCTCGCAGTCGAAGGGTAACCGCCTTCTGGCCGCCCCCAGTACCCGCGTACCCACCGCAGCTCCCCGCACCAGGGTGTCCCATCTTGGCGCTGTTTCTCCGTGCACTTACCACTGCCCTGACCTCCCACTGATAGCTTTTTCTGCAGCAGAGATGGGAACRGAGATAAAGAGCCTTTACAGCATTTTATTAACGTAATTGGGAGTCTTGTACACGTACTGATGCATAKCTATTCATCACAGGTGAAGGAAGGAAAATAAAGGCAAGCGCTGTTGCAGATCRGGGGCCTTTGCGCAGTGCATCACGAGGACGCTGGCCGTCGCAGGAGCCCAGACGCGCGCGTGGCAGCAACGGCCTCCCTCAGGGATAGCTGTCTGCGAACGACAGCTTCGGAAAGAAGTATTTCTGCACCTTCTGGTCCACGACAGCGAAGGCGTTTTGTGCGGCCAGCTTGCCAGAGCCGTCCTGGAACGGCCTCAAGGTGATCTTGGGCAACGGCAGCTTAACGGCACGTACAAATCCCTTCACTAAAGGTTGTGGAAAGAGATGTGGAAGATAGAAACCTGCGTTCGAAGAAGAGAAGCAGACAAGATAAAGGAATACAGTGATGGAAAGAAGCAGAAATCAGAGCATATTTGTTCCTAACTGGGCCTGAAATACCTCTGTGTATTTCAGCAGTGTGTTAGTGAAGAGCTTGGACTTCCACGTACGTATTCGAGTGGCATGTCAAAACTGCCAATTTAATTGTTAAACTAAAGCAAAACTTGGTTTTAAACCGTGCTCATTATTAGTATCTGCATACCTACAGCGCAGGCTGAGAACAAGAAAAAAAAACCTGCATAATTCTCCAAAAACCACTGGTACCAGGACTAGAATATTCACAACGCTTGTGCATAGTTCAGGGTCATGGCGTCCCCCTGAGCCACACAGCTGCCGCGGTGGTGGAGCTGCAAATGTTGTGTTCCCTGCGTGTGGGAACTTGTCAGCAAAAATACTTCAAAGCGTGTTTCTCTAGGAATGATCAAGTAAAGGGAAGCACAGAGGTAAAAGAGTAATTTAGCAGAAATTATAAGTCTTATTCTGCACTGTAGCTCGTTTCCCAAATTAAGGGAGATTCAATACTCATGCTCAAGCTAAAGGCAGTGTGTTATTGCTCAGTGTAAAATGCAGGCAGGATACCTACACATTTCGAAGATGGGTTATAGCTCTGAGGTTTGTAGTGAGCAGGTATACCTTTCCTTTCAGATTAACAGGAAATTGAAAGTAAATGCAGAAGGTTGCTGAGGCTCTGCAAACCAACTGCCTGGTTCTGCTGTGAGACCTTACTGAGAAGCAGCAGCTGTTTATATTGTTGGCCAATGGCTGAATAGAAAACAGACATCTGGAGGTCATCTAGTCCAATGCCCTGCACAAAGTAGGGCCCAAGTTACATGAGGTYGCTGGAGATAATTCTCTCAGCTGTGACATGTGGCCTGTGGTCACCAGGGTTGTCTCCATGCTTTGCCTAAATTTATTCTGAACAGTAACGCTGCCACAGCGGACAGCTGAAGCAGCGGTGGGTCTTTCCTATGCAGGGGAGGTAGATCACTCTTTTACAGCATATCCTTCACTATGTCCACTTCTGGGCTCCCCCGGACAAGGGAGACACAACACTACCAAGGAGAATCCAGCACAGGGCTATGAAAATGATGAGGGACTGGAACATCTCCCCTATGAGGAAAGGGGAGGAATGAGGAGAAATTTCTTCCCTGTGAGAGTGACAGAGCACTGGAATAGGTTGCCCACAAAGGTTGTGGAGTCTCCTTCTCTGGAGCTATTCAAAACCTACCTGGATGCAATCCTGTGCAACATGCTTTAGATGACCCTGCTTGAGCAGAGGGGTTGGACTAGATGATCTCCAGAGGTCCCTTCCAACCTCAACCCATTTGTGAGTCTGTGATTCTTGCGGTGATGGATTTAGATTAATGTGTTATTTGGGAATTCATTACAGAAGTTTGTTGATGCTTTTTTTTCGAAACCAAGTTACTGAAGGACAATCTGGATTTTGAAAGTCTCTGATGAAATTGCTGTTTTGATTACAAGTACACACAGCTAGCTGGACACAAACATTTGGCTCATTTCTTTTTTTCCACAAAGCTTTGGGGTGAAAGAGAGGCAAATCATCACTTACGTTGCGGAGGACTCCTTCGAGCCATAGCCTTGCTTTCTCCTAGCTGCAGAGCGGCCTGCCTGTTAGCACAGAAATAGCAATTATCCTCTAGACCTTACTCCCAGTCACTGAAGCTTCAGAGGCAGGTGCACTCCGTGGCTTTTAATTAGAAGTCAGACAAAAGTCTGCAAAGATGGGCTGGGACACGCTAGCTGACCCCTCCGGTCTCTTTCAGCCTCACTTTTATATGGAAAGTTCTACACATACTTGGAACTCCTGGGTTTAATTTTCTATGGTGGCAAGTGCCACAGTCCAGTCAAACTATGTGTGAAACATGGCTTCCTTTCATTGTAACTGAAGTTCCTTTCTTTTTTTTTTTTTTTTTTTTTCCTGCTCTTTTTTCTCATAATTTCCTCAAGTATTGTGGGGTTTTGTGTAGAGACAAGAAGATATATCTTCTGTATGTGACATTGTTTTTTATTTGTTTATACACTCCTCCTACTTATCTGGTTCTCTCAGTATGTATTTTTTCCAAAGTTTACATGAACATCTTGGAGTTTAAAGATACCTTTTTAAAGGAGGGTGTGCAAATTAAAGGAGTGTTTGTGTTATCCACTGACAACATAATCTATACAGTATATTAATAGTCTATTTGTATTATTCATAACCCAGGATGGATGTATTTGCGTCATGACAAACTTCAATATTAATCCTAACTTAAATGATCAAGAAAAAAATCTTAAAAAGCTGATTCTAACTGTTTTGCATTTCTACTTTTGAACTATTTACTAAACAAAAGGACACATACTAGTTAGATGGATAAATTAATCAAGTGTATCTTTTAAAATCAATATAAATCCAGCCTCAGACTCTCCGCACCATCCTGAATACACTAGTCATGAACGCATGGCTTTTGCATGGCCGTTCGGGAGGGTGTAACTAAAAAGATTAGCAATACAGCATGCCATGCAGAGCGATGTTATCCGTGGCCCCTTTGCAGATGTGGTGCCTACGTGGCTTACTGAAATGCTTGGTGCAACCTCTTCCATCACGCTGTGTGGACTCCACTTCTCTCCACATACTACAAGACCCACACCCCGCAGCAGTAACTCACCTCCCCAGGGAGGGCAAGGCCAAACCTGCATACCCGTTCTCTTTCTTAGCAGGTTTCACCTCCTTCAGGGCCTCCAAGTCTCTCTGCAGCTGCATTTCGCAGAAATGGTTTATGGCATCTATTGGCCGTCCCAGTTCCCTGAAAACACGACTAGCTGAAGAAACTTCACTCTGCACAGCACCCTTAACCTGAAAGAGGGGTTCACATGTTCAGATTAACTTCATTTTAGCTGCTGTTCTGGCACAAGACCACTTCAAAAGCATACACTGCATGAAGGCAAGGCATAGGAACCCCTGCCAGACCCAGTTTCCGTGGAGGACATTGACAGTGCCAAAGACAGCTGCCCTTGCAGGGCAATCTGAGAGGAACAGCCCTAACCCTGGAGCCTTTTCTGCTGTGCCTGACTTCCTTGAGCACACGAGGGAGCTCCGCTCAAGCTCGGATGAGTAACAGCATTGTGATTAGCTGTGTCATCCTCCCTAGTGAATAGCTTCGGGGTTGGGTCCATGTCTTCATTCTTCAGAGGCATGCAGAGGTCTCCAGGCAGAAGACTTCACTGTGTGCTTGTGCCACAACATCTGCAGAGTGGTGAACTGCGGCCCTGTACAAACCCCTCGAAGGGAGCCCATCAGACCACCCTCCCCGCCTGGCCCGTCTGCACGAGCCCCTTCACTGCGCCGCGCGCCCTGGCCCTCCACAACAGCTTCAGGAGCTGCAGGCTCCGCAAGACAAGAGGAAGCAGCAGGCAGCAGGGGCCAGGGCGGGGGGGTTATGTTGGAGGTGGCTTGTGGGAGGCTGTCCGATTCAACACCGCACTGGATGTGAGTCAGGGCTGCGGGTGCTTCTCTGGAGAAGCAGTAGCTTCACCTTTTCGCTTGTTCCAGGAAGACTCTGGGGTGATCTCTCCTGGTTCAAAATCCTGTTCTTATGGTCCTGAGGCGAATGAACAGATTGTTAGTGGTAAGCTGCCTCATCCTCATCAGCTTCCAACCCTACTACGCTGTGGGAGCAGATCATTTTGTGCAAAACAGATAAGCTGCCCCTAGACCCTTTTCCTGACAGCTGGGGTCTGTTTAGCTTGGTCCACACCTGCAGCAAAATACAGCAGAGAACGCAGGGAGCAAGAAGGGAGAAGCCTTTATCAGGCAGGAAGTATCTGAAAAGCCCRGTGTGCCAGAGCCCTGATTTCCTGCTGCTTCTCTGCAATTACAGCACCCCTGTGCACTGCGGATGGTGCTAAGGTCTACATGAGTGTGTAAAGGGAGAGCAGACATGCRGGAAGGTCATGGGGAAAGGTGTGCAGCACAGCTCAGCTGGGCAGGTGTCTGTACATCCAAGTGGGCAGCTTTGCTTTCACTTTAAAATAACAGGATTTCCACCTGTCAGACAATATCTTGCACTTGAGGCTTGGAGCAGCTGTCTAAGAAGGGAGAGCAAAGACTCCCGCTGAGCAGCAGTCTCAGCTAGGCTGCTGCTGGAGGTGCTTCCTCGCCTACACCTCCTCCTCCTGACAAGCCCAGCCCTCCCTTTGCAGTGGGAACCTTCCTTCCTGGTGTGCTGAATTTTGACACACCGTCGAGGAAGAGAAAAAGACACTCCTGCTGGGCTTTGTTCCTGGCTGCACCTTCCATCTGGCTCACAGAGGTCCGGAGCACCAGGGTATCCTCGCTGGTGATCTACCCCCCTCCAGAGGCTTCACYGCAGAAGAGCTGACCCCCCCCCCCCGCCCTTTGCTCCTGCTCTGCACCCCGTCCACGGTCCACGAAGGCCCCGCTGTGCTCCGGGAGTGGGAGGAAGGCTGGGGACGGATGGGAGGAAGTCACACCTGCAGAGTCTGGATTGCTCCTTCCAGCCACTGCGCACAGGCGCTCCGGAGGGTTGCTTTGGTGACCTCGGTCTCCTTGGAGAAGCCCCAGGAGTCCATCTCCTTGCAGAAATAGTCGTGTGGGTCCTGCAGGCCCAGCTCTTTCAAATGGTTCTTTATGGGCTCCCTGGGAGCAAGGAAGGGACGAGCGTCCTTACTGCCAGCCTCCCTSCGCGACGCTGCCCTTCAGCGCCAGCTCCCGCTCTCCCCCGCCCCGGCGCCCCGGCTGCCAGCACGCGCAGGAGCAGCCCCGGCCACGTCRCGCTGCTGCGGCGAAACGGGGCACCGCGCTCAGCCCTGCGTCCGCACGTGAGATGAATCCGTGCTCAGCCTGTGTGCTGCAGCAGGGGCTCCGTGCCCTCTGCGAAGCAGAGCCCTCAGCGTCCCTGGTGCTGGAGGGCTGCGCTGAAGGCCCCGGGCCAGCCCGGCCGTGGCCTTCCCACGCGCAGGCTGCGGTGGGGCAGGCGGGGTTCGACGGGCATCTCCCGGGCGCGAGGGGAAAGCGGGATGTGCGTGCTGCGCCCACCGCCCCAGCAGGACATCGCTGCCCGTGGCGGGAGGCACAGGAGAGGGCTGCAGGCAGCATGGCGGTGTGTAGCAGCGCCGGAAAGCTGAAGGACGGAGCGGAGCAGAGGGGTGCAGGGAGGAGGGAGAGCTTGACACCGTGAGACCAGCGTCAGCTGAGCAGGAGAGAGAGACCTGCAACCGCAAGGCTGCGGCAGGACGCGGCACGACCGTGGCTGGCTGTGGGCAGCCAGAGCCTGCGGGGCCGACGGGTCTGARAGCAGCAGCCCCGCTGTGACGCCCGGGGCACCCGAGGCTACAGCCGACYCTCCCTGCGTGCACCCCACCACGCACCGGCTGGAGACAGGCGTCTGGAGGAAATACGCCATGAGCTCCAACAGCAAGCTTTTGCTGTCTGTGCAAATATCCGCGAGGGCTTGGAAGCAAGTTAGGATAAATCTTTTCTGAGTTTTTTCCTGCAGTGGGAGAAGAAAGAGCATCAGTCCAGCCTCACTCCCAGCACGAAAGGAGCTCCGCGGAGGTGTGAACCGGCAAAAAGAAATATCYACTTGTGAAGTATGATGGAGCAGTGGCGGCTAAACCAGCTCCTTATCAGGGTTCAGTTCYGCCCTTAGAAAGGCCCCTGCACCTCGCGTGGGAGGAAGAGAGGGGAGCACGGGCGCTGCGGAGAGCAGCGGGTGTCCCACGCTGCGCAAAGGGCTCTAAAGCCCCGGAGCCTGAGCCAACGGCAAGCGCCTGGCAAAGAGCGGGGTGGGCACAGCGCGCCGGCCGGCCGAGCGGCTGCTCAGCACTGCGCGTGGCCTCGGGCRTCTGAACGCCGCATGGGCCCTCCCGCGGGCTGGAGGGACCGATTTCAGCCCCGCGCTGGGAGGGGAGAAAGCAAGGCGACGTGCTGCGGAGGGGAAGCACTCGCCTCCATCGTGGGGGGGTTCCTCTGGTTCAGGAGGTAAAGCAGGACGTCTCGAAGCTGGTGCTGAATCTTCAGCTCCGACTGGTTGTAGAGAGTAAGGAGGGCTTGTAGCACCGGCGTCTTTGTGCCATAGTCCTCGGTAAGCAGCTTTTCCAGGAGCATATGTGCAAACTCGTCCACACTCGCTTGCTCCATGCAGGCCTGGGCAGGAGGTAAAAGAACAACGTAAGGAGCGTTCTTCCGCCCAGCCACCCCCATCTTCCTGCAGGAGAAAACGCGCCTGCCAACAGCCGCCTCCTGTGGCGGGAGCTGAACCCGCTGCCCGGCTCCTGCCCGGGGAGGGATGTGCGCACATGGTGCGCTGAGCAGGCGTGGAGCGCTGCCGAGGTCGGCTGGGGCGGAAAGCGCCGCAGCTACGTGCCCGCGGCAGCAAAAGCTTCTGCGGGTAGTTGCTGTGTCCTCGCAGGGGGGGAAGCGAGTGAGCTGTGGGGACTGGTGGGGGCAAGGCTGCTGCAAACCCGCTCGAGGTGACCTTGCTTGAGCAGGGGGGTTGCACTAGGTGAACTCCAAAGGTCCCTTCCCACCTCAGCCATTCTGGATTCTGTGACGATGGGAGACCGGCAGAGGCAGCCCCCCACGTACGGACGCTGCSGACGCACCAGCCCGCTGGGGATCTCTGACGTGCCGGGGGCACGGGTCCTGCCAGCCCCTCCCAGGACCACCAGCGTGCCGGGAGGCACGGCAGGTCTGAGAGCCGCCTGGAGACGCCCGCCGGGGCTGCCCGCCCAGCATTTCACCTGCAGCATTTCACCCTCGGCCCTGCGCCCCGGCGCTGCCTCGCCACGGCCGTGGAGGCGGTCCCGGGGCGCGGTGGGCTCGGTGGCTCCTTACCCTCAGGCTGAGGCTGGGGAAGACCTGCTCGAACCACTCTGTGCTCTGGAACTGGTGGATGAAGGGTGGCGGCGGCCTTGCGGCGCGAGCGGGCTCGGCCTCGTCCGTCCCGGCCGGCGTGCCCTGCAACAAGAGCGCAGGGCCAGGCGCGTGTCAGAGCGATGGGGCCGCCCCGGCACCCACGGTCCGCGTCCGTATTCCTTTAAAGATGCCGAGGGACGAGAAAGGGCGCAGAGACGAACCACAAAAAATACTTGAGGGGTAGGAATTCTTCCTGGAAATGATAGATTTAAAGAGCAACCTCTTTAGCTTGTCAAAAAGGGGATTAAAAGAAATCCTGATCTCRTTTCCTAAGAACATTTACTGGAAGAAAATACTGGTCAGCAGACAGGTCTTTGAACAGGGAAGGCCTGAAAAAAATCAGTAGCTGGAAGATAACCAAACACATTCTGATTAGAAGCCGGACACCACYTTTTTCAGCGAGAGTAACTAATCTGAGGAGCAGGTTTCCAGGGGAGGGGGCTACTCTGCACGCGTGGTTTCCAGCACCCCTTTCAGGGGTGCGTTAGTCGCACAGCGGTGGAGAGGGCCAGTGCAGAGGAAAGCGGGCAATACTCTCGCTACACGTCGTAGGACGTGGGAATTYGGACTCAGTGTCATGATGCTAAATTCTGTGGTTCTTTTTGAACTGCTCGCTTTGCACGCCTCATAAAAACGTCCGTAACGGAGACCAGCCACCAAAGAGGGGCTCGATCGCGGAGCTCCTGCTGAGCTTCCGTTTTGGACCCGGATTTATTCGGTATCCTTGTGAGAGATCCAGAAGCAAATGCAGCGCTGCCGGCGAACTGTGCAGACRGGCATGTGCCGGGAAGGGCTCCCAGAAGAGACCACGGACAGCGCGGAGAGACAGATGCAAGCGTTGGGGGGGGGGGGAGCAAGCCGGGGCGAGCGCGGCGGGGCTTGCGGCACAGCCGGCGGTGTGCCGCCGGGGAGCCACGGACAGGCGGTGGTCGGCGCTGCGGGGGGCCCCAGCACCCCGCTCCCGCCCCCCGCGGCCACCCGCCCCGGCTTCTCCGCTCACCGCCTCTTCGCCGCCGTCCGCGGGCGTCCCAGGCGGCTCCTCCAGCGACTGCGTGCTCCTGGCCGGCTTCGCCTGCTCGCCGCCGCGCTCCCCGTCCTCCCCCTAGCACGGCAGCGCCGGAGCTGGGCGGGAGCCTCCCCCCGGCTCCCCCCGGGCCTTCCCGGGGGGCTGCTGCAGCCCAGTCCTGCGGCAGCGCGGAGGCCGGGGGACGCGGGCGGTGCGGAGCACGGCACGGGGCACCGAGCCCCCCGGCCGCGCCGCGAACCCGGGGCTTCCCGTCGCACCTCCGGCTCGGGCGGGGGGAGCGGGGACGGCTTGGGGGGCCGCTGCGGGGGTTCGGTCCTCTGATGGCCCCGCCGCTGCCTCTGCTCCGCGGCCGCSGGGCCGGGGCYGGGGCCGGGCGGCACCTTCGGGAGCGGAGCGGGCACCTGCGGGGAGGCAGAGCTGCGGGCGCCCGGCGCGGGGGCCGAACCGGCTCCGCTGCGCCTCAGCCCCCTCTGCAGAGGGGACGTCGGGGCAGCGGGCCGTGGGGCCGACGGGCACGTCGGGGTTCCCAGGGCCCGGGGGTTCCCAGCCYGCCGGCAGGAAGGTCTCGGGGCGACCAGACAGCGAAGGGCGGGCAGAGCGAGGCAGCACCTCCGCCCCCGGCAGCGGCGGGCAGACGCGCAGGTAGCGCTGGAAAGCCTCGTCCCGCAGCGCCCGGCGGGGCGGGCGCCTGCCGGCCGCGCGCAGCCGCCCCTGCCGAAGCCGCAGGAGATCCTCGTCCCGGGCGCTCAGCTGGGCGAGGGCCTGCGGGCACCAAGGGCGCGGCGTGGGGCTGCCGCCCGCCGAGCCRGCAGGTTTGCGGCTCCCAGCCCCAGCTCCCCCAGCACCCTGACACCCCGAGGGCTGGGGGAGCCCTGGGGTGGGGACGAGCAGGTACCCGGGACACGTGTGAGC
>NW_028186781.1:0-74478 GCF_003343005.1 Rhea americana
GGTGGGTGTTCCAGAAAAGAGAGCAAATCGGACATAGGAGCTGATGGCTATTAGAGCCTAGAAAGGGTTGAAGCTGGATCTGGAGTTTCCTAACAACAGGACAGATTGGAAAGGTGTCTAGTAGCTGTCTGCACTTGCAGAGGTGGTTGGACCTTCAGTGTGAGAAGCTCGCTCCTTTCTTGCCCCTAGTTCCACTTTGGGCATTGCCTTCAGTGTTGGATCTCCTGCTGTGTAGTCCGTTGCTACTTTGGCCTTTGGGGAAGGAGAGGCAGGGGGAGACAACACATCGTGCATAAGGCCTGAGGGAGTACAGCTTCCAAAGGTAAGTTTCTGCCTGCGTTTTTGAAATTTCTTTGGATGTTGCTTTGACGAAAATTGCAACAGGCAGGCATGAGTTCCCCAGTGTGTGTTTTGGGGAAACTAAGAGGAGGACCCGTGAGAAAGGTAATGAAGAACCATGCAGATTGTGTACGTGTCTGTTCTGGGGCTGTTCATGAAGCTGTAGTGGTAATCGCTGTTACTGTCTCCTCTTGAGGGCCTTCATCACTTTGCTGCCTTGGTGTCTCCCCTCTGCAGCCACGTGGGGCTCTGGGCCAGCTGTCAGCCATGCGGCTCCTGTAYCTTCTCTTCCCCTTCTTCCTCCTGTTGCTCCAGGGCACTGCAGGTGAGATGTGAAGAGGGGAGGAGCGGTGAGATGTGAACCCATTTCCGAGGTGCCTTCCATGTCGCGCAAAGTGACCACGTTTGTCAGAGACACTGAACAGTTTGCAAGGAATGGTTTTCTGATCGACTTAGTGTTCCTGTGCGAAAAACCACGCAATGGCACG
Organism: Rhea americana; assembly: GCF_003343005.1. NCBI lineage: Eukaryota > Metazoa > Chordata > Aves > Rheiformes > Rheidae > Rhea > Rhea americana. The sequence goes on from NW_028186781.1 coordinate 828, forward strand.
GATAAGAGATCTTTGGAGAGCACCCTTTCCTCCATGAACATGGGCGGTGGGTGTAGAGACAGCCACCCCGGAATACAGGCAGTCTCCTTCAGGCAGCTGAAGCGGGATTCAGCTCCTAGGCCCTGTATTTAGGTGTCTCACGGGGAGCTGTTGCAGAGGAGGTCATGTTGCAGTCACAGAGGACTCAGCTCCTACAGTCAGTGCGGGTTATTCAATTCTCGTGGGGAGGAACTGYGGGTCRGACCCTAAGTGTAATGCCATGTGAGGACCCCTGCCTGGGCCACAAAGCCGTTCTCCTCATCCRGTGACCTCTAAGCTGAGTATCCCAAAGTGCTGTTGCCCCACGCCATGGGGGAGTGTCAGCTCCTCTGCAATATACAGATTCTTTACAGTAATCCTCCTACTGCGCACTTTCAACTGTTCTAATTTGCAGGATTCACCACTGCACCAGGAAAWAAGGAGCAATGTGAACGAGAAGGCGGCTATTGTGGATTTCTAAAGTGCTCTTTCCCTTTTGGTATCGAAGGAAAATGCTCAACTTTTTTCTTTTGCTGCAAAAAGTAAGCACTAGGTTTAAAAAAGATGTTGTCGTGCCACAGTGTCGGTAGAAATAGTTGCTGTTGTCTTTAAAGCCACACTCCTGGTTCAGACCTTTGTGCCTTCGTGCTCTGAGGCAGAGCCCAGGGCAGGGAGSGAAATGGCCTTGTGTGCTCAGGGCTGCCCTGAAGGAGCCCAAACTCAGACAGCACTTTCCTATTCCCTTTAGCCCCACAAGACCTGCACAGCCTTGGTGGAGGCTCTGCCACAGTGTAAGCGACCCCGGGCAGYGACGCCGAGCCGGGAGCCCCCTCTGTGCGCCCCGTCCCACGCCGGTGCCGCGCCGCGCTGGGGACGGGCGCGGGCGGCCGCTGCCAGGTCACTGCAGTGACACTGCGGCACGTTGTGATGCGCCGGCCGGAACGGGGGCGGCCCCGGGGGGCTGGGCGGGGGCTGCGGCACTTTGGGGGGGTCTCCCGGCCTGCATCCCCTCCAACGGCATGTCCATTTATACATATCCACTTATGCAGTATGGGGCAAGGATGTAGATGGAGCTCATGCTTGAGGAGCTCTCTGCTCTAGCAATGGGTGTTCTGTGCCAGTGACACCCCAAATGCACCAAGCGCTCCGCTGCTTCCCCCTCCTCTGCTGCCTCCGTCGCCTGGAAACATTTTTTCTGTAGCATGAACGGGCATCCATGGGAAAGCCAGTAAAGATGTCTACAGATCCTGGCACACTGTGGGCACAGGTGTGACTGCAATCGTGCTGCAGCACTTTGCTGGCATCCCTACCCACCTCTTAGTGTCTGCGGTGAATTATATCCAAAGTGTGTGCAGGAAAATTACTTCTGTAAAGTACAAAAAGGAAACCTCCACTAAAAACACACACCGAATTTCTGTGTAGGCCCTCCGATTCTGTGTCTGCAGCCCTTCTTGAAAGCTCCTCCTGACAGGACACTTCCCCCACAGGTTTATGAACCACAGAATCAGAGACTGGTTGAGGTTAGAAGGGACCTCTGGAGATCATCTAGTCCAGCTCCCTTTCTCACAAACCTACTTGCAGGTATGGAATAGATGCTACTAAATCCTCCCAAAGCCATCTCTTCTCCAGATTTAGAGGAAGTGCTCTAACCCCCTGACAATCTGAGTTATTATCTGCTGGGCTTGCTGCAGTTTATCAACCTGTCTCTTGTGGCAGAGGTGCCACAGCTGGACCAGTTAGATATGTTTTCTAAGAGTGGAGAGCAAGGGGTGGCTTCCCTCTGGCAACCCTTCATAGCCATCTGCTGGCTATGTTCCTGCTGATACATCCCAGSGTGCTATTAGCCTTCACGGCTGCCATGGTGCAGTGCTGATCCGTAYTTGGCTTGCTGTCAATCAAGATACCCAGGCCTGTTTCAGCCAAGCTTCTACCCAGTGGTCAAAGGGCCTGTCCAGCCCAGGTGCAGGACTTTGTCTTTGTAGCTGTTGAATTTTGTGAGGTTCATATTGCGTAACTCTGGCTGTTTCAGCCTCTCTGAATGGAAGCTCTACCCTCAAGCATAACGCAGGGTTGATGTTGTCCACAAAACTTATGGAGGGTGCATTTTGTCTCATTCTCCAGGACATTGATAAAGATATTAATGATTGCTGAACAGTAGAGCTTTTTATCTTCCCTCCTTTCTTTTCTCCTCTCTGTCCTGGCTCCTCATCTCTTTCTGGCAGAATAGTGCTACAGCTGTGGGCACAGCTGGGCCCACCCCATCGCTAGGCAGGTGTGTGGCATCTTCAGCATGTTTTGGTGCCGTCTTCCTCAATCTYGCGCAAGACGCCTGCAGAGACAGTGCGCTATATCCTGACTCTGCTGCTCCTCAGACTCCCTTGCCCTCGAGCCAGCATGGAACAGCAATGAATGTACCTGATATGATCCCTTCTGAGGGCTACTTCCAGGAGCTTTCTGAGTGGAGAGATTTTCCCTTGTGAAGTCAAATTCCCAGAGGGAATTTGAGTCCCTCTCTGTCACTTTCCCTGACATGGGCAGAAATCCTTGATATAGCTGAGGGCTTTTGGCTAAAAAAGCCAAGAAGAGAAGATGCTATTTCAAGGTTCCAGATAGATGGGTCGAGTAACACCAGCAGTTTTGGTGAGCTAACCACAAACTCTAGATATGTTGTGAAATACCTTCATCTTCTGTCGTTCATACCTTTAGGCTTTATRTCTAAACCTGATAATTTATCCTGTCAGATAGTCCCTTTTAACTTCAATAATTCTATTACATAAACAGTATTAAGCATTTTTTGGCAAACWGTATATTTCATAAATGAGTTAAGATGACAGTGAAGGAAGATCAGAACAAAAGCAATTTCTGCTTTGGATGCAATGTAAGATCCAAATTAGTATATGTACCATGTACCCTRAGTAGTCTATATCTATATTGCACATAATACATGGTGTATTACATTTAAATATTATTTATAGTGATATGATACATAAATCACATGCACAGATATCCCTGAGTAATGCTCAGCAAAGATGAAATACATATAAATAGCCACTAACTGTCTTAGAAGAGATATGGAAATACTAAAATAAAACCAATGCACCTTGAAGATTAATACTGAGTCAGCTCTGAAACCTTTTTGACTTCCAGCACAGAAGCACCACAAAAAAGCAGAAACATCCGCAGAAACATTTTCTGAGTTTCTGGGGAGATGGAGCTGTCCTGCCTTCACAAGGGAGTCTCTGCAGACAGGGCYTTAACTGAGCAGGTGCCTTCATGTTTTAAATGGTACTGTACTTGCACTCCRGTTACACTATATTCAGTCTATGCTTGTTGTGTTGGTTTCCTGAAATTGCACACCATTACTGCAAAGACCAGAAATCCATGGCACTTGGGAAATTTTCAACAAATATTTAGAGTCCTTTTTCCATAAATAGTTATTTAWAAGCTAATCAAAGCTCAGTTAACTTTGTTATTCTCACTAGTATTRTTTAGTAAATTAAAAACGTTTTCTTATTTTACACTACAGGTTTCAAGTTGCTTGTCTGAGCCATTCTATAATGCAGATAACTTGGAGAACTTGTCTAGGGAGAAGTAGGGGACCATTTTTAATATAGGTTTCAGACTTTTATATGATTTCTACTACAATATGCTTAAGGAGAATATTTAATCTCTTATTTACTGGGAAATTATGATGTCCTAGCAATATTTTGCTTACCTAAGCTAAAAAAAAACCCAAAAAACAAAAGCACTTCTGTTACACTTAAGAACAGCTGTGATTCATCGCTGTTCCAGTCATATGGGATATATTGATTTATTGTCAAGATAAGTAAAATACAGGATCTTTCCACAAAACCTTCACAAAGTCCCAGTTAACCCAGAGCAAATGACTTAGTCTTTTGCAGTGTACCTCGAGTATTCCCAGTGACACGCACCTCACAGTCCCCTCCTCTTTATCTTCTCTTTCTCACCCTGCATTCCTAAATCTTCTCCGCATGGGCACCCTGGTCTCTGACAGGATGATGGTTGGCCATGTGGCTCTGTCCTCTCCTCACACAATGGCCAGATTGTGCCACAATGCATGGATTGTGGCACAATCTGCATTGTCTGAGAGCCTGCCATCAAGGACAGACACCTGGCCTGAATGAAAGGACTGTTACTAAATTGCTTGTGATGTTTCTCCATTGTGAAGGCAAAAAAGAAGAGATCTCCTGCTTATCACAATATACTGTATACCGAGTATGGAATTTTTGTCAAGGCAAAGTTTAGGTATGAAAGTCATCAAAAAGAAATTTCCGCTTTTGAATTCCAGAGGAACCTCAACAGTTGGTGGCCAACCACCCAGAAACTCCTGCTGTGTTGTAAAATAACGACATTTCCTGTCCTTTACTTCCACAATGTGCACTTAGTTCACAGACATAACTATAAAAAGTTATACTGGCAAGTGACATCAGTCAAGGGAATAACAAGCACTTTGGACAGTTTGGACAACAGCTCAGACAGAACTGCAGAAGGGCAGAGAGAGCCTGAGACAAGAACATATATTTCAGTACCAAATACAATGGGATTTGTGAAGTATGTATGCCACATACTCTGTAATACRTACTAAATGTAGCACATCTGGTGGGATTCTGTTCTGCGGACTTTATTTAGGTATCTACACCTAGGTGACTACAGGCATAGCGGTGTCTAGACTCCTGCTGCAGTCAGTAGGGTCAGGAGAAATGGCAGACTTGTGAGGACTGCTCCAGTCACTCAGACACTGGCAGTAGTGCCATTTCTAGTCCTCTGTGATATTCTGCTGGCCTCYGTGTGTTGTTGAAGTGTGACGGCTTCTTGCCAGTTGTGTCTATTACGTGCTGTAGTTCTAAATGTTGTAAGTCAGATCCTTTAAGAACCGGTGTAGCTGATTAATAGCACTGAGCACTGTTTTGTGCAGGAAGTCATGTAAGAAACAGCAAGTTAGATGTTATATTTTCATACCGTATTGGGAATAAAAATGAATGTACTGTAATTATCCTACTTATCCTCTGGTTAGGGAACAGTCAACAGCTGTGTTATTGTTAAGCTACATTCCTTTGCATATTGGCATTTCTTAGCAAAGCTTGRCTTCCCTTCTCTTTCCTGAAAACTTTTCTCCCTCTTGATATGGAGCTCTGGACTTGCTTTCAGCCATATGAGCCCTATGCATTCTCACTGCTTTTCTCTTAAAGATGTCAGACAGAATCCTCAGGAATCACTGAGGAAAAAGAAGGAATTTTATGAGCTTTTGAGAAAGATTTGAATACGTTCTAGATTTTCCTGCAGATGTTTTGCATATGTGAGAGGAGAGGTCTTGCAGCCTGTGGGGAAAGTTGCATGCCTGTAAGCTCTGTTCACTGTTGCTCCCACAGTGTTTCCCTCAAAGCATCTTTTGCAGAATGTGTTACTAAAAAAAAAAAAAAAAAAAAAAAAACTCAGATAGCATAAGGGCAGAAGAGAGGCATGAGGTAGAAATAAGAAGCAAATAATCTGAAATGAAGTAAAATTTTTCATGATGGACTGTGTGCAAAATTTGGGAAGACATACACACAGAAATATCTTCATTTCCTCGTTTAAAAAGGTAAATAGCAAGAACAACAGGCCCATATTACCTGGGACTACCTCAAGCACTAATAGTATCCATAATCTTAAAAAATTAAAAAAAAAAAAGAGGCTTGATGGATCATTAATTAGATCAAGTCTCACAGAAGATTTGTAACAAACAGATGAACTGTCTACACAAAAATATGCTAACATGCTCAAGAAGATAAAGATGAAGAGTACAGTCAAATAAGAGAGACAGAGGAAATAGTGTGAGAGAAAAGTTTTTTTGAGGTCACAGTTTAACCCAGTGGTCTGTCACAAGGACACAATCACCAAGCTGGGGACTTGACCACACCAGCTCAGGGCTTGCTGAATGAGTTCCCCGGAGCAAAAGATAATCTTCACCCATTGGTATTAAGAGAAGGCTCTAGGCCARCTGCTCCTGGTCCTTGACTGGAGAGACCAGGAGCATGAGAACAGGCTTCTTCTGTAAACTCAAGGTTAATCTAATGTAAAATTAATATTAACTGTAAGATACATTAGATAACTAGTAGTGGGAGATGGAAGAGACTGGGGAATGGGCACAATCTAGCTGCTGTAAATGCACTGAAGAAGAGGCCTGAAACACGAGGTTTTGCCTGACTGTCAAAGCCATGCTAAAGTTGCATACCTCCTCTAGAAATGTTCCTTCTGGAGGAGCATGGTGACCTCTCAGCCCCCTCTGATATGAGAGCAAGCCCTGCAAACAGTCTCAGTGCATGACAGGGCCAGACTGCCAGCTAGCACCAGGCAGAGGGCYTACAACTAGCCCAAGAATGCATTCCTCCAAACTTCCGTTTTCCAAAGACTTTGAGCTATGTTAACCAACCCTATGACTTGAGTATAAGAAATTACGCCGTGAAAGATTAGAATTTGGATGGGATGGGAATAAGGCCATTCCCAGTTAAGAAGTATGCAGAAACACTCGTAGGACAATCTGTACTGTAATTTTGAGTGCAAAGACAAAATACCCTCCCTGAAGAACTTTTCATTCAGAAATGTGTGGATTCTGGTGGGGAATTTAAGGGAGTGTGCCCGATGAAGGAGGGAGCAGGAGAGGAGCTAATGACCAGAGCCATCAGACTATGTGGAGCCAGTAYACACTGGTCTCCGTTTGTTCTCTTTTTTGCATCCTCACAGGGTGGCAGGTGAGGGAAAAAAAAAGGCAAAACTTGCATGCATTGCCATGAAATTACAGGGCAAATTACTTCTTGAGCAAAGAATGACAGAAACTGTAGTACCAGTGAAAAAGGAAAAAAAAAGTCCTACATCTTTCCAGGGATATTCACATACATACTCCAGCAGCCCAGATTATGGTGTCCCACATGCCGATATGAGGATTAACAGTTGGTAGAAATTTGGATTTTTAGTTATTTCTATTTCTTGTTCCCCAGAGAAGAGCTTTCTGCATTTAAAACGAGGATTTTAGCATCTGAATGCATTCCAACAAAGCTGGGTTTTTTTCAGCCAACTTTTCTCTTTATRTTGGAGCATAAAGTCTTCTGTCCATATCTGCCCACTTTGAGCGGTTGTACACCTCAGAAAAACTCAAATTGAGGAGTGGTGTGCACATTATAAATTTTAACCGTGTGGAGTTTTTGTGTGAAAACCCAAGCAGAATCATCACCTTGGACCCCTGCAACAAACATCCATGTTTCATCAGTATGAATGCTAAGCAACATCAATTTATTCACAAGGAGGAAAGTAATACCTAATGTATTTGGATTTGCTGATCTACATAAAGCTTTTTGTATTAGAAATGAAAGATGCTTGAGACTTTGTGGTATCAGGATCCCATAATTTTAGCAGTAAGGAGATTCAAATTACTAGATTTAGAAGAAATTTTCAGAGCTCTTGATTGCACAATCCACGAAGATTTATACATCCCATGGCCTGCATAAAGGGGAAAAAAATCAGACTCTCTTTATATTTGTATTCCTTCCCTACTTTCTCTCAGTCYGTTCATATTTTCCTCCTGGGTTTACACACATTTCAAAACACCTAGTGTCACGTGTAGTAGACTGGTAACTGATCAGAGTCGAGCTGGGACAGGTCTTTTGTACAGCACTTATCTGCAAATAGAAGCAGTGTTTTCATACTGTTCCAGGCAGAGCAGAAAATTAAATTGGTATCCCTTGATAGCAGGCTGAATGCATGCATTCTTGAGTTAAAATTCAAGGTTATCTTTTGTAAGATACTTTTTTTTGCAACACTCAATTACACTTTTTGCACACATTCGATTGTTCTTAAGTATGTGTTTGCCCTGCAGTGTTAACTAAATTCCCAGTTTATTCCCCATATACCACAACTCTTCAGTTCTGGAAATACCAAACCCTGATATTTTGGTGGAGCTGTAAAGGGGTCAAACAGAACTGAGAGAGCACACAGCTGATATTTCTGTCTGTACTCTGCCCTTCTTGACAGGGCATGTCATAGGGCCCATCTCGGGAGGGAGAGTACTGTGAAGCTCTGCCAGCAACCTGCTCCAATGTTTGCCTGTCCCGATGGTGTAAAAGTTTTTTCTTATACCTCATCTGAACATTAAAGTATGGTCTGAGGATGAGGATGTGAGTAGAATATATTTGGCTGTTCATACTGCAGGTGAACCTTGATGAACACTGAACTCACCATTTGCAGCAGTTGCGGAACCCAAAGCAACTCCCAACCTTAACCAAGTGGACAGGACATGATCCAAAATGACAAGATCCTTTTCTACAGAAAAACATGTCCCGCCGGGGCAAAGACAGTCCTGCAACAAGAATCATTTGTGATCATTTGCTGTTCAGCAGCATCATGGAGGGCTRTAGCTCAGAGCATGGTTTTCCCTCACTCGTTCAAATAAAAAGCRAGGAACTGCCTCCACCAACAACCTCCCTTAAGTATTGTCACTCTAATGGAAGATCACCAAGCAGGTCTACAACTTGCAGCAATGGGATCCTTATTTTACCTTATCTCTAAATGGAGATACTATCACAAAATTGTCCCTTTCTACATCCCAAATATGCTCCTGCATACTCATTTTTACACCAACTCTTCTATGCTCCAGTGACAGTATTTTCAGGAAARAAGTCAGACATGGAAATGTCTAGGTGGTACCATTGAGTGGTCAAGTGTAGATACCTCAAATCCACACTCTGTAGTGGTGGAGGCAGAGTGCCTGGAATTGAAATAGAGGTGGGGAATGGTGCAGACCCCTTAAAGCCAGCCAACAGAGAAAGGCTGCTTAGGCTCTGATTCAAGATCTGTGTGCTTAGAGAATAAGGGTCATGTCCCCAGAGGCTATAATCTACGATTCCCATCTGAAAATAGGTGGCCAGGCTTCATTTTGCACTGCATATTTGCTTTTGAATGGTCTGTTACCCAAAGTGCATGGCCAGTAGACACATGCTTGGGCAGTTAATACTAGAAGATTTACACCATCTCTGCAAAAAAAAAAAAAAAAACACCGGAAGGGAAGAATGAGTTCTTTTCAGCGGTCATAATTTCTCCATCTCAGAAAGGGTTTCCACAGGAGAAGCGAAGAGCACAAGCACTGAGCTGACTATTTTATAAACCCCTGCTTAGTTTCTAGTACCTTTAACCAACAGTGAGCAAAATGTTCTGGGGAGCTTACTTGAGGATCAAAAAAACTTCCCTCCCAGCATCCCTTTCTTCTTTTTCCACCTTACCTGGAGAAACCTGGAGGGCCAAGAAGAAGAGAGAAAAGAGTAGGTAAAGGATCCTCATGACTGAAGAGGAACAAGAAAGGTATATTACGGACAGTCCTTGGTATCTGAACTGTACAAATACAATATTAATTGAAAATATATTACTTATTCTAAAATTTTTAAAATAACCAGTAGAACTCACAGAACATCATGACTGCCACGAGAGCATGCCTGAGGAAAACCAAAAAGTATGGGGCAACATCTTTTTGAGATACRCGGTTATTAAATTACTTTAATTATATGATTGCTCAAGTTTCTTCTCTCACATTTTTCAAATAATCTTTTGCCAAAATACAGGCAGGGCATTATTTTTAGTTAGCTGTTTTAGGTGATAAAAAACAATGTTAAGAAAAATGAGGTCATTATACAATCAAGGTTATAAACTTCAGAATAAAAATGCTCATCTTGGAATTTATCAAGAAATAACAGCTAAAATCAACTTGCTCAAAATCTTCAGTCTTCGTATATAGGCAAAAGTTCTCAAATGGAAACATATAATCAAACAATTTGATGAATGAAATCTAAAAAGCAAACATTTAATGCCTTYATTGAAAAAGTCAATTATTAATGCAACTATTATCAACAAAGGAGGATAAGGTAGCCTAGAAGGGAGCTTRTGGACAAACGAGCAGTAGTTAATGTGGTATATCTTGGCTTTAGTGAATCTTCTAATTTGCTGCAAATTATTTTCTCTTAAGCAAGGCAGTAAAATGACATTGCAATGAAGTATAATATTTCTACAATGGAATGATAGGTGACTAAGACATAGACCTATGAAATTAGTATTAGAAGCTTAGTAAATCAGTGTTAGTAGTTTATACAATTTTTTATACATTTGAAAATATTGGGATAAACAAGAAGGCAAAGTTAACTTAATCCTGAAAATGAAATAAAGCTCTCAAACTAGATACCAAACATCTTCAAATTTCCCTATAAGACATCATTAATTTCTCTAGATGACAGACCTCTTTGCTTCTACAGTAACCTGAATTTATGTAACCTGAACCTACAATTTTTTTCCCAGGAGTTAGTAAACTTTAGTATCTTTATCACAGTATTCTGGGTGTTGGCACTTATTTGAACTACTTACTCAACCTSTGTAATTTCTAGACAAGTTAGATTCAATTTAGTAACCTATGGATTTAGGTCAATAGTGTAGAGGGCTTTCCGAGGGAAAAAAAATAAATAACATCGCACATTAAAAGAAAGACTGAAAAGAAGTGAAAAATTACCAGGTATCWGGTGACCCCACAAGCCAAAATAAGACCTGTTCTTGGTGTCTTCCCTCCAGAGGGCTTTGATAGTGAGACTGAGAGCCTCTCTTATAAATGTATTTGCTATGGGGAGTGACAACTGCTTTCTCTTCACAACAAGTACATTTTAGCCAATCAAAAAGTGCCCCATGTCCAGCCAGAATCATGTTGCTTCTCTTTTTCCAATGAAAAAGCAAGGTTTCTCTTTGGACCTGTTGCAGCTTTTCTTCTGGAAAATCCCGGGTTCTTCATGCAATACCTCTTGTGACACTCCTGTTTGTGTAAGATACGTTAGGCCACTGTGGTGCGTGTCAAACATCTTGGYACATACGTTGAACTGTTTCTGGATAGGAGCCACATAATCCTGCTGCAGTACAAAACATCTGCGTGCTTTGCATTCCCAGCTAGTTTATTTTCTATTCTATAAAAAGAGAATATAAGAACACAGAATGGCCATGTAAAGGTAAAGCAAAGTTCCACTGGCCTTACATTCTCTCTTCAGTCATAGTCCATAAAGAGTATAAAATGTCTAGCAGTAGGGTGGGTACATAGGGGTTATGTTCCTGTATGCCCTTCCAGTTGACAGAAAATACAGCAGTTTAGGGAAACCCAGCGCCAGAGGCTGCTTCTGAACCTTTAGGTTGCAGAGCTCCTGACTGAGTGGTTTTCCATGACTCTGGCTAATCTCGTTGTACTTCTGGCTTCTACAGCACCCTCAGGTGTTCATTCCACAATAAATGGAAATAGGATCTTCATCCCTGGAGATATTTAAATTCAATTAAACAAAGCCATGAGTAACCCTCTCTAACTTTGAAATCGGCTCTTTTGAGAGGATGGCTGGACCAGATGACCTTCAGGCATCCATTCTAACCTACATTGTTTTATGATTCTATTCAATGTTAAAATCTAATCCAAATTAAACCTGAAAATCTATACAGTAATGATGTGAAGAGCCTCCACATACTCTCTGATGTCTACCAGTCCTCTCCTGTCTCCTGGTCTTTCGTTGCACTAAGTAACTCGCTGACATAATAATTCCAATAACTATGCAGACACCAACACTAACAACTGTTTTGCTCCTATTTTAGTTTACACTTCACTTAAGTCAATAAAACATTGTTTATGCATCATTTTAATGAATGACTCCTGAATTACATCATAAGAGGATATGATACTTTTGATATTTTGAATGACAAAGGTTTTTCTACATTTCGTATGAAAATGAGGATGGTTTTAATTGACCAAGATCTCTCTGCAAGTGGCATTATGACCTACAGGTCATTTAGCCTCAAAACTCAATTGAAATATTTAAATTTCTTACTGGAATCTTAATTTAGCTACTGGTAATACCTTTTTTCCATATTTTGATAACAATTTCTTAAATATACATCCAAAATTACACACACATACACATACACACACACACATTTATATGTATATACATGAAAATGCCTAGGAATATTTTCCCTTAAATTTATTCCTTTATACCTGAGGTAGCTTTTTATTTTCTATACATTTTTGAGAATTATCTGTTTTTGCAGTATAAAAAAGTTATAGTTCAATTTCCTGTATGTCTGTCAACTTTTAGTCATAAGACAGAAAACGGAGGGAAAAAAAATGACATAAGTTGTAGTTACTTCACAACTTGACAAGACTTTGTGGTTAGCTTACTTACCAACTGGCATCGTTACTCAGTCAGATTCTTTGGGGAAAAGCAGATGCATCATTGATATTTACCATGCCAAAGGTCCCATGTCCAAGTTATATCAAGGATGTGGTCTTAATTCAAGTCATTCTTGATATTTCTATTTATAAGTGTCATATGGTCACCACTTTGTTTCAGTTGAAATACTTCTGCCTCGACATGGAGATGAGAGAAGCAGAACTGGAATGTCTCTGATGAATTGGTTGCCTGAAGTTCAAAGTGGTGAGGCGGGCTGAGTGGACATTGCATGTCGCTGTGGAGACACACAGATTTTCTGGGTAACAGATGACCTCTTCTGAACCACTCGTTCAAGGTGCTTACCTCACCCCATTGACTGTCCAAAGTAGATGTCCACACTGCCTGTTCCTACCCGCTATTATTCGCCTTACCTGGAAAGAGAAGGTGGTCTGGATGCAGGTCAAAAACCTATACGTTGAGAGAAGGGAATGGAAGAATTAGGATCAGCTCTCTGTGGGGAATGACTCATTTGGATCTGTATTTATAGGGCCCTACTGTTGAAAAAAAATGGAAGGATTTTCAAGTTGTGCAAAGAAGGATGAGCCCTGATAGAAACACAGAGACTGGTCCAAAGTGGGAGGTGCAGCCTTGCATCTTCCATGTTTTTTTGTGCACAGACCCTTTTACCAGCAACAGAAAGGAGAACTGGGTTCCATGACACTGTGAGACAGGAGGAAACAACAGAGTAACTGTGGCAAGCATGTTGTTCAGCGTTGAGGTGAGCAAACCTCAAAGGTGTACCCTGATCCTACCACATGAGCTCCAGCAATATGCACAGAAATCCCAGAGTTTGGCCAGTCTTAGAGGTGTGAGGGGGAATCAAAGGACTCAGGGAAAGAGAGGGCATGAAGGAGAAGGAGCAGAGCAAGATGTCCTGGGAAACAGACAGTATGGAATGACTTGAAGTATTTTGGGGTGTAGCAGGGGAATAGGAAGGGCAGGCTGACAGAGAGGTGAAGGATAGGGATGGAAAGGGGTTTTCTAATGGTCAAGAGACAGGTGTGGATCTCAGCTTTACAAAGATTTTTGATTGTGGCTTTTGGGGTGAGAAACCTTGCCATCCCTGCATACAACTCCCAGCCTTATGAGGAGGAAAGGGCGTCAATCGGTTTGGTACAGCAAGAGAAGTATATCAGTGTTTTGCCCTTCATAGTCTGAACATTTTTCTCSAGTGTCTTTTGCACCTAGACCTGACAACCGGAACATGGTGGCACCAGCTATGTATTCCTTACTCTGACGGAACCTGGTTAGGGAACCGTGTGGGATCCATTTCAACTGAGCTGGGCCCTTCCTCACAAAAGTTTGGCTTCTCGTGTTAGGTAAATAATCTTCCTTTCCCAAAATACCTTCTGATTTCTTCCTATATTATAAATTATATATTCCTATATCATATATATGTATTTCTTCCTATATGTAAGCTCAATGAGAGAATGAAATAATAGAAATATCTTTTTCCTCTCCCTCTGCAGAGGGAGAGGGAGCCTTCATGATCAGTTTTAGTCTGTTTRACAAGGTATTTCCATTATTTCATTCTCTCATTGAGCTTAGGTACCTGCAGAAGATCAAGTTAAGTGTGTCTCTATCTCCACTGAAAGTCTTGGGAATTCACCACTCCTGCCAAACTCCTCCACCCGTTTCACATCCAGGTCACCCATCCCTCTTTGGAAGACAGGAAATACTATGATGGGGTCTGTTTTTTACATGACAATCTAGCGCTTAGAGCCCTGGCATCAGAATTGGGAGACAGACTCTGAGGCTCAGTTAGGCCTTAAATGGATGGGACACAGTCTTCAGGGAAGTATGAGGCTACAGAGTGTCTTGAGGACCAATGACTTTCACTGCTTTTGAATCATGATCGTTGGGCGGCTGGGCCAAGGTCACGTCCCAGAGAGGAAGGGAGGTAAGGACTCTGTATCTAGTACTGCTGTTAAGGCACTKAAGCGTGAAAGGAAGGCTGTTCTCTTAATAGTTTTGTACTGAAAACAGCAAAGATTAGGGAGATCTTCTAGTAGTGTCATTTAGATAATATTTAAAATACTTCTACATCAAATGCCTGTCTGCTGTTCCATCCCTCATTTCCAAAGGGTGGTTTGCTCATTGCAATAAAAGCTCTAGTTGTCTTAAGGTCATTATATTCAGGTATAGACAGAACATTGGGACCACCAAAAAGCTGCTCATTCTTACAGTTCACGAAAGAGCAGATGTTTTTGTGTGCTCCAAAGAGGAGTTWGATTGACCAATAGTGACAGTTAGTTGCCTAGCTAACCACAGACTGTTCCTCAATTTGTGTGGCAAYTTCATCCCTCAACCTCTTTTGTGTGTATTAAACAGAATTCTAGCAATAAGTCATAACTGATGCACAGGAGATCAAGGTATTTTGATACCACTGTAGATTGTGTAATATAGAAATTTTTATTTCCCCAGATTATCTAGAACACCTGTAAGACTGCCAAAGTTGATCCATCAAAAGGAGGATTGCCAGTGTTTAGATGAAGCTCTATATATGTAAGTGCATTTGTAAACGATATATTGTATTACAATTAAAAAATAAACTTTTGTTACAGCTATAGATCATCTCAACCAGTAATGAATTGACACATTTTCAGAAACTTCAAGCAATATACAAAAAGTGTCTAATCAAGTYGACATTTTTAATCATTATGTAGTTATCTAGAATAACCAGGGAGAAAYGATGACATCAAAAGTTGCATGGACAAATTCACCCTTTATCTTATTATTGACTTGACACCTAATTGAGGATATCAGGCTAGGRGCACAGAGTCCAGCTCCTTCATGTGACAGCCAACATTCTAGCTGGCAGATGTGTACCTTTGCTTGAAAACTCCTTTGAACAGGCCATGCTAGCCCAAGGCTTCTTAAACAAAGCATACCTATGAACTGAATTACGCTTTCTAAAGACAAATAGCAAGAGTGATCTCATCAAGTTTGAGATGTCCAAAAAGTAAGCATCAAAGTTAAACTAGTTTCACTGCTCTTTCTTTATAGTTAATGGAGAGAAACAGTTCTAATGATCGCTCCACTTTTTAACTGAAGTACAAACATTTACTATAAGAGTGCTTGAAAGAAGAAGTACAGAGAAGTAACAGAAGAAAATACGAGACACTTGCAAACATTGCACTACAAGATGTGCTATGGCACCTCTTGTAAGTTGGAGCGGTAATGGTTCATCCGTTCATCTTGTAGAGCACTATAAATATGAACTGTGATTCTAACAGGGTCAACATTTCCCTGCATGTTTTTTTACATGTGTTGACACCTTTCCCAACCTGCCCAACAARCCATTAGGAAACAAATTCATTTTAATTTGATAATGCTATCTGAACAGGCACAATTTTAGCTGCTCCTGAGAAGATAATGGGCAAATCACTTTACGGTGTATCCTTAGCTTATGGAAATGTGTTTGTTCAGCTCCTTCTCTTTCCCTTCTTTCCCTTATTGTACTCTGATTTTAGTTCATTTCATTGTCGAGTGTCTGAAGTCATCCAAATCGTTCCTGGTGTTCGCTTGTGTGAAGCCCTCTCACCAGTAAAATATCTTGGATGTTTCTAGGGTCTTCTGGAGGGAACATCAAGAGCTATCTTGGCATTTTTGACACTGCTATGCCACAGTGACAGGAGGGGAAAAAAAAAAAGGATTCAGTCCCTGACAGCTCAGTCAAAARTATCAAAATACCTTCAAAAAGCAGCCTGGAAACTAGCAGAATGTGTGCCTCCTGGACACAAAGATCCATGAAATCAAGAGAGAGAGGCTTACAGAGAAAAAACAGACCTTCTTGATGTTAGCAGGAAATTTTGGCTAGAAGAAACAGGACTAGAGAAGGAAGTGAGGCCATGGCTGTTTTCCAGGCAGGCAAGAGCCTGTGGTCATTTAGCCACAACAGTGGCCATTGCTCCTGTGGACTCCTCTGTGGCACRCAGCATCTGCCATTTGCTCCATTGCCAAAGCACAAGCATAGGTGATATCAAGGACCCCTGGGAATCTGACTATCATGATTCCTTACAATGCAATCTGTCTGATCTAGATGAGCCCAGTCTTGGAGGCTATCCAGTCTTTCAACACCTTTCTACAGGTGGCAGATGATTGAAACTAATCCTAARATGACTGACAACCCTTTCCACCCAAAAAGCACTCTGTTTGTATTCTGGGGGGTTATTCTGAAGATCTGGGAAAGYGTGAGGACTATAAAGACATGAGGAACTAAGGGAAACTGGAGGGAGCAATGAGCCATTGAGCAGAGTGAGGAAAAGAAACAGCTAGTGCAAACATTTAGGTCCTAGACAGTTCTGCAGGGGTAGAKAGACTCATGGATTGAATCTGCAGATGCCTGGCTTGCTGATGGTGCTTATGAGGTTTGGTTTGGGGTCTCCCCACCCCCATTTCTCCTGTATTTTTTTGTAGGATGAAAAGAAAATCCTCCTGCACAAAGGATGAAGGTTTGATCCCTGACGAAGGTACCATGGTCTTTGCAAGAGAGATGCAGGAACACGGCCATTAGGGAGCAGAGGATGAAATAATCTCCCCTTTCCCTTGAGATTCATGAGGGAAAATGTGGAGAAATGTCTAGATTTGAAAGTCACCTGCGTATTTTTGTGTTACTTCTGGTGCAAGTGCTCGTAAACATTCCCTTGTTCCCTAGGAAACACACCCAAGGTTCAGTCATATGAATGCCATGATAATTGGTTTTATTAAAGAGGACAAAGAAACAATTTCTGTGGTGATGCCTTGTTCACATTTATTTTTTTTTTGCAGATGCCGATGCTTGCTTCATTGCAAAGGAAGCTCTCAAGAGCCTTCCAGCAGGAAGTGCAGTAGGAGCCAGTGACACCAGTAGCAATGGGATCAGGGTGATTCAAAAGCCATTTGGTAGATGCAGAAAGTATTCCCAGATGCAGAAAGAGAGTCATCAGGCCCTCCACCCCCTGCATGATGAAAAAGAGAGTCTTAGATTACCCACCAGTGTATTTTCCATGGTGATATTCTCTTGGGATCTGTCTGCTTTATTTCATGGCATCACATCAGAGTCTGCCATGAGATGGGAAAGCCTTTGAGTACCCTCTGTGCCAGCAGAAGAGGCACCAAAGAAGTGAAAAAAGATGGTTTCAGGTGCTGTGCCKCTAAGAAGGTGATCTGGAAAGAAGATAAGGAAGATATCAATTAATGCCAAAGTGATTCCTGCACTTCCACATACCTTCTGCAGCAAGAATATCCATTATGACATGTTCCAATCCAATAATATGGGTGTCGACATATCCCTGGAATGCAGCGTCYGTTCTGGGCTATGCAAGGATCCAAGGGCCTAGGAATGAAGGGCTGCCCTAAACAGTGAAAATAGAATTGTTATTTGATGTGAAAATGAGCAAAAACGRTTGCAGTGAGGGAGATATTCACACCCTCTCTCCTCTTCTCTAATTTCTCTCCCTGTTTCCTTCGCAYCTTACCTGCAACTCCTTGGAGCACCAGGAATAGGACAGCCAAGAGCAGGTACAGGATCCTCATGGCTGTAAATGGGTTATGGATGCCTTGTCTATCTGTAATGAGCAGAGACTCCAAGACCAAAAGATACTGAATGGAGGGTCACCTAGCCAGGAGATGACGATTGGCTTAAAACATGACCAAAGCCAGAATTATATATGCTAAAATAAAATGAACTTGAATGAGGAACAGTGTGGAAACTCCACCTTTGGTGATATTCAGAAGTCCACTGGATGCAGTTCTGATCTAATTGGCCCTGTTTCAAGCAAGGATTTGGACCAGTAACCTCTACAGCCCCTTCTAAGTTAAATTACTCTGTGATTCTAGGATTTTTTTTGCAGTATCTCATCAGTCTTCTTACATTACAAAACAATATTCCAGACTTGTACAACACCAGACAGGTTACACTGACTGACCCCTGAATTAGCYGCTTAGACTCTATCATAGTTCACAAAGTCTTCATAAACTGAGTTAACAGTTATCCACATGATAGTCCAAAAAGGATATCAATTTCTTCTCAGCATCAATTCAGGTAACAATCAAAATGCAGCTGGAATTTGGATAAGAAACATAGCTCAAAATGTAACTCTGAACTCCAATGCTGGATAGATATCCCTTTCTAGGAAGCTACCCATTTCTTAAATGATAAGAGGAGGCTGTCTGATATCTAGAAAGAAGGTTTCCAGGTCTTTCTCTACTCATCTGGGAAGGCAGCAAACACAGTTCCCTCCTGCAAACTCTGCAAACAACCCACAGTTCGATGGGACAGGTACAGACTGACCACACTCTCTGGAGTAAGGAAATAGAAGGGGTTAGTGAAAGCAGAACRCTTGTTAGATTGGAGATTAATGAAAGAATAAGGTGTGTATAGAGAGGGGGCAGGTGAGCATGCCTGTCCAGAGCAAGGCACAGTGATAGTTACCAGAGGAGGAGGTGTCTGTCTCTTCTCCAGTGGGTGCCCCAGATCTCAATACTCCCCTTTATATAGTGGTTTGGGAAGGACACCAGAGCAGCCAACAGCCAATGAAAAAGCCTTTTCCAGTCAAATTTGTCCTCCACCTTGGTGTTCTCCAATGAGAAAGGAGGCTCCTGTCTGAGACTGTTTTCACGACAAATCCTCTGATCTTTGTGCAATTCATCTTATACCACCCTAGGCTGTGCAAGACGCATTAGGCCACAGGGTTATGTAAAATATATGGGAAATGCAATGCCARCTGTTTAGGTCCTCCAGGCTCCTTACTCCATATTCTATATGCAGCTATAACTGTCTAATTTGCAGTTTCTTTCATAACATTTTGTCTATTAAGTCTAAGCCTCTGGCTGTCTTTTCTCCATGACAGAGAAGTATTGCTTTCTTTTCAGCTTATTAGTTGCATAGTTTAGTGCCTAATAGGATATGCAATTACAACATGTATACATCTTATTTTTAAAAAAATTATCATTTATCACGTTTTCACCTCTATTGCTTCCTCCCTGGATTACTCTTTTTTTTTTTCTGTTGTTTTGATATCCTTTCTGATATCAGCTTGTATTCAGTCTTTCTCAGGCCATCCAGACTCTTGTAGGATAACCAGCACTCCTGCTGACCTCACATACTTTTCCCAAATCCCCTAAAAAAGATAAGCAGGTTATTAAGAAGAAATTTCTAGTCTTTCTAGTTTGAAATAGCAGTCAGAAGTCATGGATTCTCTCTATACGTATGTGTGCATATTTGCATATACATTTTATGTATGGATTAGTGTATATACAGACATTCAGATACTATATATTCACTTCAAAGTTTTTCAAGATTTTTTGCATAGCTTAGCCATAAATGCTTTTGCTGTTACTCCTTTCTGGGACACATCTGCAGCCACTGTTACTTCRTAAGCACTTTGGCTCTAAGCCTAAGTCATATGAAGAACTCTGGCTTCTGCCAGGTATATGTGGCATCTTTTTTGGCAGSAAATTCTGYATAATCCAGGTGGCTTAACTGAACYGCACGAGCCTGGTGAGGGAGGCCAGGTAGAACACATGAGAAGCCCTGCTGAGGTGATCTACCTTTTTTTCCAGGGCAGTGACAGATGTRTGTAGATGCTCTTAAACCCATGACAGACCATCAAGTCAGCCAAATCATGGAGTCAAATTCGCAGCACCTTCTTCATATATACACAGACACACAAACACACAAGGAAAAGATGAAGTGTCTGGATCTCTAATGTTCATTTTATTAGAACACAAAGTAGAGTGAGGGGATTCGGGGCATGGAGAAAATACAAATCTCCCTGTTCCTTCTGTCCACTGGTGGGAAAACCTTTCCTCCAGGTTTACTTTTAGTCTGGCATCTTTGTGCAGTTTTCTGGTTGTTAGAAGCACTTCACCTTCCCTTCTGGGTCAGCAGGAAAGATTCTTTCTTTTCCACTCTTTCTTCATCCATGTCCTGACCAGATGTCTGCTTGCCATTTCTTTGTGAGCTTCCCACTCTCCTGTGMCAGCTGATCTCCTCTGGATGGGTCTCTGCCTACCTCACTCTCTACTTCAGAAGYTTCCTCAAATTCAGTTACTACCAGACAAGGTGCAAGGACCCATCAGCATCTTGATGACTCATGCCAGCACATTTCTCCTTTCTGCTCAGCCACTGCCCTCTACCTCCTTCCTCCCCACAAAAAATATATGATTATCTGAGTCAACAACTTAAAAAAGTCAAACCCTGGATCACAGGGGCTTAAGTTAATTTTTGCTTATTAATTCCTTTCTTAATTCCTTTTTTTAATGCTTCTGTTATTGTTGTATCAGAACTGGGCAAAGCTTGTTTCACTTCTGGCTTGCAGTGAAAGACACTAGAGAATTTTGACTGGAGCTCTTGGACAAGACCAAACTAGAAATAATAGAAGGATATTTAAAAAAGAGAAAAAATAATTTCATGAGGATGAAAAGCCATGGAGACTGTAAAAGCCTGCATATGGATGGCCAGTGTTCATTCAAGGTTAAACCAAGTAGCATTATGGAAAACTTCAGGATACTGCAGATGAYGGAAGGACAAAAGCTGTTGGCCGACCCCAAACTGGGGCTAAAGTAATATGACAATAATAGGAGAAAWTACCAGAGGAAAGACAGTAAAAGGCAGTATCTCCCTCGGATGGAGAAAGGACAAACAGTAAAATGGGAGTAGATTCRTAGAATCATAGAATCACAGAATCAGTAAGGCTGGAAGGGACCTCTGGAGATCATCTAGTCCAACCTCCCCACTCAGCACGGTCACCTAGAGCRTATTGGACAGGAAGACTGCTTAATTGGGAGGGTAAAAAAGAGGGAAAAAGGGAATTTCAAGCCTCTCCTCACATACACCTTCCTATTATGAATAATTTCCAGTTGCAAAAGTACTTAGCTATTCTTTTTCAAGTAACAAAGTGCAGTCTTTGGAGGATGCTGCCCTCAGATTCTTGCTGCCTGACCAAGAGAAGCTGCACTCCCCATCCCTCTCATGGAGACTTTATTCAGTTTTCTTCCTGTTGCTTTCTCTACTGATAGTTGAACAGTAGAGTCTGTCCTGTTCCTTTCAGAAAAATGCAGGAAAAACGCTAAAAAAAAAAAAAGCAATACGGGCTTGTAGGGAAWTTACCCAGGGTAGAAGACCAATTTTCTGGATAAGGAGAGGAGATAAGGATGGAGATGAGAGCTGAGTCACACTGAGTTCCAGGGACAGCTATGACTGCAGTGATGATGTTGGACTGCAGCAGCAGGGCCAAGGAACTGTGTGGTTRAGGCAGATTGCTTCAAACAGTGCTGGGACTCTTCTCAATTCAGACAGTGCAGAACCTCAGCAGCAGAGAACCTGCACGAGCTGATACTGCCCTTGAACTGGGTCATATGTGTAAAAATGTTTAAAAGCACATTGGACTAAAGGGAGCGGAGGAACCTAAAATTGTTGTGATACCCTCTTTGTAGAGTCTTCTATTTGCCCTTTAGAGTAACTATGTCTGTGAGAGGCTGTTTCACTGTAATAAAAATGAAAGTGCTATAGAATAAATTGGAATATAGGTCATCATGAGGCAGGGAGAAATGTGCACAAAGGTATTCCTAATATCTTTGCTAAAGCTCTACAGACCTACAGTTAAAAAGGGTAAATGCTGCTGGCATGTCCTGCTTGCTGAATTCCCTGCTTGTCTGTGACAGCAGTGCTGTTGTTGCAGATGTGCATGCAGCTGCGTGCACAGTCAGTGGAAACCTCTCTAGAGAGAGCGGTTTGAGCTCATTAAYTAATGAACCCATCTCAGAACAGGCAGTGGGGAACCAAAGCTTAGCACATGAGTGCCTGCTGCACRTTTCAGGGGTGGCACCAGAGATCTCTCTGCATCATTGACTTCCTGTAGTGGCTGCTGCTGTGGTTTTTAATCTTTCTGGCTCACATAACARGCAGAATTATAAATCTTGTGTTAGAGGTGGGGAGCCAGGCAGAGCAACCTGGGAAGGATGCCACGCTTGGGTGAAGAACAGGACTGGAGAACATTGTTTCTTTCTGTAGGACTAGATTTTGAGAAATCCCGGTGCTGGGAATATCTTCCTCACCACCATCTGTCAGCTTTGTAGTGAATGCACAGAGCTGAAAGACAGCTCAGAGGTCCACCTTTAGGCTATTTAAACCTTGTTTGTGGTCATAGCTGTATGCATTCCCTATGTGGCATAAAGCCTGGTTTTATAACATAGACTATGAAGCACAGATATTACCACTGCTCAGCAAAAACAAAATTTGGTTCCTGTTCTCTGGTTCTCAGACAAGCATGTTTGTGCACATATTTCAAGAGCTTTTAAAGCAGGTGGCTGGCCCTCTATTTGCCTGCATCATCTGCAAATGGTCATCTTGGAGGGTCTTTGTGGGTGGAAGAGGTGCAGCCCCACTACTGTGCCAGGAGGGCACAAGGAATAGCTCTCAATCAGCATTGCTGAAGTGAACACCAGGTGGCAATCATGATTTCCAGGTAGATTTTTGACAAGTCAGTTCTAGGCTGGTTTCCACAGGGCCCTCCAAGGGCAGTGAACCAGCAACAGGACTGTTCCCCGGCTGGATTTCGTGCTGCTTTTGCAAACCGTGGATGTGCCGTGAGGATAGGTGTCACGCAATTGTACCAGAGGTCTGTTGCCCTTCCTTTTTATTTTTTGTATGTAGGACACTGGAGGACAAGGATGGCAAAGAGYAGGTGAAAGATCCTCATGGTTTAAAGTTGTCTGGGGACTCCTTGTCATCAGAGGCA
The DNA here is from genome assembly GCF_003343005.1 of Rhea americana. Classification (NCBI taxonomy): domain Eukaryota; kingdom Metazoa; phylum Chordata; class Aves; order Rheiformes; family Rheidae; genus Rhea; species Rhea americana. The sequence continues at coordinate 23,854 of NW_028186781.1, forward strand.
AGTCTCAGCAAGAGGGGACTTAATCTGGGTGCACTCACACAGGCATCCAGAGTGATTTGCAGTGCCCTGGTGAGATCTCCACCTGGGACTAGCAGATAAGGAGCAGATGTGAGGAGACCCAAGCCTTGCTGGAGCAGCACCAGGCGGCCAGGTGGGACACCAAGGGCGTCTCCAATGGCACTCGATGACTGAGTGTGAGCAAATGGGTATTTACGGAAGACAGGAATCTGCGACATGATGCATCATAAAAATACTGCTTTATATATATGCAGGCATATATTTTGGTGTAAATGTGCTAGGAGGACTGTAGAGGAATGAAAGGGTAAGCATTACCATTATTATAAAAAGTGAGGTGTCTAATTTAAATAAACAGTGACTATCACTTAAATTAATATCTTGACTATTCCTGTCTAAATCATAGTCTAGAATAGTCTTTTTCTGATCATATGTTCTTTAGATAAAATAAAATACAAAGCAAATTAGAAAAATGATCCTTTATTTCTTTTATCATGCTTATAAATCCTGAATATATGCATGCACAGACAAATAAAAATATGTATGTGTGCCTGTGTGTGTTCTCTGTATAAAAGATGAACATGATTTCTAGGGCTATACASAATATCTTCTGCATTACTGCAGAGAAAGGAAAATGAATGAGAAATTTAACTATCAAAATGCTTTCAGTATGTAGTATTAATTCGTGTATTATGTGTATTTAATTGCAAAGATACAGATTAGTCTMATACATTCCTTTGATGAGCTTGAGTAGCCCAGGCAATAATTAAAGTCAATAATAACACAGTKTAATTGATAGTTTAATTACCATATTTAAGGAATTTAAAAGCAAGTTTGACAAGAAGTATACTTACAATTCTTTAGAATAAGATTTTGTCAGTCCTGTTTCATACATGAACTCTGATCTCTGTTTTGTACCACGCTTGGCAGGTGATATAGGTACCAAGTAGGAGGAAAGGATCTTGTCATCCTATTTAAATTCAGTGTTTATTTCTGCTTCCTTAAGTAAAATTGAAACAAAATGCTCCTACCTGCTGTAAAATATGTATGCATGTTGCATCAATTATGTAGCAGTGTGACTGGGTAAGARTAGTCTGGGGGTGGTAAAAGCTGTCATTTGGATTTTTGCTATCACAGCATCACTTGGACCCAAATAAGCAGAATTTCAAGCTGCTATTGGAACAGAAACTGGTGATTTCTAAAGGAAGGGAAGATTTCCCACCTTGCCGGGTGCTTGCCATTGGCTGCCCACCTACTGCTGAGGCAAACAGACCCCACAATCCTTCTCCCTAGACCTTCCTCAATTACCTGTTAGACCAACGTAATTCACAGCAGCAGCAACACTAGCAATATAGAGGATACTAGATAAAAGCACAGCAAAAAATACTCAGTCATTGAGAACTGAGTGCAATTATTCCCATACACATTTCACCAAAGGAAGCACATCTGGCATCTGCAGCAGTCTAATGCAGCATTTCAGTGAGGGCACTCATGTTTCTGAGGAGGTAGCAGATCTACTGACCTAACAAGAGTGCAGCTAAATATGGCTMTCTCTTACCTGTCCCTAATTCTTTCAAAAGGAAGATAGGTCTCTTTTTCCCCTTTTGCAGCATTTTCCTTTTCTCTCTTCTTAGGTATCTAAGAAGGTGTGCTACAGAGGAAAAGAAAAATGTGGTTGTGCTTCGATGTAAAACTAAATCGTAAGGATAACTAGAAACCAGAAGCAAGACTTAACAATTTGGCTTCCATTCAATCTTGGGTTTTACTATTTATTCATTATTGCATTGACCATACATTCCCTCCTCCTAATCTTCATCAAGAAGGAGCAAGATCCTCTCCAACTACTAGGCTGCATTCTCAACTCCTCTCTGATCCCAAGGCACTACCCACCACCCCCAGGGATCAGGTTCCTGACTGGAGCCAAACAAGCAATTTTCAGCGTATGTCCCAATATATATATTTTTTTTTAATCACAACCTCCAACGGCTCTTGCACAAACCACGGTGGTGCAACATGTTTTTCAGAAATGCCAACTCGTTTTCCACAGAGAAAGGTGAGAGAGTTCACGAGCGGGCTCCATTTCTCGTTGGCTGCTGGGAAGTGCCAATTCAGCTGCTGTAATCGTGGTGAGAAGCTCCTGTCACCGGCTGACTGGTCTGTGAGAGCTTTGTCAAGAACAGGAATACACAAAAACAGTTGTTCTGGGACAAGATAGAGGTTGGTGAAGCTGAGCAGCTCCCTGAGAGGAACCAGGTAGGATGGACTGGCCACCGCAGCCACTTGCCACCTGCTATTCACTGATGCGCAAGGTTCTCTAGGGTGACCTGAAGATACAATTTTCACACCATTTTCAATTGATAAGGAGCAAAACACAAATCATTTTTTTGTCATGTTCTGTGTTTATCAAAAAAGAAATTTATTATACTAAGACTTATAATTTCAGAATTTAATAAAATCCTCCTAAGCAATTAAAATATTTAATACTTATTTATGTTTTAATATTTAAATATTTCAGTAACATACTTGGCTGATTACTATAGTCAATAATGATGATTTTGGATCAATATATTACATTAGTCAGTGTTATTTGTAAAAGTAAATTAGACTTTGTAGTAAGAAATGATGGTGGGGAGATACCTAGAGGCTTTCAACTAGCATATGTTATATAAGAGTTTCAGAGAAAATTAATAGATGGCTCTTTAGCTTTTTCTGTAGAGACTTTCTAGGGATTTAGTACTGGATTTATAGGTACAAAAATAATTACTATTTAAATAATTATGATTTCAGAGAGTTTATTACCCAGAGAAATCAGAATGATTTAAATCATTATCTAACTATATCTGTAATAAAGTATATAATAATTAAATAAAATGGACATTTTTAGTAATTCACTAGCTTACCTTTTTATTATAATTCAAAAGCARCTTGGATGAATGGCAAAGGACTATCTTAGTGAATATACTCAAATAAAAATGGATAAATGTCACAGTGGAAGGACATTTTGTTCATGTAGCATTGTTACCTGTAAGTTACATAAGAGACCTAAAAACCAGGCTTGTTTATACTATAATACAAGGGTGATAGTTGGAGGAGATTAATTACATTTCTTACTCTTTTATTAGTTATAACATCTTGACTGTATAGTAGTTCAACATAGAAGTCTGCATTGGAGCCAGTGTAGATTGTCTATTATTAATGGATAGTGTTCATTTCATTATTTTTAATTTTATAGGCATAAAATATATTTTTCGGTCTTCTGAAATTTGCTTTCGGATATATTTTTCTGTTTGAAATGCTATTTCAATGAATTTATTCTAAAAAAATTACTATATTGCATAAATTATAGTTTCTATTAATAAATTTCAGCTGATATGTCATAATTAGTGTTTAGACCAGGTAATGACACATGTATGATAAATACATGACCTCTCTGTGATTTTTTTTTTTTTCCTCTTGGAAGCTGTTATATTTTGTGACACTGAATTTGGACATGAAGATCTCTTACCTTTTCTTTGCTGTCCTCCTCTTAGTACTTCAAAGCACTTTAGGTAAGAGCTACATAAAATCAAAAGAAAAAAAAAAGTAGTTTGTGAGTTTTCAGAAGTTTGTATTATGATTTTTTCTGAACTCTTTTTCTAAACAGCTCCATTACCTGCAAGGTTTGCAGCAGAAAATTTGCAAAGAAATAGGCCTGAGCCAGTGGACTATTCAGACAGGCCAAGTTCCATCTAGATCAAGGGTAAAAGAGGGGTAAAAACACACAGAGGAGCAACAGACCTGGCAGCTGAAGTTACAGGCTGAAAGACAGTGTCGTGCTGGCCAGTTAAACCGTGCCGGGGTACAGGAAATAGAGCAGCTATGCTGCTGTCAGATTATTTATGAAGTCCTCCAGGCAGCTTTTGGCACWGGCCAACTAACATTCCCCACGTGCTGGGCACCGTCTAGGGCACCGGAATACTGCCTTGCTGTATTTAAATACTTGTATTTAGTCTTCCTTGGGAGGGAAAATCAAGGCTCTGCTTCTCCGTGCAGGTTTTATGCGTGTGCCTAATAACGACGCGCAATGCAAACAAGCCGGGGGCACCTGCTCCACGGACCGCTGTCCTCTCCACACAAGGGCCTTTGGACGTTGCCAGCAAGGGATCCTTTGCTGTAGGACTGTGGTGAGTTGAGGAATCGGTGAAGGCAAAGTGTTTCTTGGGGGAACGSGTTCATTACATACATCTAGTCTGCCCTTCAGATGTGAAACACATTTAGCGCAAGCCAGCAAGGGAGCAGAGCTGTTGTACACTCAGATACAGAGCTTCTTGAGGACTTCTTAATTAGTTTTCCCTGTGTAAACTGATGATCTAGCTCAAATACCTCACATGCAAAATAGCTCATAGTCTGAACTCTTGAGCAGAGGTAAGTAACTACTCTGCAATTAACTCTTTTCTCTGTATATCTCAATAGCTKATTCAGAACCCTCAGGATCAGTAATAATAGTTGCAGAACACAAATCCCTTAAGCCCATACTATGCAAATTGTGTGGAGACTCATGACATAGGAGTCAGATGCGTATTTCATGCAGACTAAGGAATCTACACATCCCATTTTGCAAAGTCTAGCAGGCCTCCTATTCAAAAGAAGGACCTGAGACATGCTGTTCTGCTAATTATTTTCTTCAGTTCTACAATTCTTCATTTGTTAGACAAAACCAAAACATAASATCTTACTTTTTACTTAATTCCTTACTACAGTTCTGAAGTTTAGCTTATATCCCTACTCTAATATGAAACCGTAGAAAGAAAATCATGAAAATTTATACTCTGTTTCCATTGGTTCTAAAATTTCATTTCCTGTTTCATTTTACTAGAAGATGCCAYAGCTAGTTTTGTTTTTGGAGATATCATTTAAATTTTGTTCAATATTAGCAACAGATATTTTAAAAATGAGGCGTGAATAGCAGATGTGTATATAGAGTTTCCTTTCCATACCAGAAATTCCAAGATGAGAAAGAAGCTTCAGATGTTGAGATCTAGTATGTCACTATTAAGTCAAATATAGAGGCAATTCTTGTTTAAAACTCGGCAGCAGCAGAACTGTGAAGTTCTTGCAGTGAGTTCCTAATTTATCCAGGCATATTTGCCCCCAGCTCAGTCAATTCCTCTGTGATTTCATTTGAATCTTATCCTGGTTATAAGAACAAAACCTAAAAGTTTCTTTCCTTTCTTGCAGTATGATCAGTGACTGTCGGCACTCAGATTGGCTAAGCGGAGCTTCTAGCAATTTAAGAAAGGTCTCCTAGATTTTAAGAAGATTTTAAGAAATCCTAGAATTTTGGGCTGAAAATGTGGGCGTAACTTACTCCTCTCGAGCAACAACAACAACAATAAAAATGAAACAAACTCTCCCACCAAAAAAACTTAATGACTTGAATAAAAAATAGAGTGATCTTTAAACCACCCAGGAAAGACTAATATTTCACTTTTTTTATATACATGAAATGTCCTTGCAGTTAAAACTATATAGCTCCCACAAATATTGATCCTAGAGAGAGCAGATTGACAACATGGGGAAGTCTGTCCCTATGGGAGGATGCAGAGCAGGTTCCTCCTTTGAACTTCAGAACAGAAACTCATTGTACTTTCTTTCTTTTCAGAACTGACAGTAATGAGATTTGCACTGAAAAACAGGCTACAGAAAATACTTAATACACAGCTGGACTGTTTGTGTATCATAGTCTCTCCTCTACATGACTCAATATGTTTCAATAAACTTACTCAAAAAGTCTTGTGTTTCGTCCTTACACCCATGGGGAATTGTCTTGGTTTGTGTTTTTGCCAAGAGATCTCTCTCTTGTCTCTTTGAGAGGCAATGTGACATGTGCACTGTGGTGCTTTTCTCCAAGAAGTGGAGAAGAAACTGAACCAGCCTACTGAAAGGAGTATGGACTGATCCTATGCCTTATTAGGTGAACCAGTAATGACTGGGAATAGCTTCTCTAAACTGTGATTATGGTAGTAGACAGCTGGCACAAAGTCTAGATGAATGAAGGTTTGAAAATTACCTCAAATCTTGAATAGTCTTTTTGCTAACTGCTAGTAATAATGCTGGAATTTGAAAATAAATGAATAAGCTTCTGAATGTGGGGAGGTGGTCTTTGTCATCACGTTAAAAGAAGAGAAGTGATTCTTCATCATTTAGTGAAAAGGGTTTAGATTTTCACTCCAATTACACTCATCGCAGTGCACCACAGCAGTTCAAGGGTCAAATGCGGGCACATAAAACAGAGGAGGTAGTATGAAATCATCAGTGTTCATTTATATTAATAAACAGAATGGCACCAAGGAATGGGTACAGGGACACCTTGGCATCCTCTTGAATGGGGCAAACAGCAGTCTCCTGGACAACTCAGGGCACAGCCGAGAGACCTTTTTTGGTCTTAGATGTATGCCCTATTTTGGAAGGTTAGAGAATTTAGTAGTACAGATATGGCCAAACATGCCAGTTGACCACACAGYCAGAGAATGGACTCTAGTACTTTTTGATTTTTAATATGTATATGTCACCACACAGATCTTTGCAACCCAAACACTCTCAGTGGAGATTTAACAGGACTCAGTGACACATATACTTAATTTAACTTAATTTAGTTAAATAAGCTATATTTACATGTTGATTTTTATAGATAATAATAAAAAGAAAAACCACCCTGACATACATGAGCACGTCAGCAGTGTGATTTTACAGTGACATGCTTTTATTAGAATTGAAGCTGCAAATGTTTTTATCMGGGATACAAGAACTCCTCCTCAGAACTTCGTGTGCTCCCAAGGCTCTTCATCCCATGGGAAAGGCTCTTCAAACTTTGACCAGAGCCAAGATCCATTGATGTCAAAAGAAAGGAGATTTCTCATAAGTTCCCAGAGTTCTGGTCTGCATGGTCAGTGAGGTGCCACGTTTAGGAACTGGGAGTCCTGTAAAGAGAAGATAGGTGCTTAGCTATTTTCGCCTATCTTCACCCAATCAAGTAAACAAATACTTTGTAGTCTCAGATTGACATTACCAATTTGTGATAATCTAGTCAGAAAAAAAGCTAATTTAAGAATAAAGAACTGCACTGGTGAATGTGGCTGATCCTCTCACTTTCAGTAAAAGTGACAAAGGTACTCTTTTCCTTTTTCTCCTTTTTTTCCTTTTTTTCCTTTCTTTTCTTTCTTTCTTTTTTTCTTTTTTTTTTTTTTTTTTTTTTTTTTTTTTTTTTTTTTTTTTTTTTCTTTTTTTTTTGTATCCTTAGCATGAAGTTCTGCAGAATCCCGGTTAGATTAAATATAAATACAAATAATTAAAAAACCTAAAAGATACTTAAYATACAAAGGGAATGGATCTGATGTAGCTCCTTTGACATGAAATGCCACCACCAACAAAGCTAGACCATGGCATATTCCAGTGCAGCTCCCCATGGAGTTGGTGCTGATGAAAATCTGCTTTATTCTCAGAAGGCAGAAATTCTCCTCTGGCTCAAAGGAAATCTCTGACTTCTCTTACAGCTAATTGAGGGTATAAGTGAGATTTCAGCGATACTTTGGCCTCATATTTGGCACTTTACGCCAGATAACATAACCCAAATGGAAAACTGCATTCCAGGTACATGTCTTGACTTGCTTCATGGTTATTCTGTCCTAGTAACCTTGTTTTTTGGCAGTATGAAGCTCATACTACTCCCCTTGTGCTCAGGCTGAGGAGAGTCCTCAGAGCTGACTGTCTCAAACCAGTTGTATCCACGTTGCTTGGCAAAGGCAGTGTTGGAGCACGAGACGTTTCTGCCCTGGAATTAGCTTCTCAAGATGGAGGAAGAGCTGAGTTTTTAACAATATAGATATTCAAAGTGTGCAGGCTTGAGTGTGAGCTCAAATCTGCATTAATATCGCAGYTGAGATACAGTCTCAGTGAGTTTCTGAGGAAAACAGCTCCATTGCTGGAAATGGCACCACCCTGAGCTCAGGACATCCTGGCTTATCTATCTGCGAATGCCAAGTTCCTCCCTCCTCATCATCAAATTCTCCTCGAAGTTTTTAGGGGAAAACAAACTAGCATTGTTTCTTCCTGCTCCTCTAGTGACCTATATCTAATGTGACATTCATACTGCTGTGTTTTATATAATCCAGGGTTGACACCAGTAACCATTTGGTGCATCAGGGACCAAACAGTGAAGGACATTCACAGGCTCCAAAGATGAGGAAGGTAGAACATGACACTCCTTTCAAGCTAAATTTTCCTAGAGGTAGASTGATTAAACTGGACATCAGCTCCCTGGAGTTCTGTGTCACCTGAATAGGAAATATTCTGACACCACAAGGCTACATGTCTTCATTGTCAGCCATAAAAATCAACAATTAAAGGCACCTTGGAGGGTGTGTGTGTGTTTGGGGGGGAAGATGATCTGATGTATCCCAAAAGGGAGGAAAGTCCAGTAAGTCTTTTTTTCCCTGGTGCAGTAACATTTTGCTGGAAAAGTTTGTCCTACCATTTGCAGCATTTCAGCTTCCCACCACGGCAGGTCCCAATGTCAACCAAAGGTCCAGAACATGCTACAAAAGAGCAGGAGCCCCGGTTTTGCCTGCATGCTATAGTATCAGCAGTTTCTTGGCTATAAGCTGCAAAAAAAGAGGAAAGAAGATTCATGTATATTTGTCACAGCAGAGAATGGGAGAGTTATAATATTGGGTTACCAGGCATGGTATGTGGCTTCCTGCCAAGGTGCCGGGGCTCGCAAGAGAAAATTGTCTGATTCCCTGAGTCAGTTCTCTATTCCAAACAGAAAGTAGAACAGGAAAAAAAAAAAGAAAGAAAAAAAAAAGAAAGAAAAAAAGAAAAGCAGTTTTCTACCTCTTACTTTGCTTTCTGGTGTCTGGATTTGTGACTGAGGTAACCCAATCACACAACCTTAAGGTCTTCACACACAAATAAAATGCAAACAAACCAGCAGGCTGTAATGCTAGAATTACAGTCTGGAGATGCAGTCTGGCTGATTAATAGTGACTTGAGAATAAGTGTCTGCTTCTTTAGCATTTCTCCTGGAGACATGTATTTGTCATTCGRTTACACATAGACACTCTATGGTCTGTGAAAAGGTAACAGGAGACACAGAAAAATACGTATTTAAAATGAACCTCACAATACTTTCAGATAAATTGATGTTATTCATATAATAATGTTTTAACTGAACTTCTTCAAGCTTTCAGTTCAAGTTTTATCAACGTTAAGCATATTTGTGATATCATAGTCATTCTATCCTGCTTTGAATAGCTTTCTGTGGGAAAACTATATGCTTTACTAACATTTAAAATATGGCAAAGCTAACACAGATGGCATAAAATTGCAAAAGGTAGATCTCATTTACAACCGAATCAGTAGGACTGATGATTGCCCCAGTAAAATGTTTTATGCACTTAAGCATACACTATAAACTCGATAACTGTTGTCACTAGTGCTGTGGGTGGTTTTAGCCAAATGGCATGCTGGTTTTACTATGCCTGATACATTCAGAAATGAGAGGCCAAACGATCACATAGTGTCAACCGCTACAACTCCTTCTTCTTCAGTGGAATCACCTGGTGTTATCCCACCTAGAAAGCTGGCCACAAGTGTGGGTTCATAATATTTCCATGATAAGCACTGGGATGTGCAGCCTGAAATTCAAACTGTTTTTTTTCTTTTTTTCTGTACAGTACAAATGGATCTCTCATATCACCTGGAGCCTTGTATACCTATGCATTTAAAAGGTAGAAGAGACCATTATTAGCAGCTGCTCTGACTTCCTGCAAAATTCAAACTAGTTTTGCYTTGTACTTTCTTTGGCAATCACAGCTGTGGTCAAACTGGACTGGATCCCTGATTTAAAAGGAATGCATGACTTTTAAAGGCATATATATTTTCTATCTATTCAAAATTCAATAATGTCTGGTAAATCTACCACATTTCAGCCCATTTGTTCCAGTGGTTCTTAARTCTTATCTCTTCTGTTGATCATTCTGTTTTTTGTTGTATATTGCTAATCTCACTCTGCCGCTTTTACAGATGTCACTGAATCTTGGTTTCTCTTGTCTCCTAGATCAAAAAGTCCTATAGCGTGATGGGTCTTTTCCGTGTGTAAGTCTTAATGGAAAGAGACAAAACTTATCAGACTTTCCCAGAGACTCTGCTGGAACGGAACCAGCTCTGCAGCCATCCCAGAGGTCATGACTTTTGATAAGATCCAGAGTACATTTTGTGGTGCGTAAAATGGGCAAAGTCCAAGAGAGCAATCCACAAGTATACTGTACAGGCACTGTCTAAACCTCCCTGGAAGGCTCTACTTTTGGCCTGAGTGGTTTTATTTTTCTTCACTGAGAAAACATATATTTGCTGCTCTAGGAAAATAGATTCACATTCGTATCTCCTGCAAACTGAAGCGTAGATGTAACTTAAACTCTCCCAGGTCCAGAGAACAGCCTAGAAAGCTGCATGTGCCCTGAACACATTTAATGCACATGAACAGCATAGAATTCCAGCAAAGTCCAACAATCACTACAACTTTCTTTCAAAAATATGGGAGATCTACTAATTTAAAATAATTTTGAGCAGGTGGGAATGCAAATGTGAGAAGAAGAATCTCTCACATCACAGGGCAATGTCTTAAGCTCCAGCCTACAGAATTGCCTGAATACACAGGAGTACCTCTTCTTTCTGTCATGTCAYCAAGCAACTGCAATACAAGATCTGTAGGGCCATAAAGAGACCATCAACAAGACCATCCAACAAGATTAGGACTATTACTAGGGAAGGGGACTTCTRATATAAAAGGTATGGAGTCCAAGGACACAGAGGTAGTCTGAATAACAGCACTGGGTTTTAATGGACTGCTCTATACATGCAGCCTTTTAGCCTTCATCTCATCTATTTTCTATCTTACCTGGAGCAGCCTGGAAGATGAAGAAGAGAACAGCAACAAGGAGGAAAAGGATCCTCATGACTGTCAGCTAGTAAGGTGATAGGCCTTGCAGGTGAGAAAATACTTGAAGACAGATGGAAGCTATGCTTCTAGGCAGAATATGGTTAGCCCCTGTGCTTATAAAGGGCTCTGGGATTGAGCAACGTAGACATTTGGGAGGAGGGAAAGATGCTGTCTGGAGAACAGCAAGTTCTTGTCCTTGTCATTGTCCTATTGCTGTAGAGACTAGTGATGTATGAACATGTTGCAACCTAATACGTTTTAAGATGCCTGACTTGAACCATGACCAAATCACACTAGCTGACCTGAGCAGTCAAATCACTCTGTACTCTCAGGCCTTGTGCCAACTGGTGGGCTGCATCTGGAGAGGATACAGGATTGGAGGAGGCAGGAGGTGGGATCCAGTGATCTGCAGTACTGTAAACCATGCCAATTTGCTGATGGGCAATGGCTCTGGGCCATGTTTTGTGAMAGCTTGTTCTCCCCAAGCCTCCGGGCACTGCGAGCCTAGCAAAGGCCAGGGAGCTGGCCTGCAAGGCTGCATGAAATAGGGAAGCCACAGATCCTCCTCCTTGGATGGAGGAATGGATCAGAGCTTCAGTCCTCAGGTGAACTGGAGCTGTAGGGCTGCAGCTGCACTTCATATGTGCTATTGAAGGATGAAGGTAAAAGAGCTGTGGACATGTCCGATCCCTGCCTATAAAGTCTGTAGATATGACATAACTTCATTCTTGCAGCTCTTCTTCTAGGATAATTCAGTGCTCCATTACTCCCTGCCTGAGATATTTATGGTCTAGTTTAGCCATGGGTTTGTACTGTCCTTTGAAGATGAAGTCATTGAAGAGAAAGGACTGTCTGGCACCATGCACTGTGTTACGCTATCACAGAAGGCCATGTTGTTTAGCAACTAGCTTACTTCTATCTTGAAAATGGTGGGGTTGTGTGCCCTGCTGCTGCTGCTGGCACTCGGCTTTTATGCCCTACTGATGGTTTGAACCTTCCTCCAAATTTTTGTCTCATGGAGAAGGCTCCATGCAAATCAGGATACTCCTAAGCATGGTTCCTCCTAAGCATGTGGGAAGAGAAGCTTTGGGAGAGTCACTCTTTTATGTTAAAACACTCTTTGTGTTTTATGTGTGTGTTGGCAACATTTTTTTTAAGTGACCTATTGGAAAAAGCTCTTGTCTCTTCCTTGCACAGCTTTCCTCCTGCCTCCCCCAGGCAGGACATGAGTGTTTGTTTGGGGGGAGTTGTTTGGGGGGGTTGCTGAGCAAACCCTGCCAGAGCCAGGCCTTGATGTCACATGCTGTTCAATGCTCTTTGTAACTAAATATTGTGGAGGAGAAGGAAGGGAAGAAGGGAAGGGAAGCGAAGGGAAGGGAGGGGAAGGGGAAGGGGAAGAGGAAGGGACTCTATCCCGCACAACCCTCCTCCCAGCTCCAGCTGGAGAGCAGCAGCAATGCTCGTCCTGAGTCTGGTTGCCTCTCTGGAAAAGTAAATCCCTGCTCTGTGAGGATATAGCAGCCCTCTGTGAAGACTCCCCAGTGTTTGGAAAAGGGAGCCTGGGCAAGATGTGTCACTTCTTTCTTCCAGAGCACCAGGATGAATAATTAGTGCACAGAAAAAAAACAGGAGAGCTGTTCTTGATAGGAAATCGGTGTGTATTAGAGTAAATATTTAACCCAATAGGCAGAGCAGTTTGTGTGGGACTTGATCTTATGAAAAAAAAGAGAAACACATCACCCAGAAAGAGTAAGTTCATYTCTTTGAGTGTTCCTTCAGCGGCTGGTTTGTTGTTCGCATTTTCAGCTCAGAAAACCTCCTTTTGTAATCTGTTTTCTGGACTGTGTGGCAAGGAGTGCAAATGTCTTTGGACCTAAAGGAGAGTCTCTCCTTTTTGTTACAGCTGGAGGGCAATTAATTCATCAAAACATAACAAGAGGAGTAATATAGTCAAAATCTCTTGTAGTCTTGGAATAAATAAACAGGTAGCATCAAGCAGTGGTGTTGAGTTGCCCCATCCCACAGTTAAGGACAAGTGGGGAGTCTGCTGTCCAAGTGCTTGAAGAACCTGTCCAAGATCAGCCATGGGGAAGAAGYCACTGATACTAAATCTTTATTAAGTCCCTGTTCCCATTACTGTTTCGAAAATTGGTCTTCAGGTTACTAAGGAAGAGATTTTCCGAGGTCCTGCATTAGCTCTGAAGGGTGTGTGTCAGTCAAAAGAGCTCTTTATTTTCCCCCATGGCTTGCATTGCATTATCAAAGAGTTTGGGTCCAGCTGCCCGCCTGCCAGCTCTCCAAGGGAATAAGGCCGAAGCTTGCCTGGCAGAGATGTTCTCATACAAACGGAGTTTGTAAACTACTAGGTTTAAGGAAGGAAATATTGACACACGCTTTTGCTAGGTGGTGGATTTGTCATTGTGACTGTTCTTACAACAAAACTATTGTAAGACAGAGATGTAGAGTAATTCCCCAGGATTTAGCGTCATTTAACACTTACAGACTATGGTCTTCTCGTCACTGGAACAAAAAGATCCGGACTTTTTTGATAGCTCTAAAGCTTAAAGTTGAGAGGCGTTTTTTTCTAGCACAAACACAGTCTATAGACAGTTTGTACAGAATAATTGCAAAAGAACAGGAAAAATTTGTCTCTATTGTGTGCTTTAGGCTAATAAGGCAAGAGTGCTGCCAAGCTTTTGATGAGGAAGTAAAGACAAGAGGAAGAAAGTAACGTGTATTTATCTGACTCTTTTCATTTCTGTATTTCCTTTTTACTTCTAACTGGGGTTCCTTTTAGACTATTTAGACAGTAAAAAAAGTCTACTGTTGCGGGAAAAGAAAAATCTCTTTCTTATGTGAGATACAGCTCCACATTTGGAGAGGATGGGATCAGTTGAACTCCCTAAAAATAGTTATCCAGTGTAACATGGAAATTTCTAGCTTTTTCCTAATGTATCTGGCTCAAGTCAGCCTTGTGCTGCCTTCAGGATAGATGTTAGGAAACTGACTCCAAGAAATGGACTTTCTGCCTCCATGACTGGTTGCAACAGGAGAAAACGTCGACTATGCATCTGTAGCTGTAGGACAATACAATGAAAAATTCCTTGTTCACAATTTAGTACTACAGATCTATTGGTAACTTCCATACTGTTAAATAAAAAAGTCCAGGGACTATTCTCTGATCTTGAAATTGAGTGACAGAGCATGGCTTGCATCCATGAACCTAAATTTACACACACACACACACACACAAAACCACATCCAAAAAGACCAGTGGGAATAGTCTGCAGTATGATCTATCCACTGACCTATGGGAATCACTTGCATCATCAGTAGTTATCCAGAGCCAAAACTGTGCCAGCAACCGTGCTAACAAACAGACAGTATAAATGAGGACAGAGCTGTGTCCTGTGGTCGATGTTCCTGTGTCATGACTCTGTTTTACTTAGTAATRTAGATATAGCCCTTTGCGCCCAAGCTAAAGCTAGTCAGCAGCCACAAGTCAAATTAAGAATGTGTATTTTCTTCTTGTCTTGAGTTTAGTCACAAGAATATAAGAACAAATGTGGTTTAGGGAGGCCTTGACAATATTTCACAGCTTAATAATATTTTATGTGAAGAAACTTCCTTATGATTATTTATTTCTTTAAAGTCTCTCCTAAATTTTATTTGACATCTTCTGCCTGTTACGCAGAAAGAAACACAAGAAAACTCTTCCTTATTCACCTTCTCCAAGACACAATTCTTTTTCCAGATCTGTCATATTATCTCTTAGCAATTTGCTTTCTTGACTGTAGAGCTCTACCTTCTTTAGTCCTTTGTATCATTATCAAATCTAGCTGCTGTTTCATCCACTACCTTTTCCAAACCACTTGGAAATATGTGAAACAACACAGGCTAATTTGTTCAAAGAGACCACTAGACCAACAAGCCGTGGGTCAAAACTACAGAGCAAATTATGGTCAATAGAAATAAGAGATCACTGTTATTGGCTTTAGAGATATTTATTTCTGTGCGTGAATAAAATAGTATCACATATATATATAGCTCCACATTCTCCAATAACAGCCTGAACTTGAACTGATTGAAAATCCAAACATCTCTGTGAGGTAGGCTGGAATAGGTGGTAATGATGCCAAAGAAGCTTGTGTATTAATTAAAAGCAAAAAAAGCGAGTGACTTAAGTGAGGAAAAACCTGGATCTCCAAAAGCAGTGTGCTAACAGGATGTATCCTCTGGAAGCTTCTTCAATGCTCAGTTGCAGGAGGGTTTAGATTGAGGAGGAATCCATCAAATATACCCCCTCAAGGCAGTGGAAATGTTACTGGTATGATGGCACTGATCCAGAAAAACTGATGTTCTTATTTGGCTATAATCCTGTAAAGATAYAAAGGGTCTTGTTATTTTGCAGAAGTGCAGTCAATGATCTCCATATAAAAGTCTTGATACCTGCTAATTACTTTTCAGAACAAATGTACAGGGTGAGTTCAGCTTGCAGATTTAAAGACCTGGACATGGAATTATCCCCATGTGTGCTGGGTGTCTAGGTCTATAGGTATCTAGCCCACAGGAATTGCAGTCATGGGCAAATTAGTCGTATTTCCAGTTGTGATAAAATATTGATTTAGTTTATCCCAGAATGAAGATCTGGGGTTGGATTCAGTCATATAAACACAGAAATCTAGTGTCATTTGACAAGTTCAGCTGTATCTGCCTGGCATCTGCCACTTTTCCTGAAAACCACTGGTTTCCCATAGGTCATGAGCTGTATCAGCCAGACCTGTATGTGACTTAGATTTTGAGACATCTCATATGGCACCAGACCCCTTTATTTAGGCTAATGAATCAAGCCAAGTTCAATTCCTAAGACTTTTTTTCAAGTAGTGCAGTAGGTTGTATCCTCAGCTTCTAAAAGGTATATTGTATTTCAGAATATCCTGTTGGTTGAAGTGATTCAACCTACCCGAATATATAACACTCCAATAGGAAGAGACATTAATCCTGAAGATTAACATCCATTGAAATCACATATGAGGACATTCTTCTGAGAAAGATTTTCACTAGAAAAATTACTAGGAGCCAAACTCAAGTGGTTTTCCTCATCTCCCAGCCCCACTTCAACTTGGATCAGGCCTAAGAGATTTTCTTAACAATGTTCAGTGTCAGAGATTTGCCCTTGCCATTCCCAGTCCGTTCACTTTCAGTAGAAAGTGTTATCTGAAGTGAGCAATCTATCATAGAGCCAGAGGGAACGAGTCATTCCTTTGTAAAAGCATCCAGTAGTTGGTTKCTTCTGCACCCTTTATATTCCCAAATTCCTAAGTGAATGCTTCCTTAGCATTATTACTTTCATGACAGTGCACATGTCCACTTATTGGTGGTATATGGGTTTTTTTCAATCWCTGTCTGACAGCTCTTGGCCTATAATCAAGCTAAGTCCTGTGGTAATTTAGTGACTGCGGATCCCCACGTGCTGAGCAAATGCTGTGAAACTTGTTCTCTGGAGCCAACTCATTTTACTTTTTCAGTTACTAGGAACCCTCAAACTCTGGCAAGTTTACATATAGAGGCTAGAAAAAACTCAGAAAAAGACAAATCTGGGTCTTTCCTTTATTTTTAGCTGGACTGTGTCTGGTCACATCAATGTCTGGTATGTGCCTAAATATATCCTATGACATCATGACTATCCCTTTCATGGAAAGACAGAAGAACTTCTCCTAATTTCCTATGAGTTCAGTACATGTGGTTGGAAGTCACTGATGGTGGCAATGAACAGCATACAGCAAACAACTGAACAAAACTACTGTAAGATTTAACAGCATGAGGAGCACATCTTTTCTTATGCTAAAGTTAATTTTCCCAAAGCATATTCCAGTTCTCAAGGAAAGAAAAAAAGTCTTACTATCAGGAAAAATTGAATTGTCTCCTCAAACACACATCTGTCTTGTACACATTCATCCTCTGTCTGGCCTTTTAATAAATAGCCATCCTGCAAGCCCAGCAGAGCTGTGCTTCCTAATCAGATAAATAGGAGCCAAAGCAGGCAAAATGGCAGACTGAAAACACCCTCATGCCCTTCAGTTCTAYGGCACTTACTTTGAGCAGCATTTCAGCAGCCCTCCATGGCATGTTCCTGAGGCAGCGAATGTGGGTGGGCACAGCCCAACACGGCAGAAATTTCCCTGGCTCTTACATTCTGCAGTGTCAACAAAAGTCAGGTCTGCATAACCTGTGGGAAGAAGAACATGTTAAAGCTTCAGTTTGCAGTCTAAAATGATAAAGAACAAATATGGAACAAGCCAAGTGTGTTGCATCTCACCTGGAGTGGCCTGGAAGAGAAGGAAGAGAACAGCAAAAAGCAGGTAGAGGATCCTCATGGCTATCAGTCAGCTGTGGACTATGTGTCCCTGCAAAAAGACTCAAAGACCAATGGAGGATAAAGCTTTTTTGAGGAAGAGGCTGGGGAAAGCATCTGGTATTTATAGGGCTTGCAGGATTGTGAAATTTTGATGTTCGAGTGCTCTGTCAATCAGTAACTGTAATTAACCTTCTGGAAAGCAGATTGGTTATCCACATACCTCAGGCTGCAATGAAATGTGCAATGAAAATTCACAAGAGTGAATTTCCACATAGTTAGCCATTTGTATAATCTGACCATCAGCCAAGTCTCACTGAGTCACGTGAGTTCTCATGGCTTTTGCAGGCCTATATCCAGCACAGACAAGAGGATGAGTCAGGCAGAGGGCTTGGGAATCGAGAACTATTGGTGTCTACTCCCTTGGATCCTTCATTCACTGATGAGTTATGTAACATTTTGTCTCCATCTCCCTGCTTCTGTCACCGGAGATATAACATCAAAGGTAGAAAAGCATTGGGAAACATTTGAGTCTTGGTGAAATTTTTCTTTATCACTTTTTAAAGAGGTTTCAGGACATTCTTATCCACTGCAGAGGGCTGACCCAAAGATTTCTCCCTCCTTTAATTCTCACTTATATCCCAACTTGAGTGCTTTGCTTGGATTTAACTGAGGCTCCTACAACGGGGGCTGCAGAGGGATAAAAGCTGCACTTGGATTATGAACYGGAGTAATATCCAAAGCTCTCACTGACTTCAGTGTGTCTATRACTTCCCCTTTTGTTTCCATGCTTATTCCATAAAATAAAGGGAGAATGGGCTGATTCTTTAAGAGTCTGTTAAGTTGTACGGGTATTATGGGTGTAATTGCTCTTCTTACAGTGAAGGGAAGGTGGTTTCCAGTTTCAAAGGGAAATAGGGGTTCTGAATTTCTGGACAAGCTTTAAGYAGCTAACTTTAGCCCAGAGTGGGTAATATTTCTGATGTCCCAGTGAAAACAGACAAACTTCTAGAAGATGATTCAGAGCAAAGACTTAATTCCAGTCGCAATGAACTCTTGGAAGACTCCCTCTCAACTCCCTTATAGGGTCTGTGTCCACTTCTAAAGACTGTTGTGAAYAACACTCCTCTTCCTCCAACTCTTCTCACTCTCCCCAGCTGCAAGTGTTTTGCAAGTCTTCAGCAGAGCTGCATTTGCAGTATCAGAGATGCTGGTCTGTCATCTGTTTTATTAATACTGAGGTTGAGTGAAATAGTTAGGCAGACAGAACGCTTTAAAAGTGCAAGGTCTTCTTGGACTTCATGTCGGAGCATCTTCCCAGTGGCTGTAAATTGTTTGAGAAGAACTAGTTAGAGGATGAAAGCACTGGAAGTTTTTCTTGATGAAATCCTGGGCTTATAGATGTCAAATCACTGCAATAGTTCTTGTACCGATAGGAATCTTCTTTTTGCTTAAATATCATCATACATAACCAATAAGTTAATTTCTGTCCAAACTCAGCCATTTCTGTGGTTCCTAACTCTGGTATTCTGGTTCAGCAGTTCGCTTCCTTATGACTTCATTTTCCAGATTTAACTACAAGTTAATGGTATTTTTGTTCTGAGAATTATTAATAGGACGAAGACATTACTGACGTTTATGTTTAATCTACATAGTAACAGGCAAGCCGAAGCAGCTAAAAGAAAGTAGTAGCAAGGTGAGTTACCTAAGTGCTTACACAGGCAACAACATTAYGATAAATATTTATTTCCGTCTTCCAACCATCAGATCTAATTACCAGAAACTACTAAACTCTCCAAAATGTGTTTTTTAGCCCATTGCCTGAGAAAGTATTCACTTTTTGTCACCCGTTCTCCATTTTTTTCTCCTTTCTAATGGAGAGAGGGTCTGCAGTCTGAGCTGATTTGTCACCCATGTCTTTTCTCTTTCAGCAAGTTGTCAAAGCTGAGTGACATCCTATGACAATGACTGAGAGACAAACATCTGACCTGGAATATGAACTTGAAGAAACYGGGAAACTAAACTCTTTTGTTTTTATGGAGGAAGATCCAAAGAAAATCTAAATTTTCCCCCATCTATCCTTCAGGTAGACAGGCTGAAGGTACAGTAACGCTTTGCAGATGGAAGTATGCTTTTAAGCGCCCCTTGATGAAGTATATACTAGGGAAGAGTCAAGTTTTCCACAAAGAAAACCAGAATGTGACAGTGAAGAAGGTAGCGACTAGTCTCTGGTACCATGTGCAATATTTGAACCAGCTCCTCTCACTTTTGGGGTTCTTTCACTCTATTTCATCCATGGAATAGAATATATCTCTTACCAGTGTCAAGTGGCTTAAATTTCAATGTCGTAAATTATTGTATTTCATGGATCTTGCCYAACAGCCTTATTTCTTTCAGAAAGAGAGCAGCACTCTTGAAAAGTGAGTAACCCTTGAAACCCACTAGCATGGGTAGCCTGAAAATTTCTCTCAGAGCAATAGGAAAATTCCATGACTCTGGCTCCCAGCAAAAAACAGACTGGTGCAAACCAGTTGCTTAAAATCAGGCCAAACCTGTATAAAGTGCCTGAAGAGCAGAGCCATGTGTGCAGCACAATGGTGACCTGAGGCTGGAACATGATGGTGTGTGCGTCGAGCTATGCCCCACTGCAGCCCAGACCAGGAATGAGGCTCTCCTGCAGAGACCTCTGGTGAATGTTAATTTCCAAGCAGGAGCTGGGAACACATGGAGATGTACGCAACTACCCTAGAGAAATCAGGATTTCTCAGTAATAGTGTTTGGAGGACTTAAAAAACTTATGAAAGTATTTTGCAATGCAAACAAGATGAAGAACTCCATGCAACAACTAAAAGTAAATGAGAGATAAGGAAGAAACTCATAACACTCAAATGACTTTTAATTCTGTCTTTGTGATCTTTAAGAGATGGTCTACCAATCATAGCAGAAGCTCATACCTGTGCTTCAGTGGCTAAGTGCGAAAGGACTTCATACATCAGCAGACAGAGATCTCTGCGTGATCATGAAGGAAGCAGAATCTCAGAACAGTGCTCCTTTTATTTCCCTCTGGTTATTTATAGGATGTTGTGCTAGCCTATGCTGGATGAATAGATATTTATGTTTTGATGTTTTTAATAGAATTTTGTTGAATTTTACCCTAGAAGCACAACATTCCAAAGGTAAATTACAAGCAAAATCTAAAATGCTGGGTGGCCAACCCTTGGAAACTTGGTCTTATCTCAATAATMAAGCATACACTGAGTAGATTTTGCAGTCTTCTGCAAGATAGACATTTTTCTTTTCTTCTTCTCTTCTTGGTTGACTAACTACATCCAGCTAAACATAGTTCATAATGAGAATCATACATCATGCTGATTGCTTTTCAAGTCCACTTTTTCTCAGAGAAGTTCTCTTAAGCACAACTTGACAGTTAACAACTAATAAATCATCAAGATGCAARTATTTAATAGTATAAGAACTACTATGTTTCTAGGAATTATTATCTATAARGTGTACATGTATTTGGACACTGGTAGGATTTGATTCTGCCATTCTAACTATAAGTATGTATTTAAAACCACATAGACACATGATTAGCCAGCAAAGCACATGCTTACACCCCACTGAAACCAAGCTAAAGTTAGCATGTGCTTCAGTGTTCTCTTGAATGAGAATTAATGAATAATAGTGGTACAAATCCTTACAATACACRCAGAGCAAAGTGTGTTTACAGAACTTCATCTTCCATTATTAACAAATAAAATAGTTATTAATTATGAAAACACTATTTTATTCAGTTGTGTCTTGTATCTGAAGCTTTCAAGACTTTGCAAACAATACCAGAAAAGGGCAGAAGAGGAGGCTGGAGAGCCTCTCTGTATGTAAGCTTCAGGGACAGTGGAGTGCTGAGGTTTGAGAACTTAATCAATAATCATCTATTTGCTGTTTGGCTACCCTTGGTTTCTCTGATCTCAGTCACATGTAATCTGATGTTGCAATCTGTACAGTGAGTCAACATTGACCARACTTGTACCTGACAACACTGAAAATCAGCATGACCTTCTGTAGTTTCTTGTTGTCACTCCCTAAATTGACCATTGTCTTGGTTCTGAAGTGCAGGTGAAGGCTTTTATACTAGGAAATTGAAATAGTGCTATAAGGATCCCTGTGGCTGAAAGTCTGCTGAGATGCTGATCACATAGAGAAGATCCTTAGCAGCAGAGTGCTTCTATTAAACAGGCTCTTGGTGATTATTAAATGATAGAGTTTGGTACTCATCCTGATACAGAGGCATTTCTAGCCCTCTGGGAAGCTGATTATTTTTCCTTAGGTCAGTACCACAGATAAAGCCCAGGCCTTGCAATTATGTAATCAATTACACAACTAATTTCCAGTGAACTAATCAGTGGATTGCATAATGTACACAGAGGCTGAAGGCATATGCAATATTTGCCATCTACCACATGATGGGCTGTGTCCTCTGGGGACTGGAAGAGAAGAGAGGCAGTGCCTGGTTGGGGGTCAAGAGCTTTTTTCTTGTGCCTTCATCACAAAAATCCTTGCTTCTCAGTTGCTAACTTAAGATAGCACTTTACTGTACAAAATTGTAGTCCCAGGAAAAGTAGAGATGGCTTTTACCTCTACTGCTAGTTACATTAAACTGCTACCTGCCATGGAAGTACAGGGACACTTAGTGATGGCTGTGGTGGGGTGACAAATAGAGAGTGCTGACTCTGGGAGGATTTTCTGGTACTGCAGCTAATTTCAATTTAATTTCCTGCAGGAACTGGCCTCCTCTGTGGGCTGAAGGGCTTGTATATAGGACCATGCTACCTCTTAGAGGGTGGAAACAGTAAGAGTCTGCCAGTCTAGCTAGTCCACCTAGGATTACTTCTGTTGTGTATATTCCCTAAGGAGGTATTCTCCTAAATATTTCTTTGTGGTAGAGATAGATAAGCATCTATCATCAGCCTCTGGCATCATYGTGTAAATCTGCTCTCTGCCTCCTTATTTCACCACCCCATCCAGCAATAGTGCTTCCACACAACTCTGGCCTCTCCTTTKCTCCCTGTCCCAGCTCCTGCTTCCTCCCATGGACCTGCCATGCTGGAAGATGAAGTCTGGTCTAATCTTAGCTGGAAATGGGATTGTTATAGCAGCATCTGTAGAGGCTAGCTGGAAAGAGTCACTCAGAAAGAAAGGTAAGCCACTGAGCAAATAATTTTTGAACTCTCTTGTTCACAGACATGATAGACATAAGCCAATCTGATTTTTAGCCCACTGAAGTCGATAAAACTCTCAAGGCCGTTTGCAGAGACTTGGCCCTGTTGCATGGAGGGTCACTTCCAGCATTCTGCATAAAGGTCTCCACAGAGCCACCCACGGCTAATAGCACCCGCTCCTCCTTGCATGACATTGCTGAGAAACGATGCTTTTAATGGTTGTACCTAACCCCTGCCTCGTAGGACAGGATTCCTCCTGGGTAATGAGCCCAGACACTGCCAGGCAAATGACCTTCAGAAAGGCCAAGATTTGCTAGCACCAGTCAAGGTTACATTTCACAAAAGTACAGTTTTTACACCCACGCTTTTGCAGGGGGTATAAAACACAGTTCCATCTACCCTTYACCCTCCTCCTCAGTACTTCAAAGGGTCATTGCATCTGTTCTGTCAGTGTTGGTACAAAGACCGCATGTAAAAGTTTGGCCTTGGTAAAGAATTACGCCCAAAAATAGAAAATTTGGAAAAAAGCCCCCATAACTCCTCAAAAAAAAAAAAAAAAATTACTACCTCTTCACAGGCAACCCTCATGGATTGCTACTTTCCTGATAGAACTTGTGAAGCAGAATCATCTGGGCTGCCTACTTAGATAACCTCAAGCTGATTGTGCATATGTACATACTTGACCTTATAATCTGAGATCTCTTTTCCATCTAACCCCTCCATTGGGTTGAGGCAGAAGGGTAGATAATGTGCAGGAAAACACTGGTAAGCAAACAATACCCTAACATGCACTGATGAAATTTAGTGGTGGGCAGTAGGAAAGCCAGTCCAACAGAGGCTTAAATGTGGGTTGCTGAAGGAAGGAAAAGGACGGAGAGTTGTCTTGACTATGCAGCTAAACATGACAGAGGCTGTTCACAGAGCAACCAGCATGGCTGGGCCCACTCTCTCACCTTCCAAAGCAAGRTGGACAAATTCAGACTACCTATTGGGAATTGTCCCTAGCCATGCTAACCCTTAGCTGTGCCCAGGGATTTTTGGCATCATTGCTAGTTGCCTGGAATCCAAACTGTGCCCAGATTAGTGATACAGGCTAAGTACACCCAGCCATGTCCCTGTTGTTCTGCCCTTGCACTGTTTGATTTGCCAGCATGGACATGATTCTGTCCCAGGGAATTTTGCCATGGATGTTCTTGTAAGAAAGTGTAGATCTTTTTTCTCTCACTTTCCTCTCCACCAATCCTCTCTTCTTCCCCTCAAGTCCAGGTCAGTTATGATAGTATTTGGACCACAGCTGTTGCAATAAATAAGAAAAATCACATAYCGGTATAAACGATGTAGGTCTTATGCTGTGATTTGTTTGCAACCATTTTGAGTGCAGTAATTTCAGAACCATAAAGCTGCTCTGAAGAGCAGAATCAATGCTGCTCTTTTGGATCCTCCTTGCACATTCCTCAACTACAGCATGGTCTTTAGATCACCACTTTACAGCATGAAGAGACAAAGCTGCAGGACCCAACCTCTCTTTTGTAGGAAGGAAGGAAGCAAGCAAGCAAGCTATGAGACAAAACCGCTTTGGCACATAGCTCCTATTCTTACATAAGTGTCAAAATCCTGGAGAAATATTCATACAATGGAAAGAAGATTCAGTAGAGTTTCCATGCACAAAAGCCTGAGAAGTAATTTCTCATGTTCCATGGTACAAATCAGTGAAGGTCTGTCCCAACTGACAGGCCTATCAGTTGGGGAATCAAAGTTAACCTGGGCTGACGCACTTACATTGCTCTTTCCCTGCCTTTCTCCAGCTATATAAATCAGGGATCTCACTCTGGTAGAGGAATGGTCAATCAGTGGATTTTACCTGTTAATTTCCTGATGGAAATGTATGAATAAACGTATTGTAGGCTGAAATAGTTTTTTGTTTGATTGTTTGTTTGTTTTTTGGTTTTTTTTRTACAGACAAATCTTCCTGTCTGGTTAATCATGGTTTCCTTTGCACTGGAGTTCAGGAGTCTCTGATACACTTGGAACCTCCCTCCTTGGTACCTTCACAGGCCCTGACCTGGATGGAAGTCACCAGATGAAGAGGCACAGAAAGAAAGAAGTAGATGAAAAGAGAACAGCCAGACATCTTCTGAGTCCTGCCAGGGCATTGCATATGGTCCAGTTTTAGCTGAACTTGCCTTCGTYGGTAATTGTGTAACTCATTGCTGTATATTTACACAATTGGGGCCAAGAATAAGAGTAGTGTCTGAGTTTATCTGGCAGCTGAGGAAGAATACTGACATATCATCTGTGTGTCCCTTCATCTCCTCCTGGTCAGAACTGATCACAATTCTCTTTCTGGCAACATGTATATTCAAGAATGGGTGGGCTAATCCACAGGAAAATACTCTGGAAGGCTGGTAAACATGCAAAAGGAAAAAATCTCATTTCTGAAAGCAAGTGTCAATCAGAGGAAGTTAAGAGATTGTATCAAGGAAAATATGACTATAGGCTTGTCACTGAAAGAGACAAGATCCTAGATTAGAGCAATTTTTGGAATACTCTGTACAACTTCTCTTAAATTTCTTATGACATGACTTTTCTGAGATTGCAYAGAGGGTTGGTCAGCACAGCGCCTGTCAGGGGTTGCGTGCTGAGTGACATCTGCAGCCTCTGGCTGTCTATGCATCTGAGATGCTGCAGGGAACCTTTTCCATAGTATTAKTCCAACATGTGACTTTGCACCAGCCCTGTGCAAAGGGGGAATGATGTGCTGGGCAGGGTCATACACACCAGCCCCGTCCTGGCCTTAGGAGAAATTCGCAAGTTCTTCACAGCAAAAATGAGGCATATGAAGTATCTGGCACACTTCTGAGGCTTTTAAAATGAAAAAAAATAATAAAGCAGGATATAGTACTGAATTGGAAGAAGTTATCTGCAGAGTGATRAGCTCTGACTTGTGTCCCTTACATTTGAACATATATCTATTTTAAAAATTTACTATTGATTGTGTCTTACCACCAGTGTCAGTGTCTGCCTCTATCTCAGTGCCTGTGTTTCTTCTAGGTCTTCTTACTACATTTAGTTCTGACATTCATTCAGCTTCTGAGCAGAAAACTTGGCCTTCATTTAGGAGTATATCTGGGATCTGCACCTGGAAAAATAAGTGAAAAATAGAAAAGAGAGATAAAAACATCTCATTATGAATGTAGTTCTTGAACCTGATGTTGCAAAAAGATTTGAAGATTTGATTGGAACAATGGGATAAAGAAGTTAAAYAGTTTGAACTTTTAGAAAAATGAAGACAAAGGTGTAACTGTGTGTGTGTGTGCACGCGCGTGTGCATGCGTGCGTGTGTTCAGGTTCAGGGATTGCAACAAGTGGGAGGTAGAGATAAGAAATTGCATTTGGCTCTTTTTCTTGTTGTTTTGTCTTGGTAGCATTCCAAGCAAATATTTCTCTTTTCTGGATTCCTGGATGATAATACATTTTGTATCACACTTTGTTTATGGTCAGCTTTTAAAAGTATCAGTGTCATATCTGAAAATCTGTCTCCTTCKATCTCTGGAGAAAAAGATAAATATCAACTCCTTTATAACAGCAAAAATATACATTGAGAAAGAGAAAAGTCTCAGMATCTCTCTGATGGGGCAGTCTTGACTTCATGTTATAACATAAGAGCATCAGAAATGTCCTGTYAGCCCCTCTGATCCAGGACGTGGTCCCTGGCAGCAGGAATCCAATAYGCTTTTTATGGACACCATGCAAGCCTGGACACTTTCTGTCAATCACCCATCTCATACTCCTCCAGCACCCACTGGTGTGAGATTAAGTACACTAGAATGGACACTTCTGCCTATCCTTTTATTACTCTGTTGTGGACCTGCTGTCTATGAATATGTCTAGTCCTTTTTAACTTTGCTGGCAATGTCTGCCTCCACAGCTTCTCAYGGCAGCAAAGTCCAGAAATTTGCTGTCTGCAATATAAAAAGGGAGATTTTTAAAGCATATTTTAAACTGAGCTTCTAGTTTCCCCRAGTACCACCATTTCCTGTACTGTGGGATTTGGTAAATATCAATTCCACATTCACCACATCCACTCCCTTCATGATTCCGCAAACCTTAGTCCTATTCATCTCCACCAGCCTTCTCCATTACAAAATGACAAGTCCCAGGCTTTTTGTTCACTCCCCATAAGGCAGTTGCTCCATCACCTTTGTCATTTTAGTTGTCCTTCCCTGGACCTTCTCCAACTCCAGCATGTCCTTCATGGCATATAGAAGTCAGGACTATATGCCATACCCAAGATGTGGGCCCACTAGGATTTATCTTGCCTTCCTCCTTCCTGATGATGACCAGCACTGTGTTGGCTTTTCCAGCTGCTGGTGACACATTGAGCTGATGATTTCAGAACACTGTACACAGTGAGTCTAGGATCTTTCCTGCCTTCTAGTTCTGTGTCACAGCCTGGATTATTCTTCCCTAGATGCATTACACTGAATCACTTCTATCATCTATTATTTTCCCACTCACTTGGTTTTATGAGGTTCCTTGCAATACACACAGCTTTAAAAAGCCTGAAAAAAGATAACAAACCTTCAGATTTCACTCTCTCATTGATGAAGACATTCACAAAAATTGGTCCCTGCACTGGACTGGGATACTCCACAGGTGACTGGCAGTCATCCTTGGTGCAGGTGGACCCTTGGTAGTTACTGACACATCAGTCCTGCTCTGCACTAGGGCAGACATGAGCCCTATATGTAACTACGGATAGAGATGAGAGCCTGAAGGAGCATGCAAACTGCATCCTGCAGATTGTCTCCAAGAACCCTTCCTTAGAGTTATACTTTAGAGGGCTTCATAGAGAACAGCTGTCACTGGCAGGGAGACACAAGGGCCCTTCTTATCCCTGTAAGAGATGCAACTTGGCAGTGAATGGTACTCAGTTATTCACTTATTGAGCAAGGCAAATTCAGTCAAAAGCAAATCTTAAGCAGTGCTAGCAGATACCTGTGAGCAACTACCTTCTCGTTTCTTTTAATGCTTGAGAAAGACTCCATGCACTGCTTACTTTTAACATCTAGTATAGTAAGGGTTTTAAGACACAGCATAGACTASTGCAACTCATGGTCTGAGGTGGCTCCTGGGGCTGAAAAGTGATGAAGCCTTCTCTAGGGAATGAAATCTCATTGTTTCTCTCTTCTAGGTTTCCATGCAAAGAGATTCAGAGACACCTTAACTACAATATGTGGCTGGAAAGACAGYAAAAGGGCTAGAAAGTTTGGGGTTCATAAGAGAGTCTTTAAAATAGAGTAGAAATATATGTGCATGTGTCTGGGGATTTACAGGGCTGGAAGACTTGACTTTGAAATTTCTCTCATCTCTATTCTTGCTCAAATTTGGATCTACTATTTGCTTTCTTTGTCTTCTGTTCTCTGTCTAGCACATTGTTAAAGGTGACAATGAAGTATCTGACTACTATACTATCTTTCTTTACACATGGATGAGATCCATAAGCAAGGTTCATCACAGCAAGTTAACTAAGTCTGATAACTCGGTGCTCATGAGCTGGTCACCCTGAGTTCGTTTTTACATCAGGAGACACATAAGTACATTCAGGCACTGGCTCCTTTTAGATGTGTTTTAGAATGAGATAAACTACGCCTCATAAATGTTTAATCTCTTCATTGACTGGAAGGAGGATAAGGAGGTTATTGCATCTGCAGATGTTGTCACTGTGACACATTATGAGATAAGTCTATGCTCTTATCAGGTAAGTTTGATCCTTTTCCGTTTTATGATAGGAAGGGCAGTCTTTGTGACTAAGCCACCTAAATGTAGGTGTTTGTCTATCTTCTAGGGGCATGTCTCAGGTCTTGCTATGGTCAGATCTGGGATTGATTCAGCTGATGGATACCTGGGGCATCTATGTGGACCTAAGGATCATAATACAGGACTTCAGAAAACCTGCAGTCTTCTGATATGGTCACTGGAGACCAGGGCTTTTCAGATGTGTGTGTGTCTCTGAATCATGTCCTTAGATAATGCAGGCACTGAAGACAAAAAGTATTTAAAAATGTTAAATTGGGGCAGGATTCAGTCCGCAATTGTGATAATGCAAATTAAAGTGTGTGCTTGTGATTCAGCTCCCCCCGCAGCAGGCACCTGTACATCAGGAGATAAACCATGCCCTGAACTCCTCTGATGGCACTGAACTACAGACTTGATACAGGCTTTGCTTATGAAAGTTCACTGTATCATACCTGGTTGAACATCAGAGAAAATTAATAATGAGGCTATGGCACTTGACTGAAAAAAAGGCCATTTGAACTTTCTTTGGCCTTCTGTTAACAAAGGTGAATTTGCACTGATTTGAATTGTCACTAGGTTTTTCTCTGAAAAACCTCCCATAAGCATTAGATAGCTCAGTTCACTCCAGAAGCAGATTATTTTTCCCCCTTTTTTAATTTAAGAGGGGAATTAAAGATAAAAAATTATTCATGTATGTGTTTTTATCTATAGCTGCTGCTATGTAAAGAATATATTGCATACATTATGGGAGATGGTAATTCCAGTCATGGTTTCATCAAGTGCAGAATAAAGAGTCTAACAACACTGGAAATAAACCTGCAAAGTAATAGGTCCATATGCTGCATGGAAATACAAACATAMCCTTGTTGCAGTATTTATGCCCTTCTAATCATATTACACTCCAGCACATTTTTAATGAAAACCCATGTTTATGAATACCTGTCTTTGTAAGTGACACAATAAAGATATGTCTTTCCAGGATATTTTGTTTAAAAATCTGCAAGAGTTACCAGAATTGCTGAAATAAAATAWGTGTGTATGAGTATTAATCAATTCAGACCTATTTCTGTAAATTTGAGTCTTAAAGTRTTATTTTTATTAACTGTTTCTGCTCAGAGAGTGTCACTGCCAGTTCTTCAGGGAAAAGTTTGGCTAATTTCGTAGATGGRAGTGAGAAACAGCCAAACACTGTTCTACCTACCTTATCATATTATAAGGTGATATCTTAAGTATAGTAAAACCTCATATCTGCATTCACTCTACCCAATAGCATTAGAGGTTCTTTTCTTCTTTTTTATATTCTGTTTGAGTTGCTTTTCCATTCTCAGGCATAAGATAAAYGGGTATTTGAGATCATTTGTCTCTCTTACAAGTGATTTTCTGCTGCAAAAACCTTTACAAAAATGGTCGCTTCTAAAGTTCTCAGTTCTGGCAAATCCCAGCAAATATCTCCCACAGAATCACCTGATCAAGAAACATCCCTCTGCAGAAGACACAGGCAGAGTGTTTTCGGGTATTATCCTACTGCTTGTAGGACTTCAACATGCTAAGCAGAAAATTAAGACAGAAATAYGGGAAGGGACCTCTCGGATAATGACACTGGAAGCATTTTTTATAGTTCTTATTGATTTGAATTAAAATAATTTCRTGAAAAACAAGGAGGTTTTAGTGTTACAGGCATCTCACTGCAGTTCTATTCTCTTAAAAGCAGGAATAATTATTGTTTTCCCTATTAGCTGCCCTAGTAGTGCTGGGTATCTCCTGAGACTCCACCACGATAAGCAGTGAACAAGCACAAATATAAGCCATGGTCTCTGCCCTTCCAGGCCCCTCAGTTATACCCCAGTTCAATGTTTATTGACTGTATGTAAAGAGAGGGAGGAAAGGGAAAAGCTCCTCAAACCATAATTTGCTGCCATCTTAAATTCACATCCAAGTAAACTTTTAAAAAATTAAAATTAAAACAAAACTTTTGCACAAAACAGTATTAGTTTGTGGTTTTTGGTTGCCCATTTTGAAAATCTCCACTCCTGTTTTTAAAAATAAATCTTAAACAGTCTTAAATTCAGCTCATTGCAGAGTGAGAAAAATCTGTAAATCACAGGACTTGCTAACAGAGGCAGCAAACAGACGCAGCAGTTTCTGCAGCCCTGTCTTGACTCTGCCTTGGACTTCTGGGGCCTGTGTTGGACATTGCGTCTCCTGGCCCTTGTAGGACGAGGGGACTAGAGAGTGACTCTGCTAACAGGTAAGGGGAGCTGGGCAAGGGCAACTGCAGGAAGCCTTAAGCTCTCCTGGAAGAAGCCCCAGCAATTATCCCCCACTCTAGCTGGGTGTAGCTACTGCTAACAAGCAGTCTCCTTTACCCCTGAGTAGAGGGTGTTGGGGCTTTTGACACAGGTAGCCCTTGTTTAGGGTGGATCAAGTACCCTGTGGGTCGGTAGTAGAGAAARGTCTATTTAAGAGCCAGGTCTGGAGCGCAGCTCCCAGACTGTAGTGAACAGGGGTAGCAGTTTGTGCAGCAAGGTGCAAGAGGACATCTTCTTCCGGCGCCAGTAGTGCCCTCTCTTGCTAACATGGCTGTAACTTGTCGTAAAGCATATTTGCYAGTAGCTGTGGGAATTGCTATATCAGCTGCGTCCGAAGCGTCGACCCAGACAGAGCCTCTTGCAGCAGACGCTGCCCTACAGGTCCCAGGCTGCAGGGAGCGCTTGGAGCCTCTCCAGAAGGTCTAGACTGATGGTCCGTCCTCCTGCAAGAGGTGTGCTGTTGTTCAGGATTTGTGTCGTCAAGTCAGGGAGTTGCGGGATGAAGTCAGTAGATTGTGAAACGTGCGAGAGAGTGAGCAGGAGATAGACAGGGCGTTCTCAGAGACCGTGCTGCTCCCGGAGTCCCAGTCCCCTGCAGCAGGGGAGTTGCTGGAGGACTCTGCGAAGAGTGAAACAGTATAGCATAGGACTGTCGAAGAAGGCTGGAAGCTAGTTGCTTCTCGAACAAAAAGAAGAAAGGCCCCTAATCCTCCGGTAGACCTGGAGTTACAGTTGAAGAACAGGTTTAGTGCACTGCAGGATGAGGAGAACCCAGACCTGGCCTCAAGGGAAGCARCTGGGCTGCCTGAGCCTGTGCCTTGTTGGACCACTTGGAAGAGGGGACGAGTGGTTGCAGTGGGTGATTCCATGCTGAGGGGGACAGAGGTGCCTATCTGCCAACCTGACCCTTCCTCTAGAGAGGTTTGCTGCCTGCTGGGGGCAAGGGTACGAGATGTGTCTGAAAGGCCACCAAGGCTTGTCCGCTCATCAGACTACTACCCTCTGCTGCTCTTTCACATGGGTGCTAACRATACAGAGAGCAAACTAGAGACAATCAGGGAAGACTTCAAGGCCTTGGGCACGGTGGTCAAGGGTCTGGGAGCCTAAGTGATCTTCTCATCGATCCTGTTGATTAGGGAGAGGCATGGGAGGAGGAATGGGATGATTTGCCAAACCAACAACTGGCTACGCCATTGGTGTTGGCAACAGGGTTTTGGATTCTATGACCATGGAACATGGTTTGAAGGCCAACAACTGGTGGGGAGAGATGGGATTCACCTCACCAAGCAGGGCACATTTTACTAGGCTGGCTAACCTGTATGCAAAGGCAAGAGGGCTTTAAACTAGGTAGGAGGTGGGAGAAGGGGAGTCATACAGACAGGATAGACAACAAAACACAAGTTGGGTTGGGGGGCYTCTAGCAGGTGCATGCAGCTGGGRACACGCATTCGGGACATGGCTATGGGGGACTCCTGTACGCCCTTCCTGGGAAACCTGCAGGCCTGACTGCCTCTTTGAAATGCCTGTACACCAATGCACACAGCATGTGGAACAAACAGGAGGAGCTGGAGATCTGTGTGCAGTCACAGGGCCACGATCTCATTGCAATCACAGAGACATGGTGGGATAGCTCACATGACTGGAATGCTGTCATGGATGGCCATGTGCTCTTTAGGGGAGATAGGCCAGGGAGGCGAGGTGGTGGAGTTCCTCTTTATGTGAGAGAGCAACTGGAATGCATCGAGCTCTGCCTAGGGGTGGAGGAGGAGGAGGCAGTCGAGAGCTTATGGGTAAAGATCAAAGGTCAGGCTAGCGCAGGGGACACTGTTGTGGGTGTATACTACAGGCCACCTGACCAGGAAGAGAAAGTTGATGAGGCCTTCTGCAGACACCTGGAGGTAGCCTCATGATCACAGGCCCTGGTTCTCATGGGAGACTTCAACCACCCTGACATCTGCTGGAGGGACTACWCAGCAAGGCACACACAGTCCAGGAGGCACCTGCAATGCATTGATGATAACTTCCTGTCACAAATGGTGGAGGGGCCTACGAGGAAGGGTGTCCTGCATGACCTTGTCCTTACCAACAGAGAGGGACTTGTTAGAGATGTGAAGGTTGGGGGCAGCCTTGGCTGCAGTGACCACGAGATGGTGGAGTTCAGGATCCTGCAGAAAAGAAGTAAGGCAACAAGCAAGATTGCAACCCTGGACTTCAGGAGAGCRAACTTTGGGCTCTTCAGAGACCTAATTGGTGGAGTCTCATGGGTTAAGGCCCTAGAAGGAAGAGGGGTCCAGGAGAGCTGGCTAGTATTCAAGTATCACTTCCTCCAAGCTCAAGAGCGGTGCATCCCTATGAGTAAGAAGTGCAGCAAAGGGGGCAGGAGACCTGCATGAGTGAGCAAGGAGCTCCTGGCTGAACTCAGACAGAAGAAGACAATACACAGAATGTAGAAGAGGGGACAGGCTACTTGGGAGAATTACAGGAATGCAGTCAGAGTATGTAGAGATGCTGCAAGGTAGGCTAAGGCCCAGCTGGAATCAAGTCTGGCAAGGGACATGAAGGACAACAGGAAGGGCTTCTTCAAATACATCAGCAGCAAGAGGAGGACTAGGGAAAGTGTAGGCCCACTACTGAATGGGGCGGGGGCCCTGGTGACAAGGGATACAGAGAAGGCAGAATTACTGAATGTCGTCTTTGCTTCAGTCTTCACTGCTAAGGGCAGCCCCCAGGAATCCCAGAGCCTGGACATGAGGGAGAAGTCTGGAGAAAGGAAGACATTCCTTTGGTTGAGGAGGATAGGATTAGAGACCTTCTGGGCAGGCTAGACATCCACAAATCCATGGGCCCAGAGGGGGTGCACTCACAGGGACTGAGGGAGCTGGCGGATGTTGTTTCCAGGCTGCTCTCCATCATCTTTGAAAGGTCCTGGAGAACTGGAGAGGTGCCTGAGAACTGGAAGAAAACCAATGTCACTCCAGTCTTCAAGAAGGGCAAGAAGGAGGACCCAGGCAACTATAGGCCGGTCAGCCTCACCTCCATCCCTGGAAAGGGGATGGAACAGCTCATTCTGGATGTCATCTCCAGGCATTTGGGGGAAAAGAAGGTGATCAGGAGTAGCCAGCATGGATTCACCAAGGGGAAATCCTGCTTAACCAGTCTGATAGCCTTCTATGATGGACTGACTGGCAGGGTAGATGAGGGGAGAGCAGTGGACATTGTGTACCTTGACTTCAGCAAGGCTTTTGACRCTGTCTCYCRTAACRTCCTCCTAGRSAARCTCAGGAAGTGTGGGTTAGACGAGTGGACAGTGAGGTGGATTGAGAACTGGCTGAAAGGCAGAGCTCAGAGTGTCGTCATCAGTGGCGTGGAGTCTAGTTGGAGGCCTGTGGCTAGTGGCATCCCCCAGGGCTCAGTACTGGGTCCCATCTGTTCAACTTCTTCATCAATGACCTGGATGAGGGTACGGATTGCCTCCTCAGCAAGTTTGCTGATGCTACCAAACTGGGAGGAGTGGCTGATACAGCTGAGGACTGTGCTGCCATTCAGAAATACTTGGTCAGGCTGGAGAGTTGGATGGAGAGGAATCTCCTGAAGTTCAACAAGGGCTAGTGCAGAGTCCTGCACCTAGGGAGAAATAACCCCAGGCGCCAGTACAAGCTATGGTCTGACCTGATGGAGAGCAGCTCTGCAGAGAAGGACCTGGGAGTGCTGGTGGATGACAAGTTGACCATGAGCCAGCAATGTGCCCTTKTGGYCAAGAAGGCCAATGGTCTCCTGGGGTGCATTGGGAAGAGTGTTGCCAGCAGGTGGAGGGAGGTGATCCTGCCCCTCTGCTCAGCCCTGGGGAGACCTCATCTCAAGTACTGTGTCCAGTTCTGGGCTCCCCAGGACAAGAGAGACATGGAGCTACTGGAGAGAGTCCAGTGTAGGGCTACAAAGATGATCAGAGGGCTGGAGC
The DNA here is from genome assembly GCF_003343005.1 of Rhea americana. Taxonomy (NCBI): domain Eukaryota; kingdom Metazoa; phylum Chordata; class Aves; order Rheiformes; family Rheidae; genus Rhea; species Rhea americana. Next base: position 58,487 of record NW_028186781.1, read on the forward strand.
ACCTGCCCTACGAGGAACGGCTGCGAGAGCTGGGCCTGTTCAGCCTGGGGAAGAGCAGACTGAGGGGGGATCTKATCAATGTRTACAAGTACCTGAAGAGAGGGTATCAAGGGGACGGGGACAAACTCTTTTCAGTCGCCCCGTGTGACAGGACAAGAGGCAATGGGCAGAAATTGAAGCACAGGAAGTTCTGCCTGAAGGTGAGGGGGAATTTCTTCCCTGTGGGAGTGACGGAGCACTGGCATAGGTTGCCCAGAGAGGCTGTGGAGTCTCCTTGTCTGGAGATCTTCAAGGGCCACCTGGATGCAACCCTGTCTAACATGCTGTAGGTGACCCTGCTGAGTGGGGAGTTTGGAGTAGGTGATTTCCAGAGGTCCCTTCCCACCTTACTGATTTTATGATTCTATGATTCATGAAATGTAAAAACTGTTCCTACTGACTTCTGTGAAATAGTACTTTTTTCCAAGTACTAGCTAGTCAGAAGTATTTAATAAAGAACAAAACACACCAACATCCATGCCAGGAAAGACCATTTGAGACAGAAAGAGGAACTCCTGAGGATGATTAATTACTCCCTGGATTTCTTCTGCTCTCAGACATGAAGTCTTCTCCAGTGTCTCTTACAGGAGAAAAATAAATGCTTTAACACATCCTGGTTTGAAGTTTGGTCTTGGTGCACTAGCACTCCCAGAAAAGTATCCAGCCACCTGCTGTGTATTGTACTGTACACTGGTGGAAGCTCTGCAGAAGGAAGCACCCAAGTTTCTTTCCATTTAGAGATGTCAAAGAGGCATAAAACCAAACTGTAGAGGCAGAGTGGTGGCACAAAACTTCCCAGTGGTTCAGCAGAGATCAGAGCTGTGTGAACACATGCATAGGGTTTGGCACATTCAGACTCCAGCTGCATGACACATAACACACAAAAGTGCACCTGGTGCAGGGTAAGGAGCTATGCCCCCTGCCCTCCCCTCCATCCTCCTCTGTCCACGCTCCTTTGTTCTTGGCAGAGCCAAGGACATAAAACAATGGTGAGGTAGCGACATCTGGAGGGCAGTCCACAATGGAAATCCTCTGCTTGCTCAATCTGTCAGTGACAAGCTAGTGGTTCTGGGGCATGGGATGGGCGCTCTCAAGCCTGAGTTTGTCAGAAAAATGAGAGCTGGAGTCACTGAAAGGCTCACACTTAATTTTTAGGTATAGGGCAGGAACAATGAAAACACCATAGCAGATCTTTCAGCCTTACTTCTTCAAATTGTTCTGTCTTCTTAGGACTCATCATGTCTAAATCCATGTGACAATTAGATATTGCAAGGAAAAATTCCTGGTCACTATATCTTTGTGATCTGTGCTGCTGAGATACTGTCCCTGACACAGCTTTGGCTTAGGCCAGCTGGCACTGACACAAACAATTCCCAGAAAGAGTTTAGAGTCAGCACAGCGAAGGGACAGTTCCCAACAGGCTAGCTGGACACAGACACACCATTCTAGAGCTAAAAAAGTTAAATTGCATATAGGCAACATGGGAAGACAGTGTCAATCTCTTTGACTAAAAGTCCAAAGAATGAACATGACACACTTTTGATTAATAGCATAGAATCAGATTATAACTGTTACAGAATGCATTTCCTTGCTGACAAGTGCTTTTGAGAGTGCAATTTGTCCTGTTGGACCCAATGCCTGGCTAGGAGAAATGGCTGTGCTGGGTGCTCACCCCTAAGGCAACCAGTCAGCAGGGAATGGCAGTTGCCCCGGCCCTTTGACCACACTGATGGATTAGAGGAGATACCTCACTGCTGCACTGGTGTGTTGTAGGAGACCTGACTGTGATTCCCAAACAGTGCAGAGCATAGAGCAGCCCTGGGGCTCTCTGGAGCTGTGTTCCCCGGCCATGGGGCAAGTTGAGCCTGAGAGATGTCTATTTTCCCTCCTCTTTCTATCCCTCAGGATACTTATGGATAGTGACAAGCAATTTATGGGCAGATAGTGGGTGTTTCATGACTGGGTGGTCAGACAGGGCAGCCTCTGCATGGCAGTTTAAGCCCTTTGCACTTTCAGGTCTAGAGCATTGCCAAGCCCATTTGCAATCCCACCACTTATGAATCCATGGAGATGACCTTTTTAAGATATCCCATCTACTAGATTCTCTTGGGTGATCTTCCTCATTGACTAAAAGTCATTTTGATGGCAACTTGAGCTTCTTAGCCCACTCACTGGGGACATGAGTTCAAGATTACTTTTTTATATCCATCCCACACTTGTATCATTCTGACAGCTTTTGGGTCAATGTCCTTCTTTGTGTGTACGATGCAGAATCATGGACTTCTACTCTCTACTAAATTCCTGGTACCACCTAATATGAGTATGTAGAGGAGGAAATAGAGCCAGACTTTTCTCCAAGTGCATAATGATAAGACGAGAGGCGGAAAAATAAAAGTTGTAACAAGGAAACACATGTTGCCAGAGAGTGCCAGGCTGGCAAGGGCCAGTAGTACGATAGATAATGTGCCATACAACATCTTAGGAGACTTCATGTTGGACTCTTGCTTGGCTTAATGACTGTGCCCTGCCCTCACCTGACTTTTTTTCCATCTCCCTTTGTAGGGAAGTAGAAACCTTGATCTGGAAATAATTACATTTGTCCTTACAGCACAAGATCAGGGCCAAGAGAAACATTGTCTGGCCATGGCACAATAGCCTGAGCAGCTCAGATGTCTAGGCACTACAAGCCAGTGCTGCTAGTGTCTGCCCTATGTCGGAAACTCATCAGCATACCTTGTAGGTCTRGGTTGAGGGAATGCTAAAATTATCCAGATACAGTCTTACAGTCTTTTTGATATCAATCCATCAAGGAAAGGCCTCTCTGCTATGGCTTACCTGCTACTCTCCACCAGCAACGTGGGATATGGAATCAGAGGGCAAAAGAGGCTGCGCTTGGGATATCCAGTCCACAGGCTACCCTACAGGATGAAGAAATCCTGACCTCAGTGTGATTCGAGTATATAACCTTTGGATCTAGAATCAGACATGCTGCCATTGTACCAAAGGGTCAGAGACAGAGGGGCATGCCACCTAAGCATGACCCMAGGCTTTAGCTTTTATGGTTGAGGGACACTCTTTGAGGAAAGAGGATTTTTAATCCATCTAACAAAGAAGTGGGATCATTTTTGCAAGGTGTCCTGCTAACCCTTCAAGAAAGACTTTAAATTAAGTTCATTGGAAGAGGAAGGCCAAAGCCCAAAAAGAAGTGGAGTAACAGAGGACAGGGAGGAAGTACCTGGGGAAAACCAGGATGCAGGTGGGGGCTTTTATACTTTTCCTAACTGTAGGAGAAATGTCTGGGCATGACTGCAAGCAGTGTCGGAAACAGAAGGAATCAGAAGTCCATCTGCAATGAGAGAGACATTACGGCGTAGATCACATAATTAGATCAGACCACCCACAGCTGAACACCATAGCTGTAGACGTCCTGCCTTAGCCCTAATCCTGTGTTGGCCAGGAATCACCGTCGCAGATCAGGGAAGATGTCCCTCTACTGCCACAGAGGGGTGAGGCGCTGTGGGCTGTGATGGATTAGGGTGGAAGGGACAAGGAGGAGAGATCATCTTCCCCTACCTTCACTGCCAACCCTCCCCAGCAGCCCACTGAAAGCCCCTCAGGGCCACCAAGCTGCACACAGGCTGGGGCCAGTGGCGCAATGGATAACGCGCCTGACTACGGATCAGGAGACTGCAGGTTCGACTCCTGCCTGGCTCGACCTTTTCCTCATCCCAAGCCTGGCTGTGGTGGACAGCACAAAGACAGTTTCTCCCAGCCCTCTGGCAGAAGCCCAAGTACTGGCTGGGGGTGGGAAGGCTTTGGTTACAGGGAATAGTTTCAGAGTTGAGCTGAAAATCCTTAGAGAAGTGGGGAAGATGAGTAGCAGAATGACAACCCTGGACTTGAGGAGAGCTGAGCTGGGCTTAGTCGAGGAGCTATGGCAGAAGGCTGATTTGGCTGAACAGGGGGCTCTTGTCTATGCCCCGGTATGAAAAGAGCAGTCCACCACCGTCACCACTGTGGGCTGCAACAGGGTGAGCTACACAGGAACTGAGCCTGCACCCTTCTAATCCACAGTCAGGTTTGCTGACTCTTGCGCCAGTGGCTTTGGCCCACAAACAGCATAGTATCCCCAGTAGTAGGGGGTTTCTGTAACTCATCAGGGTAAGCTGGAGGTGACGGGTTGCACGTATTTACTTTTAATCAGTTGACTTTGCCTGTGACTGYTTTTCCTTCGACTTTACTCCTTTTGGGTACCACTGTCTTGGTAGTAGTTCCCGTAACATGCTGCTACTGTGAAATAAAGCAGGACGGTAAGGGTAGGTGTGAGAAATGCAATGCACAGGCCCCTGAGGGGGACCATCCACCTCTCTCCACTGGGGTCATGGCACAATCTAGCATCAGCACAATCAGCAGAGCAGTACAGGGCCAGTCCCAGAGAAAACAAGATCCTGAGCAAGATGAAGGGATCTTATCAATGTGTATAAGTACCTGAAGGGTGGGTGTCAAGGGGATGGGGACAAACAGTTGTCCCACATGACAGGACAAGAGGCAATGGGCAGAAATTGAGGCACAGGAAGTTCCGCCTGACYGTGAGGGGGAATTTCTTCCCTGTGAGAGTGACGGAGCACTGGACCAGGTTGCCCAGAGAGGTGGTAGAGTCTCCTTCTCTGGAGATCTTCAAGGCCCGCCTGGATGCAACCCTGTCTAACATGCTGTAGGTGACCCTGCTGAGCAGGGAGTTTGGAGTAGGTGATCTCCAGAGGTCCCTTCCCACCTTACTGATTTTATGATTCTATGATTCTATGTCTCCCCTGAGGGCCAGGTGGGGTGGTTGCCCAACATATCCTAGGGAGAGGCCCCACTCACCTGGCAGATGCCCATTGCTTACCTCAGACATACCCCAGGCACTCRTATCTTTTGCATAGCCTGGCCCAAGTCCATCATCCCCCCCTTCTTCAGCTTTGCCCACGTACCCTGAGTCCGCACTGTCTCTCTGCACCTCAGCCCTATCCTGCCCTGCACATTCATCCTACAGCCTGGACTACACTCTACAGCCAGACTACAGCCAGAACTTGGCCATCCCCTCTTCACAGAGYGCCCTCATCCTCTCCACCTCCCTTAGCCCTGCTACAAAGGCACCCCTGGGTGGTGCCCCATGCAGAGCACATGCCCAGTCACTCACACCATGGTGTATGCCTGGGTGCTACAGCCTTTGCATCTTGACCTCGTGGCGCAAGGGCAGCGCATCTGACTCCAGATCAGAAGGTTGTGTGTTCAAATCACACCGGGGTCAGGATTAGTTCAACACCAGGTGGCCTTTGTATTGACTCTGTTTTGTATTGCCTTGATCTTGCAATAGGAGGAGTTTCCTGATGATGGGAAACAGATCACAACATCTGACCCACTTTCAATAAGGGTGAGAGGAATTATCTATGATGTTACAGCCATGCCAGCCTCACTGCAGTTCTCAGATGAAGATGATGGAACAAATAGATACTCCTGAAAGTGATCTCCAAAAGTCTAAAGGACACGAAGATGACTGGAAACAATGAGTGTATATTTACCACAGGCAGACCATGCCTCGTGAGCTGAATTGCTTTCTTTGAAGAGGTGAGTTCCTTACTGGCCAAGGGGAGACCAAGGAAGATCATTGACATACTCTCCTATAGTATCACTGTAGCAAACTACAGCAATAAAGGGAATAAAGTGAATCACAAGATGAGTGGAAAACTGGTTAGACCACCAGGTTAGTGACTGATGACTGGAAGTCTGGCTGACATCATCAGTGTCTTATTTGGGTTTTATATTATTTAATGTCTTCATTAGCAGTCTAGAGGATAAGACAAAATGAGGGACAGTGGAAGCCTGTCAAGTGCACTAGGTTGACCAAAGGCTGGGGCAAGTGGGGCAATGGATAACAAACCTGGATTAGGAGACTGTCGGTTTGACTTTTGCCTGACTTGACATATTTACCTTGTGGTGGTGATGGTCTGCTTTCTCCACAAAGGTCTTCCCTCTCCTGGCTATTATCCCACCTCTTGGGCCTTCTGCAGGGCAAAGGTGCTGGGATAGCTTCTTGCCATAAGGAAAAGAGAGAGTGCATCCAGCCCTTATGGAAGACCTGAACCCCGCAAAAATGGCAAAGTGCCCTGCTCACATCAAATAGCACCACAGCTAATCTGGAAGAAGAATTAAGGTCCCTTCTTAACTTTCCTTCTTGTAGGCTAAACTAATTCAGCTCTTTCAGGCTACCTAAGCATATCATGTGCTCCAGCCCCAAATCGTCTTTGAGGTCTTGTTTTGGTCTTGCTATACTTTCTCAATGTTTTGCAAAACCCTGTATGTAACATAGACGAGCTCCACAATGGAAAACTCCACAACTGAAAAGCACAGCTAGGCCCCTGTGCTGCCCTAAGCCTGACCCCGGTGTGATTCGAACACACAACCTTCTGATCTGGAGTCAGACGCGCTGCCTTTGCGCCACGAGGTCAAGGTGGTGGGATGCAACACTCAGGCATGGATCACAGCCTGAGTTGTGAGACTGTGCTCTCCATGGAGCCCATCCCAGGGTTGTCCTGGTTCTCCTCCCCTTCCCTCTAGTAAGGCAATAGAGGGCATGAGTGGATGCCCAGGGAGAAATTGACCATGGCTTGATGTGTCTGGGTGGAGGATGGATGCCCAACACAGGATGGGGTGGTGGCAGAGAGGTGCAACATGATCTCAGAGAATCAGGCTGGAAGTTGAACCCATTCCAGGCTGAGGCCTCCTTAGGGACTGTAGAGAGGATGGTGCCTCAGACAAGGCCACACAGAAGGGCTGAGGGCCCCATTCCTCAGAAGAGTCTGAGGCAAACTCTGGGCACCCACTGACAGTGTGTGACTTCTCTTCCCAAGAGTATAGTGGGTAAGCACTCTGCTGGCCCTACATGCTGCTCTGAAGTCTCTGATTCTCCCAGGAATAGAGATTGTTTGGTTATTCCAAGCATTGCTAGTGTCTGCCACAGTCCTGAAGATGCTGACGGGGAACTGCAGGCAAGCCATAAGCAGAGGGAGGGTTGTGCTAAGTGGGTGGGAGCAGCAAGTGCCCGGATAGCTGCAGCCTTCCCACCGTCAGTAYCCCTGCATGGGGCAAGATGGAATGGGATGGGTTCCGCTTCCAGCTTAGATTCCCTAGCATCATGTTGCCCACTGTGCCAGCACATCATCCTGCCCTGAGTGGCTATCCTCCATCTGGATACCCTAGGCCTTGGTCACCGKCTCTCTGGGGACCCAGTCGCCCCCTCCATTACCCTGATGAGGATGCCCCATGGAKGATACTTCCCTACCACCCTGACCACAGTCCATAACTGGGAGCTACATCCCTCCACCTTGACCTCGTGGCGCAAGGGCAGCGCGTCTGACTCCAGATCAGAAGGCTGTGTGTTCAAATCACACCGGGGTCAAGATAGCCCATTTCTGTGCAATACAGCTGGGGATCTGTGCTGCTGCAGGGCTTGACTCTTCTTTAAACTTCATGTGCTCCTATTAGCCCATGTCCTTGCCTCACAAGGCCAATCTGAATGGCAGCTCTCCCCTCTGGTATATCAGCCTCTGCTTCGTGTTCCATCTTGACCATAAACTTACTGAGTATGTGCCCCATCCAGCATCCAAATTGTTAAAGAAGATGTTTAAGAGTGTTGTTACCAGTATTAATGCATGCCAACTCCATTCATAACAAGCCACTGGTTGCATTTATGACTGGTGATCAGAACACCTTGGGTCTGGTGGTTCAGCTGAGTACTTAACTCCTCTTCTTAACCTCCCATCAGGTCAATATTTCTGCAATCTGGCTACAAGGAGACTCTAGGACACCCTGCTTAAAACCTTGCTAAAGTCAAGAAAAATAGCCATTTCTTTCCACCAAGGCAGGCAGGCAGTAGGTAGGTATGATCTGCCCTTACTAAATCCATTTCAGCTGTTCCTAGTTACCCTGTTTTGTTTAAGTGGTTCCTGACTTCATCGTCCTCTACCATGGATAATTCCTCAGTAAGGGAGGTCACACGTTAGTACAGTGTCCCAGAAAAGTTTAGAGTTCTTATCCTTAAAGATATTCAAAGCTTGATTGGACAAGGCTGTGACGAAATGATCTAACATCAAAGACTCTTACTYTGAGCAGGAGATTAGACCACACGGCTGCCAGGGATCTCATAAAATCTAGATGTTTCTTCACTTCAACTGAATCATCTTCCACCATTCCCTGCTCCCCTCACACACCCCATCCAGTGTAGAGAAGCCCCCTGAGAAGCAAGATTGTGCAGGGCCAGTGGCGCAATGGATAACGCGCCTGACTACGGATCAGGAGACTGCAGGTTCGACTCCTGCCTGGCTCAGCCTTTTCCTGATCGCAGCCTGGCACTAATGATGACAGAGGACTGTTTTCTCCATGGTGCCCTATGTTTGCCCGGCATTTCTCCCACTTCTCTGGACTTCCCTGAGAGTAAAAGCCCTGGGTGACTTCTAGCCTTAAAGAAAAGGAAAGGTTCATCCAGCCCCTCCTGGGGCTGGAAAAGGAGCAGAACACCTGCAATCTAGCTCCTGGGGAACAGTCAGTCTCCTGGAGAGTAGAACTACCTTTCAGAGGGGCCTGGAGAGTTTGGAAAAAAAGTCCTGCCTCTGAGGCAAAGCAATCCCATTCAGCTGCAAAGGCAAGGCAGCCAGACTCAAGCATYCTCAGTGCTTGTCATAACCTTTCTGATCTGGAGTCAGACCTGCTGCCTTTGCACCATGGGGTCAGGACTTGGGGGGATAGTGCCCAGGTACTTCAGAGTCTAAGCTTTTATGGCCAATTGACACTTTCTGAGGAGTGAAGATGGCTGGGGAAAGACAATGTCTATTTGACAAAGTGGAACAAGAGCATTTTTTTCAACTCTCTGGCTAAACCTGCAAGGAGGGCTTTAAGTAAGATTCATAGGAGGAGGGAGGTCAAAGCCCAAAAAGAAGAGGAGGAACATGAGCTGRAGATGACCTACTTGGGGAACAGCAGGATATAGTGGCTTTTGCCTCATTCAACAGCAAGTATGGAATGGGGCTTCTGCTTCAGAACTGTTGAATGGGGTAGAAGTGCCTGGTCATGATTGCAAGCAGCATCAAAATCAAGCAGGAGGAATCAGAAGTCCATGTACAATGGACAAGTTACAAGCTTACTGGGTTCACAGAGATTCCTCATAACTACACTGCTGCTACACCAGCTAAAGAAGATTAAGGAAGCACAAGATGGGAAGGTGAGGGCAAGGGTTGCATTTGACACAGAGTGTCTTAAATTTGCTTTGCTCTAAGGCCAATGACAAGCTGGCTGAAAGAGATGCTGACACAGGAAAGCATAGTAGGTGTGTCTCACCTGCTTGATCAAGAGGAGGAAGGAAACAAAGCCTTCAGATAGAAGGAGGAGGCCTTGCAGCTGCAGTCCTTGGAAATCACAGGAGATTTTAATTATCCTGTTGCTATCATGGTGTGGTTCAAGAAATTCAGAGGATTTCTGGAGAACACCAGCAGCGATTTCTTGATGCGGGTGCTAGATGACATGATCAGGAGAAGCACAGCACTGGGCCTGGTACTCACTAACAAGGATCAGGGTCAGAGATGTGAGGGAAGCCTTGGATACCTGAGACATGAGCTGATGCTGTTGAAGATCCTGAGAAAAGTCAGGAAAATGAGTAGCAAAGTAATTACAAACTGTGATTCTAGCATTGCTGACATGTGGGCCAGAGCACTGCTTTTGCCTTGCCCTGCATGTGAGTGGCCCAGGGAARAAAGACTGGAGCAACACAGAAAAGGGATATTCCCATCCAGAWAGTCAGGGAAGACCTTACTTCTGTCTACAGCTTGCCTGCTGCCCTCCACCAGCATCTTCAAGGAAGGTAGAGTGCAAAACAGACTGCCATCTGCCCACCCCACAACTTTGGAGAGCCCCGTGGCTGTCTCAAACCCTGCATCAGCGTGGAATGGCAGCCAGGCTCCCCATGGGGCAGGCAAGACATTCCCCCAACCCACTAGTGTGGACAAAGGGGCTGGGGGCCCCTGTTGCCTGTCTTCCTTTGTGAGGGGGTATCCAGAATGGGCACTGCTCCTGTTGGGTGCTGCGACCAACTAGACCAATGCTACCCTCTGTCTGTTTTGGGGAGGAACAGTGCTGTCATGGGCRGGGATGGGAGCTAGGCAGTAAAATTTCCCTATTTCCCCTTCACTCCCCACATACTCAGCTAGTATAGAAAGAATGGTGAGGGCACCAGCCTGCCCACGGGCTGGGGCCAGTGGCGCAATGGATAACGCGCCTGACTACGGATCAGGAGACTGCAGGTTCAACTCCTGCCTGGCTCGACCTTTTCCTGTCCACAGTCCGGATGTGGTGRTTGTGGGACCTACTTTGTCTGGTGGCTTGCCCTCACCTGACTTTCCTCCCATTTTCCAGGAACACTGCCTGGCCTCCTGTGATCTTCACCTAGTACCCACAGATCTCTACCCACATCCCTGTCTGGGTTACATATGATAAATTCATAGTCTCCAGGAGGATGTGCACTAACCATGACTGTTCCGGGAGCTTGATGAGCCCTACCAGTCTCTCTCCACGTGACAGGTCTGAGCCTGGCAAGTAGCAATCCCTGTGACAGAGCATCGGTTGGTAGATAGGGCTTCTACTCAGAAGAACCTGGACAGGGTGAAGAAACACTGGCAGAAGTCTTACGAAGTGCAGCAAAGGCAAACATAATAGCCTGCATCTGGGATGGGATAATCTCATACAGCAATACAGCCTGGAGGTGACTGTCAAGAAAACAGAGAGACTTGGAGAACAACTTGAGCTAGTGTCAGCAGTGTGCCCTTGCACCCATGAAGGCGAACTGCGTGCTGGGCTGTATGATTAAGAAAATAGGTAGTAGCTCAAGAGAAGTGAGAATCCAAGGTAYATCCAGCACTTCTGAGAATGTCACTAGATTATGGGGACTTGGATTCAGCTGCCCAGTACAAAAAAGACGTTGACAACCTGGAGTAAGTTTAGCTTTCTCTTTGTCCCAATTTTTCAGCACGTTTTTGAGATTTTCCCATATTAAATTTTTTTTAAGCCCTCCTTAATAGTTTAACAATTCAGCTGGTATGGGTTGTGGCCACATTTGTCTGATGGACCTTGTCAGCTCCCAAGCCATCCTAATTCCTTAAGGAAAGTCTCGTGGTCATAAAAAACAGAGGTCTAGTGTGACTGCAGGCTGCATTCCTCAGCTCTCACATCATAACACAAGGGCAACACATCTGACCCCAGGTCAGAAGGTTGGGGCCCAAGTCACATTGGGGTCAAGTACCAGGTGGTGCTGGGGGCAGGTGTGATGTCTGCATTTTTCCATGGGGCTCATCTATGTTGTATATAGGGCTTTACAGGGCAATAAGAAACTGTAGCAAGCTGAATTCATTGCCTCAAACATAGTTTGGAGCTGGTGCACATGATATGCTTAAACAGCCTTCAGGAGTATTTGTTTCATAATCTTCATGTGGGTACTGAGAGGCTGACTGGACTATATAACTCCACAGATCCTCATACCTTCCCTCCTGGAGGTTGGGTCTGACTCTAGCCTTTCCCCAAAACACGGTCATCAATCCACTCCAGAAATCTCCTGAACTGACTGTGTCACACCATGTTACTCCCAGGCAAGTATTGCTATGGGAGAATCCAAGTCCCAGTCCCCCATGAGTTATAGAGACTGCAGTTGTGAAGCTTCTCCTAGTCCCATAAGAGCGGCTTCATTTTCTTCATCTTGACCAGGCAGTCTGCAGCAGGCACCCTCCACAAGGTAATCCTATGTTGATCTCCCCTCTGATTACAAGCCCTCAGCCCTCAACTCTCCCTAACGAAAAAACAGGAGAGGAGCAATACAACAGGCACGTGATGTTGAATCAAGCCTGACCCCGGTGTGATTTGAACACACAACCTTCTGATCTGGAGTCAGACGCGCTGCCCTTGCGCCACGAGGTCGGGGTAGAAGGATGCAGAATCACAAAATCTTGCAGAATCAGAGAATCTTACAGAATCACAGAATAGCTGAGGTTGGAAGAGACCTCTGGAGGTCATCTAGTCCAACCCCCTGCTCAAGCAGGGTCAGCTAGAGCACATTGCACAGGATTGCCACCAGGAGATGGAGGTGAGGCTGACTGGCCTGGAGTTGACTTCTTCTTGCCCTTTTTGAAGGCTAGAGTGGCACTGGCTTTCTTCCAGTCCTCAGGCACCTCTCCAGTTCTCCAGGACCTTTCAAAGATGATGGAGAGCGGCCTAGCAATAACATCCACTAGCTCCCTTAGCACTTGTAGGTGCATCCCATCAGGGTCCATGGATGTGTGGGGGTCAAGTTTGCCTAAATGATATCTCACCCGATCCTCCTTCACCAGGGGAAAGTCTGCCTTTCTCCAGACTTTCCCTCTTGTCTCCAGGCTCTGGGAGTCCTGAGGGCTGCCCTTAGCAGTAAAGACTGAAACAAAGAAGGTATTCAGTAACTCTCTCTTCGCCGTATCCTTCGTCACCAGGGCACTCACACAGTTCAGCAGCATTGTCTGTAGTCTTCCTTTTGCTACTGATGCATTTGAAGAAGCACTTCCTGTTATCCTTGACATCCCTTGCCAGATTTAATTCCAAATGGGCCTTGGCTTTCCTCATTCCATGCCTGCATTTTCTGACAACATTCCTGTATTCCTCCCAAGTGACCTGTCCCTTCTTCCACCTTCTGTGTACTTTCTTCTTCTGTTTGAATTTTGCCAGGAGCTCCTTGCAGCATTCAGGTGGGATGGGTGGTGGGAATGTGTTGTCCATAAGAACCACCTCAGAGGTGTCTGAGGGTGCCCTCATAGCAGTGCCATGGGAGGTGGAGAGGATATGGGCACCCGTGAAGAGGGGGGTGGGCAAGTTCTGGCTGCAGAGTGGAGTCTAGGCTTCAGGATGCATGTGCAGGGCATGACAGAGCTGAGGCACAGAGAGATAGTGCAGGTGCAGGGTGCATGGGCAAAGCTGAACCCACCTAGAGTAGACTCTGGCCACCCCTGGGGAGCATGGTGTCCTGAGCCAGGCCATGCAAGAGGTGTGAGTATCCTCTTCTGCCATATGGCCTGAGGCGGGCACTGAGCATCTGCCAGGTGAGTGGAGCCTCTTCCCAGGATGTGTTGGGCAGCCACCCCACTTGCCCCTCAGGGGAGAGACCATGCTCACTACTCTGTTTCTTCTGGGCCAGACACCACACAGCTGCCACTGTGTAGTGCTACTGTGTGCCATGACCCAGCAGGGCAAGAAGAGAGATGGCCTCTCAGTGGCCTGGAAATTGCAGTTTCCCATCCCTGGCCCTTGCAATCTTGCTCTGTTTTGTAGTAGCAACATGTTACGCGAACTGCTCCTACCAAGGCACTTGTACCCAGAAGTGACAAAGCTGTGGGGAAAAGGAAAGCACTCATGGGCAAGGACAGGTAAAATTGAGAGTAAATCTGTGCTACCCTTTGCTTCCAATCCATTTTAATGAGCAGATGCCTTCTGGGAGTGCCAGACTAGCTGACTGTAGAGGTCAGCAGTGCGAGAGACAATATGCCTGACTATGGATTAGAGGGGAGGATGTTCAGTTCTTGTGTGGCTCACCCTGTTGCAGCCCACAGCGATGATGGTGGTGGACTGCTCTTTTTATACTGGGGCATAGACAAGAGCCCCCTGTTCAGCCAAATCAGTCTTCTGCCATAGCTCCTCGACTAAGCCCAGCTCAGCTCTCCTCAAGTCCAGGGTTGTCATTCTGCTACTCATCTTCCCCACTTCTCTAAGGATTTTCAGCTCAACTCTGAAACTATTCCCTGCAACCAAAGCCTTCCCACCCCCAGCCAGTACTTGGGCTTCTGCCAGAGGGCTGGGAGAAACTGTCTTTGTGCTGTCCACCACAGCCAGGCTTGGGATGAGGAAAAGGTCGAGCCAGGCAGGAGTCGAACCTGCAGTCTCCTGATCCGTAGTCAGGCGCGTTATCCATTGCGCCACTGGCCCCAGSCTGTGGGCAGCTTGGTGGCCCTGAGGGGCTTTCAGTGGGCTGCTGGGGAGGGTTGGCAGTGAAGGTAGGGGAAGATGATCTCTCCTYCTTGTCCCTCCTTCCTGAATCCGCCATAGACACACCTTCTCACCCATGGGGAGAGGGCTGGGCAACAAGGGCTGGCACTGATCCACAGTCTCTCAGACACACTAGTGGGTTTGTGGGATATCTTGCCTTTCCACAGCTCTGATTCATAGCCAGTGCAGAGTTGGATCCAGGGCAGGATGTCTGGAGCTGTGGTGCCCAGCTGTGGGGTGGGCTGTACTCACAGGCTGTCTTCTTTAATGATGCTCATCACTGCCTCAAGGAGAAAGATCCACCACTGCCAATATGTTCCTAGTGCCCACCACAGGCTGCGCTGCAGGAGAGGACCTGTACCCAGCCCTGTGCCCAGCCTGAGGTACTGTCTTCCCTCACAGCATGCCTGGGCCTGACCCCTGCCAGTATGGAGCAAGGAGCCTTGTTCCTGTCTAGACTCCCATGCTATATGGGCTGATGCCACCCTGAAGCTGGAGAACAGGCTGAGAAACAATCAGCAACAACTTGGTGGAAACATCTGGAGAGAAAAAGACCAAAGAGTTTGGATATAGCTCCATTAAGGAACTTATCAATAGGTCATGCCTCTGCCCATTAATAATCTAAAAACCCAGAGGAAAAGTGGAATCAGATGGCTGATCACTTGGCTAGGATAAATATATGACACAGTTTGGAGGCAGACTGGCCAGGGAAGTGGTTAGATGAATGGCCAGGGCACACTGTGAGTTCGGTGTTATTTCAACAGGCTGCAAGATGATGATGATGGCCTGTTACAAAATCATTGGCTAACAGACTGTACACTCATGCCTTTTTTGTCAAGCAATGATATAGCACATGTCAAAAGGAGAACAGTTTGCTAGTCTCAGGGAAGGTAAAACTACTCTGGGAAACTTGGCAAGTAGATAGGTCCCTTAAAGTGAACACTTGAAGGCTAGAAATACATCCCTACAGGTGTTGAAATAATTAGTAGTAAAGGGACTTTGCCTCTACCTCATCAACCTTAAAGTAAAGAGATGGTAGAAAGATGTAAAGGACTACTGAAACAACTGCTACACAAGAATGTATCTACTAATTCCTCTGAGTCAGGATCCTGTTAGTGGGAAGTTGTAAGTCAGCTAAATAAATGACAAACCCCAGTGGCAAGTCCCACAAATAAGAGGTTTATGTCAGAAACTACACAAATTACTGTCAAGAGAAGCAAAGCCTCATCTAAATCCTGGACTTGAGGTTGTGATTACACAGACAACTAATGTGCACGGCAACTTGGAATTTTATTTTTGTACATTAAAGAAGTCATTTCACTGCAAAAACTTCATAGAATCATAGAATCAGTAAGGCTGGAAGGGACCTCTGGAGATCAGCTAGTCCAACCTCCCCCCTCAGCAGGGTCACCTACAGCATGTTAGACAGGGTTGCATCCAGAGAAGGAGACTCCACCACCTCTCTGGGCAACCTGTGCCAGGGCTCCGTCACTCTCACAGGGAAGAAATTCCCCCTCACGGTCAGGCAGAACTTCCTGCGGTTCAAACTTTGGACACAATTCACATTATAGACTGCAAGCAGCCTTGGGGTGTCAAAGCTGTGCCGCAACGTGATGGCAATAACAGATGGGCTTGCAATTTGCAGGCATCTGAAAGTATCTTTCCTGCGCTTTTCCATAGCCACCTCTTTATGCTCACAAGCAAGCATATGCAGGTCCCTGAGGCAGCAGGAGAGCTGGGAGGGCTGGCAAATTTTGGGGGTATCACTGGCACAGACACTGCTCCTGGAGTGAGGAGCTCTTCAAGCACCTGCCTATTTCCTCGCAAGTTCCACAGAGCAGATGTGGAAATCCCAAGGCAACGGAGGG
>NW_028186782.1:0-3821 GCF_003343005.1 Rhea americana
CACAGCGGGTCTTGCGCTTGCACGGTGCATATTGCACTCGCACGGGGAGGGTATTGCCCTTGCACGCTGCGTATTGCCCTTGCACACTGCGTATTGCCCTTGCACAACAGATCTTGCCCTTACACAGCGGGTCTTGCACTTRCACGGTGCATATTGCACTCGCACGGAGGGATTGCGTGGAGGGGAAAGAAAGGGCAAAAGAGGGAGGAAAGGCGGAAACCGGGAAGCAAGAGGGGAAAAGGGGAAAAGGGGAAGAGGGTGGCGCGAGGCGGCCGCCCGCCTCTGCATTCGGCTCACGTCCTGCCGGCGGCGGCAAGCGGGAGCGCGAGGAAGGACAAAAACATCCCGGGCGGAGAAATAACAGCCGCAGGGCTGGGGGCGCCTGGGCTCGGCGGCCGGCGGGGCTTTGCCCCAATCTGGGGGGGTTTCGACCCAAATTTATCCTGYTTTCCTGGTGATGCTGGGCTGAAGGGGTTTTTTTGTTGTTTTGTTTTTTTTTGTTTGTTTTTTGTTTTTTTTGCTTGTGTGCTGGAGGTTTTGCCCCAATCTTGGCAGGTTTTAGCCCAAAATTCAGCCCTGCTCCCCCCAGGCTGCTGGGAACAAAGTGGGGGTTTTTTTGTTTGTTTTGGGGGGTTTGGGGGTTTTTTGGGTTTTTTTTTTTTGCTCGGATGTTGGGTTGCTGCCCCAGTTCGGGGGATTTCGGACGCGGTCGCTGGAGGGACGCGCGGGTTGGGTTGGGCTCAGCTCCGAGACGCTGTCCCAAGACGTCCCCAGGTCCGAGGCGCCGTCCCCAACCTGAGACGCGTCCCCAGGTCCAAGCCGTGGTCCCTACATCACGTCCCCAGGTCCGAGCCACGGTCCCCAGCCCCAGGCACGTCCCCTGACCCAAGCCATGGTCCCTGTCTCACGTCCCAAGGTCCAAGCCACCATTCCCCAGACATGTCCCCAGGCAGAAGACACTGTCTCCAACCCAACAGATGTCCCCAGGTCCAAGACACKGCCCACATGTCATCTCCCCACGTCCAAGCCACCATCCCCGACACCAGACACATCCCCTGACCCAAGACATTATCCCCAACCCAAGACGTGTCTCCACATCCAAGACATGGCTCTCGAGGCATGTCCTCAAGTCCAAGCCACCATCTCCCAAGCCAAGACACATCCCCAGGTCCAAGACACCGTCCCCAATACATGTCCCCAGGTCCGACACGTGGCCCACAAGTCATATTCCCAGGTGCAAGCCACCATCCCTGACCCAAGACCTGTCTCCAGGTCCAAGCCACCATCCCTGACCCCAGAACATTATCTCCAACCCAAGACGTGTCTCCAGGTCCAAGCCACCATCCCTGACCCCAGAACATTATCTCCAACCCAAGACGTATCTCCAGGTCCAAGCCACCATCCCTGACCCCAGAACATTATCCCCAACCCAAGACGTGTCTCCAGGTCCAAGCCACTGTCCCCAACCCCAGACCTGTCCCCAACCCAAGACATGTCTCCAGGTCCAAGCCACCACCCATGACCCCAGAAACATCCCCAGTCTAAGACGTGTCTCCTGGTCCAAGCTACTGTCCTTGACCCCAGAACACTATCCCCAACCCAAGACGTGTCTCCAGGTCCAAGCCACCATCTCCCAACTCAAGACACGTCTCAAGTTTGCGACACCAACCCCAACCCCAGACACATCCCCCAACGAGAGCCAACGGCCCGGTTGCCCCGACACAACCCTATACCCGCCGCCCGAGAATCCCCTCCCGAAGCCCATCCGGCCCGGGCTGTTATCCCCTTCCTCGCACCCCTCCTTCGGGCAAAAAGAAAGCCCCGAATCCCCAATAAATCGCTGTCGCCCGCCYGCGGCTCGTCCCGCGGCGCCGGAGCCCCGGCCGGCCAGCCGGTATCTGTAATCCTGCCTCGCCGCCGGAGTAAATCTCCCTCGGCTCTCCCGGCATCGCCGAGACCCCAATAAATATCTCCATTTCCCGCTGTCCTGCAGGGAAGATCCGATCAGCTTTTAAATGTCAAACGTAAAGGAAAGTTTGTCATAAAAAAGCCCATAAAAAATAAAATATATATAAAAAAAGAGAGAGAGAGAGAGAGAGAGAGGAGAGAGGGGGCTGGTGCCCACGGCGGGTGCCAGCGCCGCCGGCGTTGGGAAAAACAACCCCAAAAAGCAAAGGAAAAGGTAAATCTGCAGCGGTTTTGCCTCCCGGCCGCTGATTCCGCCCCGTTTCCGTGCCGCGCGTGGCGCCGTCCCGTGCGGGCTCGTCTGAACCACGTCGTTTCGGGTCCTAATTAAGCAATAAGACCCAACAGGGCGCGGATTTATGGGGCCGTATTTCACGCCGGCGGCGCGGGAATCGGGCGCCGCGGGAGGGGATGCGACGAGCACCCGAGGGTGCACGGAAGGGTTGGGGTGGGGGGTGCGTTCGCCCGCGGCGGTGAACGGTGGGGGTGGCCTTTCCCCGTGCAAAATACACACCCCAGGCAAATACACACGCCTGTGCAAATGCACAACCCCATGCAAACGCACACCCTTGTGCGAACACACGCTGCCGTGCAAAGGCACACCCCTGCGCAAACACACATCATGCAAACACACACACTCCTGTGCAAACACGTGCGCCTGTGCAAATGAACACTCCTGTGCAAATACACGCCTCACGCAAACACACGCTCCTGTGGAAATGCACAGGCCCATGCAAAGGCACACCTCTGTGCAAATGCACGCTCCTGTGCAAAGGCATACCCCTGTGCAAACACACACCCCCATGCAAAGGCACACCCCTGTGGAAATGCACGCCCCCGTGCAAACACACGCTCCTGTGCAAACACACGCCCCCTTGCAAACGCACTCCCCTGTGCAAACACACGCCCCCGTGCAAATGCACACCCCCATGCACGCGTTCACCCTGCTGCAACACACAGCCTCGTGCAAACACACATCCCCGTGCAAAGGCACGCCCCCGTGCATGCGTTCACCCTTGTGCAAACGCACACCCCTGTGCAAATGCATGCCCCTGTGCAAAGGCACGCCCCCGTGCATGCGTTCACCCTCGTGCAAACGCACACCCCCGTGCAAAGGCACGCCCCTGTGCAAAGGCATGCCCCCGTGCATGCATTCACCCTCGTGCAAACGCACATCCCCGTGCAAATGCATGCCCCTGTGAAAAGGCACAGCCCCGTGCATGCGTTCACCCTCGTGCAAACGCACACCCCCGTGCAAACGCACGCCCCCGTGCATGCATTCACCCTCGTGCAAACGCACACCCCCGTGCAAAGGCACGCTCCTGCGCAAACGCACGCCCCCACGCACGCGCAGGCCGGCGTCACCCGCAGCCCCGCTGCCGCCCCCCGCCCGGTGCCACCCGCGGCCCCGGGTGCCCCCCCGGTCCAGAAACGGGACCCGTCCCGGCTTCCCTGGACCGCCGCTGCCCTCTACCCCCCCGCGGCACACACGGGCGTGCGCACACAACGCTGCATACCCCTCCTTGCACACACGTGCGTGCACGCGCAGCCCTGCAGTCGTGCGCAGCCCCGCTGCGCGCACTCGCGTGCACAAGCAACTCTGCACCCGTGCACGCCCTTTGCTATGCACACACAGGCGTGCGCACACAATGCTGCATACCCCTCCTTGCACACACGTGCGTGCACACGCGGCCCTGCACCCACGCGCATGCACAAGCAACCCCATGGTGCCCACGTGCGCACGCACACGACCCCCCCCCCAGACCCGCGTGCACGCACAATCCTGCCCCCGTGCACAACCCTCCCGGCGCACACGCGTGCATGCACACGCAGCCCCGCACACGCGTGTGCACACG
>NW_028186782.1:4905-8999 GCF_003343005.1 Rhea americana
GGGTGAGGGAGAGGGCAGACCCCCTCTATGGGGGGGGAGGGGATGAAGAGACCCCCCCTTGGGTGAGGGAGAGGGCAGACCCCCTCTATGGGGGGAGAGGATGAAGAGAGCCCCCCTTGGGTGGGGGAGGGGAGGGAGAAAGACCCCCCCCCTTTGATGGGATGGGGGCAGACCCCCTCTTTGGGGGGGGGAGGGGATGAAGAGACCCCCCTCCTTTGGTGGAGAAGGGGAGGGAGAGAGACCCCCCCTTGGGTGGGGGAGGGGATGGACCCCCTCTTTGCGGGGGAGGGGATGATGAGACCCCCCCCTTGGGTCGTGGAGGGAATAGGCCCCCATTGAGATGGGGGAGGGGACTGATGCCCCCCACAAGATGGGAGAAGGGAGAGGGACCCCCCCCCTTCGTGGGAGGAGTGGGAAGAGAAGCCCCTTTTTGGGTGGAGGAAGGAATAGGGCCCCCCATTGGGATGGGGGAGGGGATAGAAGCCCCCCAGGTGGGGGAGGGATGAGAAAGACTCCCTTTGGGCTGGGGAAGGAAGAGGGGGACCCCTTTGGGGGGGAAGAGGGAGACCCCCTCCCCAGGAGCAGCTGGGGGCAGTGGCACCCCCCCACACACACACATGTTTTGGGGTGATCGCTGCTCCATGCTGGCGTTTCAGGTCCCCCCCCTCCTCCACACTACAGCCCCCCATGCACTGCTGGGGGTCCTGGGCCAGCGCAGCCCCTGCTTTCGGGGAGCTCCCCCATACCGAGCACGGGGTGGGGGGGCTGAGGCCCCCGCTCGGGGCATCCCRAGTCCCAAACGGCACCGCGGCGGCTCTCTGACGGGGCGCAGCGTCCCCTGGGTGCCAGAGACGTGTCSTGCCGGGCGATTCCCACGCGGCTCCAACCTCCCGCGTGTCCCCTCGCCGTCCCCCGGCGCGCGCATCCCTGAGCGACAGCGTGTCCGCGAGGGCGACTCGGCCGTGCCTCACGCCCCCGCGCCCGCGTCTGTCTTCCAGCCGTGTCCCGTGTGTGCGACCCGCCACCCCTCACCATGTACGCGTGTGCAAAGTTCGTCTCCGCTCCTGCGCTAGTGAGTAGTTCAAAAATCCCTCTTTAGCCCTAAAAATCCCGGTCCTTCTGCGGGCGCTCTGGCCAGCTGCGGGAGCAGGGCAGCGTTGCGACGAGGATGCGATCGCAGGAGTCCGGGCCGGTCCTGCCCCTCCGCAGGGCAGGGGCGTGTGTGTGTCGGGGGGGGGGTGGGGGGTGAAACATGCCCTTCTCAGGTGCTCGACCGTGCAGGGGGGTTAGAGCCACCCCGGGCCACCTGGAAGGCGCAGGGAACCCCATCCGCTCTGCCCCTGGTCCCTGGACTGCTCCGGTTAAAGATCGTTTGCCGGCTGGAGCCGTAACTTTGCTGGTTACTAATTACCCGCGCGGACGCCGATGCTGCGCTGGGAGCGGAGCGTCCTTGGCCAGGTGCCGGCCRCAGCGGGATCCTTACGCTGAGGCCCCGTGTGGCGCGGGACGCCCGACGGGGTCCCGACACGACCCATGGGACCCGACGGGAGCGACGCTTGGGCGGCGGGTGCCAAGGCCGGGCTCTCCTGAACGAAACAGGGTGCTGCCGGTTCACGGGGCRCCCTGAGGAGCTCAGCAACGTTCAGGGGTCGCCAGGGTGGCGGCGGTGGGCACAGCGGGACCCGTTTGTGGTGGGTTGTCCCCCCCCGGGAAGTTCCCCTGCACGCAGGGGTGATGCAGCCCCGGTGTCTGACAGCACCTGGCCCTTGCAGGTGAGGAAGAGCTCGCGGGTGCTGTGCCGGCCCCTCTCTGCCTCCATGCTGAACAGCCCCGAGACCCGGACAGAGCAGGTAACGCTCCCGGCTCCGGGCTGGGAGGCTCCTGGGCATGGCCAGGGGGTGCTGAGCGCCGGCCCGGGGAGGCGGAATGGAAAAGGGGTTGTGCCCCGCTCTTGGATTCAAGGAGCCGAGTCCAAGGCTTCCCTCGGGGAGGGGGGCCTCGATGCTGCCSTGAGCTCAGCCTCGGGGGGAGCCGAGGCTCCGCTCCCCTCCGGCCGGCTCTCCCAYGCTGCCGTCCCGCCAGGCGCGGCAGGTCGCCCAGAGCCAGCTCTCCTGCCGGGGCATCCGGACCAGCGCGGCCTGCCGCGACATCGACACCGCCGCCAAGTTCATCGGCGCCGGCGCYGCCACCGTCGGGGTGGCCGGCTCCGGCGCCGGCATCGGCACCGTCTTCGGCAGCCTCATCATCGGCTACGCCAGGTCGGAGGGGGCRCGGGCCGGGCCGGAGCGGGAGGGTCGGGGGCCCGGCTGCGCCCCTCTGACGGGCGTCTCCTTTCCCCGCAGGAACCCGTCCCTCAAACAGCAGCTTTTCTCCTACGCCATCCTGGGCTTTGCCCTCTCCGAAGCCATGGGGCTCTTCTGCCTCATGGTGGCCTTCCTCATCCTCTTCGCCATGTGATGGAGCCGGCGCCCACGCTTGTCCAGTCCCAAGCGCAGCCGCGAAYGTCGTGCGCGGGGCGGGGGAGAGCCCCACGCCCAACCCCGTCGCCCCGCTGTCAGGAGGGGAATAAATACGGTTTGAGAACGGCTTCTCGTCTCCTCGGTTTTTGACCGCGGATGGGGCTGCAGGACGGGCTGGCGCCGGGCCACGGCACCGTAGAGGAGCCACGCTGCACCCCGGGGCGCGCAGCGGGGACGGGGGGAAAGGCCGGGCAGCACCCGCCTGGCACGGCGCAACGTGGCGTGGCCAGAGCTGGACCCKTACAGGGCAGAGAAAGGACCCGATGTGGGGGCTCCGGGGGCCCCTCTGGCACTGGGGGCTTCTTGGGACGGGTCGAACGACGGGATGGGAAAGTTAATGACTCCCAGCGCCCGGGCGGCTGAGGAAACCGTTGGCGCTGCCTGGCCGGGGCCGCGAGCGGGACGGATATTTCATGTTTCCGCCCGGGAACACGGGCCCCGATGCGACRGGGGGGAAGCGGAGAAAGGGTCTTTGTTCGCGCTGGGCTGCGGCGCGCTGGAGATGTTTGGCTTGGCAAGAAAATCCCCCTCGGCCCCCCGGCTCGCCCCGGCCGTTATTTGGAAGGTTTCTCCCTTGCCAGTTCTGTCCCTCTCTGTCACTGGGTTTGGGGTGACCCCTGGGTTGGGGGGTGCCAGGATTTAGGGGGTTGGGGTGTGCTGGGATTTGGGGTGCTCCAGGATTTAGGGTGGTCCAGGATCTGGGGGGAGATTTAGCCCCACCGGCGGGAGGAGGGACAGAGAGCTGTGTCCTCCCCYCCCCCGCTCCCCGCAGATCCCCAGCGCAGCCCAGTTCTCCCAGTGCAGGTGGCTGCAGGGGCATCAGCAGGGGCTGGGGCCGCGGGGTGTCCCTGTGTGGAGTGTCCCCAGTTTCATGGGTGTTGCATCAAGGGTGCCCTGATGATGGGGGGGTGTCCCAGCATTGGGAGTGTCCCCAAGCCGGGGTGCCCCTAYGTCAGGGGTGTCCCCAGTTCTGGGGGCGTCCTGGTTTTGGGGTGCTGGTGTCAGGGATGTCCTGGAATGGTGGTGTCTTGGTGTCAGGGTGGCCTGGTGTTGCGGGTGTCTCCCTGCTGGGGTGATTTGGCATTGGAGGTGTCCCAGTGTTGGGGTGTCCCCAGTTTTGGGGTGTCCCCTTGTCAGGGTGTCCTGGCGTGGGGGTTGTCCCCAGTATCAGGGGTGTTCCCACCCTCAGGGGYGCTCGTGTCCACGTGTCCCCCCTGTTTTGGGGCGACCCAGTGTCAGGTTGCCCTGTGCCCTGTGCCCGGCTGAAGGGCGGCCTGGGGACACGCTGTCCCCCATGGCCTGTGTCCCCAAGATGGGGGGGAGGGGTTGGCGTCTCTCTGTCCCTGCTGTAGGGAGGGCCTCTCCCTCGGCCTCTCTGTCCCCCCCGGAGGTTCTCTCTCGCTGTCCGCCCCCGAGGGGGGCGTGGTCAAACCCGCCACGCCCCCCTCCTAGACTCGGCCACGCCCCCCTCGCCGCCCTCCATTGGTCCAGGCGGCGTCACCGCCCCGACTCGGGTCTCGCGAGAGTCTCGCGTGTGCTCGGAGCGGGACGGGGCGGGGGGACGGCGGGGCGGGG
>NW_028186782.1:9789-20519 GCF_003343005.1 Rhea americana
GGGGCGATGTTGCGGATACGGGAGTCTTGAGGGGTTGGAGACCCTTGGGAAGGATCCTGGGGGGGGGGGGACTCTGGGAGACCCCTTGGGGCCCTGTTTTTCCTGGGTGGAGTCGAGAAAGAGGGGCTTGGGCTYGGCAGCGTAGCTCTGGGCTCTTCTGGGGCGGTTGTGGGGGACCCAGGCTTAGGTGCGGGGGTTCCCGGGGGCAAGTAGACGTAGAAGGGGTGTCGAGAGGGGACGGGGGGATGTGGGGAGCAGCGCGTAGGCTGGGAGGTTATGCTGTGGRCATGAAGGGGGTTGGGAGGTGGGGGCCTCTCAGCCCCATCACACCCCGTAACCCTCCCCAGGGGGGTCGGTGACTCCCACAGCACAGAGTAAAAGAAGACATGCAAACAACAGAAATTAGGGAATTCAGTGTTTTTCTCCCCAAGCCTTCAAAAGTGGTTGATTCTCACTGTGGGACTTTGGAAGCTAAAACTTCTGAGAAGTTGTTGAAGCAGCGAGGCTTCGCTGTGCACTTACTTGCTCATCTCCCGCTGGTGCTGTGAAGTTTGTGCCTCTTAGTAGCTCAGACTTTGTGAGCGAAACCTAGGTCACTTCTGAAAGCCGTTTTGTCCCTACTGCCAGGAGTGTTGGGATGGTTTTCCTCAATGTTACTAAGGAAAAAAAATCAGCCAGTTCAAGTGTTAGATGAAATGTGTGTGACAAGTAAAACTCCCTGTTCTGCTCAGCTTTTCCCCTCTGGCTATTCTGCCTCYATTCTTTACTTCGCTGAGTCTCGTCGTTATCTTTATGAAGTTATCCCTTCTTTCCCTGCTTGTGTTCCTTCTGAAGAACACAAAAGTGTCGCTAACACTTCAGTGCACTTTCCAGTTTATTTTGCGTTATTGCGGTGCTTTTTGGCAGAGACATTCCTCGGCCAGCGCTGTTGAAGAGCGCTGTCTGCAGGGATTGTCCGGTCCTTTGCAAACTGTTTAAATATAGTTGTCACTGAAATGCAGTCGTTTCTGGATAGGAATTCAGCAGCAGTTCTGAACAACTGACTTCAGTAAACAGTTTCTTGGGTTGGGCTTTTTTTTTTTCCAGTGGAAGTTAACTTCACTGTTTAAATGCGGAGGAGAAATTTGTGGGAGATTAAATTTAATGGCCAGATTCCAGTTTGGAAAATGTCTAGGGTTAACGTCCTTGCTCCTTATTTCTTTTAAAGTGAAAGATCATATTCACTGTCTGTGACATGAGTGGGGTAATAATTCTTGCCAGCTTCAAGGGCTGGAGAGTTTGTTTGCTGATAGCACGTTAAAAGCAAACAAACAAAAGAAGTAAGTTGAGCTGGTGGAAGTGGCTGGCCAGCACTCTGCGTGGAAGGTTTGCGACGGTGATCCGTGTCTGGCGTGGTCTTTTGTCGGAGTCGAGTCCTTCGTTTGGGCCTGTTATTTCTGATCCTAGAACTCATCTGGAAAWTGAGAAGTGGGAAGCTATTTTAGAAGCCGCCAGACTTTACCGCTTTGAGAACTCTTTTTAATATGGCCGTGAGTTTCCTTAATTTTCATGCAATTCCTTTGGTTATACCTAATTGTAGTATGCTAAACACTTCCTCTCCTTTTTGGCACTTCTCCTTCAACTAACTGTAGAAAATTATCGTGTCCACCTTACYACTTAGCCAAACTACGTGTCTAGTTATTTTAATCTCTCCTTGTAAATCAATCCCTCCAGCTGCTTAACTATTTTTTCCTGAATGCCTTCCAATTTGCCAATATCCTTCTGATACTGAATAGTTTAGAGCTGGATGTGGTTTACAGCAGAGCGTTAGAGATCGGGACATTGCCTCYTTGCTCTCTTGTCTCCTCGGATTATGAGGAGGGAAAAGCTTTGCACAAACTTTGTGAATAAGATACGCCTTCCATTTGCAGTTTGACTTTCTCTCTAACTCTCTAAGCAGTTTAAAGGTATTTCTGAAATTAATTTCTTCTTAT
The DNA here is from genome assembly GCF_003343005.1 of Rhea americana. Lineage (NCBI taxonomy): Eukaryota > Metazoa > Chordata > Aves > Rheiformes > Rheidae > Rhea > Rhea americana. Next base: position 11,763 of record NW_028186782.1, read on the forward strand.
TTCTGAACTCTTCTGTTTTCTTAAGGTTTCTTATTTTTCAGTCTTCCCCACTGCGTGTATTTACTGCTCTGATTTTTCCCTTGTGTGATTTACAAAGATGTCAGGTGAAAATGAACTTCACATTGCGCCTTGCAGCCCCTCTGTTAGATGTCGAGACCATCTTGGTACGCTGCAGTTGTCGTTAACCTTTAAGCTGACGGCTGGGACTGCCGTCGCTTCGTGGGACAGAGGTTTTTACCGAGTTGGCTTGGAAGCGCTGCACAATCCGTGTGGCACGAGTCCTGCTGCGAGGGTGATCGYGTAGATACGTAGCGTACGAAACACGGATTCAGCATGTTGAACTGATTTGTGCTGTCAGTTTGAGTAATTGGAGGCTTACAGTGAACTTAGTCTTGGAGACATATGGTTATAAATTCGAATGCAAGTGTGGTGTGGGAAGGAGTGTTTGGTCGCGAGAAAAGGAATCCCCGTTTACTGCTCGGCTTTGTCATTTATTCCATGGGACGTGGTTTATCGAAAGCTTTTGTGCCTCGGTTTCCCCTTTGTGTAGAGCAGTTACAGATAACTCTTAAAACAGGCTGAGAACGTGAAGTGGGAGCTGCTGTGAGGGCAGTTTGGTTTTATCTTCATGAAGGAAGATGAAAAAATAAAAGCATGTGGCTTGAAACTGAAGCTTCTCATTAATGTCTTTATTCAAATCTCCTCCAAAACCCCTCAGCCCCAGGCTGACGGAGGAGACCCCGGCTGTGGAGAACCTTCTTGGAAGGGCTAAAAGTGGGTTCTTGGATGCAGCTCGGGGCAGGCAGGCACTTTCCCTTGCCCATTTTGAAAGATGGGGAAGTTGGAGAGAGGAAGCGTGAGTTGAATGTCAGCGGACGGTTGTGGAAAGAACCTGAGTCCCTGCCCCAACTTCCGTGAGCGTGCGGGGGTCTCCTCGCGAGGTCTACCTGTTTCGAGCGATCCGGAAGACGAGAGGTACTTGGACCTCTTTGAGGGTATGCAGCAGTGATCAGGGTGGCTAGGACACATCCAGTCCAGATCCYGTGCAGCCTCTTGTGGTGAAAACTGATTTTTATTTTTTATTTATGGTTTAATAAAACATGCTCAACTTCTGGCAGGCCTCTTGGTGCATGTGTTGTTTTCTGCAGCATGTGTTAACAGAGGATCACTGCGTTGAATTTTGTTTTGGATTGGTTTTCTGCTGCATCACATGTGATAGTTCTTTGCATTCTGTTTGGTTTTATTTATCCTTCTGAATTTCTTGGGGCTTTTAAAAAAAATCTATTTATTTTTTTAAAAATTCCTAGCACCTACAATTGAGGCCAGATTTCCAGAATTGCTCCTTCTCTAACCAGTTTGCACCCAACTGCAATACTTGCGTTTTGAGAGAGCTCTCCAGCGTTGGTAGAAAATGTTTTTTTAATAGGAGACCTTCAGCTCTGGGGACCTGTTGCTTCCTGTAACTTGATTTTTTTTTTCTTTTTTTTCCCCTCCTCACCCCTTTTAGAGCAGTTCTATTTCTCCTTTTTGGTTTGAAGGAACTCATAATACAATGGGCGAATGTTGAGTAATGTAGGCTGAGCAGAGATGCAAACAAAGGTACTGGGCTTCCCTGGGGAGCCAGAAAGCAGTAGCTGTTTGATACAGAGGTGTGTAGGAAGCTGCCTATAGAGAATAAAACAAAAGCACGTTTATAGTCTCTCTTCCTTTTGAATTTAAGCTGAAGTTYTGATCAGCCATGCAACAGTGAACCTTCTCGTCACAATATTTGTACCACCTTTTTGCCCGGCTGGCGAATGCTTAACGTCGCCTCACCTGAAATCCCCAGTGTTTCGGCGCCCCTTGACTCTGCTCCTTCTTTCAGGCGCCTTGCACGCGGCGCGGAGGTCGAGGCTTCCCCGAGCTCAGCCTCAGCCTTTATCTCGAGGCGGTTGGTTGGCATTTGTGCACTCTGGTGTTTTCTCGCTCTTTACAGCTGATATGGGAGGAGTTTGGCTCTGCTGTTTCTCTGAGGTTCAATCTCATAACCTTCCAAGAAGTTTCTTGTTTTTTTTTTCCTTCCCTGAGATACCTGGTTAGACACGTGATGGCGTGGAAGTCAGCAGTGCAGGAGTCTATTTTATATAGTGCAGTCTGTATTTTAATGCACGCCGAAGTTTGACATTTGTTTTTTAAGACACGATTAATTTAGTGCCTTAAACAACTCCAACACAGCATGGCCTAAGCCTAATGTTAATGCAGATTAATTAGTGGAAGAAGATTTTTGGGTTGCATCTCTTTCCTCTGCACGCTTCATCCCAGTGGTGAAAGGCCAGGCAGGCTGAGGGTGAATTTTCTTAGTCCTGCCTTGCTGCCATACCTAAGCGGGGGCTGCTCTTCCCTGGTAAATCCGGTGCTCCTGGTGAGTACCGAGTTTCCTGGGCCACGCTGCGGCCTGGAAGAGCCTCTCGCAAACCAGGGAGGTCGAAGACGCAACGGGGAGTTGAGCTCCCGGGAGAGAAAAGAGCCGTTCGGCGAAGCTTCCCGACGCGCTGGGGTTACGGGGAGCTGGGACCGCGGGCGGGAGGCAGCCGGCGGAGAGCCCGCAGCGGGCTGGAAAGCCGCTCTGCCGTCCCACCCTCGCGCCAAAGAATAAAGTGGTGGTGGAGAAGCAGTGCCAGCCGTTGCAAGCCGGGTCATGAATAAACAGAGCCGCCTCTGCCAGCCACGGGCCCTGCTACCCGCTGCGGGGATTCCTCCGTACGCGCTCTGCAGAGCTAGCCTTGCTCCTGAGCTCTTCTTTGTGAGGCATGGCGACCGGCCGGATCCTAGAAGAGAAGCTGCCCGCGGGAGAAAGTGAAATGCCTTTGGTATGAAACACGGGTTACGCCTGGCGTTCGCAGGAGCGTAAAAACTGAGCCTTTCGGGCGGACGGTGCMGCGAGATGATGACTTGCAGTGCCGTCGTTAGCAAAACTTGCAGAGCTTTCGTGTTCGTGGAGAATGTTTTCAGCCTTGGCTGGCAGAGACCTTGTTCTGAATACCATTGTTGCTATTAAAAACAGGAAAAAAAGGCAGTCTTTCACAAACCTTAGTATATTAAGGACTTGGCTAGACGTGGACTTGGCAGTGTTAGGGAATAAGCAATACCCAAATGAGTGCACTTACACCTATATAACTGCGCTGAGCTACGTTACGGCTTTAACTGCAGCTGTTTCTAAACTGAGTGAAGCAGAGGTGGAGTAGAACATGGCTTGTGSGTTTTGCACCAAAAGCTTTCGCCGTCGGCGAGTCTCTTACAACTTCAGTCGTCCCTCTGTGACAGAGAGGGACGAGGGGAACAAATCTTCGAATCACAGAGCGATTGATGCTTGCAATCGTATAGCACAGCGTTGAGAAGGCTTGTTGCCGGAGGTGCAGTCGATCGTGTTCCCCACTGAAGACGCTAGAAGGTCTTAGGGGTTTTGAAAGCGAAGCTGAACCGTTGCCAGAGAAGTTGAAATTGATTGCGTGTGGCCAGGGCAAGCTTTGCCAATTAGTCTTCTTGCAATTAAGTATACAGTTTTCCCCTGTCTTGCGATGCTCTCGTTGCAGTGGGATCTGCAGGCAGTCCCCGCAGCCTTACGTGGGCCATCCTTCAGCTGTTACTGTGGTAGGATTATTTCCTTATTTTTTTTGGAACGTAGGCAAAATGGACCCAGAARCGGAACAGAGCGAGGTGAGATCCGAACGCAGATAGTCACCAGCGGCAACAGCAGCTAAGCGTCGGGTCTGGAGCTACCTGTTGCCTCCCTAAAACGTAGAAGTGGACGCTAGCTTCAGCATTCCTCAATGAGGTGTAGATTTATTGTGTGAAAAGGGGATTGAGGAGGCTTATCTACAAACTTAATTGGATTAGAAGGCTTTATATGGCAGAGCGCTCTCATGTACTGTTACAAACCCGGAGCGTTTATATAAGAACAAGCATTGCTCATCAGTCCAGATCTACTCTCAGACTAAGCCATGTGCAAAGTGAACATGATGAAACGTGATTTTTTTTTTTTTTGAACATAATCCTGTGTTTGTTGGCAGCGTTTTAATGAGCAAATATGTTTTCTAGTGGAGCTGGTGAGAAACTTCCTGACTGATATTCACTCTTCTTCATTTGGATGTTTGCTGCGTGGTCTGATGCATCGCTCTACCCCATACTGTCCCTCATTTGTTTTTGGAAAACTCTGTTTTTGAGGTGTATAGATTGCCAGTTTATACGATCCACGTTCAGGATGCCAGTGTCTTCCATCTATGTAAGACTTCACATTTTGAATTATGTAAACTATATATAGGGAATTATCACTTTGTTCACCACTAAAATACAATCATTCCTGAGGTGGAATGCAGCACTAGTTAAACAACTCACAATAAAGTACCAGGTTTCTAGACATTGCTTATATTTGGAATATTTCTTACTCCCCTCTGATTTTAGGGCTCGCATATCAAATAATGACGCCATAAAATGTGTGTGCCTTTGAATGCTAAATAAATAAAAATGCCCACATGTGGTATAAATAATAACAGGTGGGACAAAATATTTTTACTTTATGACCACGCACACGTATGACAGCTTCATGCCTTTCTTTCCTCTATCCCGCTGGTACTATTTCAGTTATTTTAATTCGTTCACAATAGCTTTATCCATAGGTAGCTGCTTACATAAGAGATTCTCCTACGTGCGGCTCAGTGCAGCCTTGACTTTGATCTTCCTTTCAGAACTGTTCATACGAAAACATAGGTAAAATATTTTCAGCTTGGACTTGGGCTCTCAAGTCCCATTGTCTTAAGGTTCTTTTAGTACTATTTTATTGTTTCGCTTTCATTGAAAGGTGGACTCCTAAGTGGCTAAATAATTTCAGAAAATGGGGCTTCGGTTTCTAGGTCACTTAGGCGTTTTCTAAGTAAAAGAATGTATTCCCCAAGGTTTGTCATGACTTTCTTACAATTACCTCTACTCAGTAAGAAGCAGTGGGTCTCTTAGGTTTTTCTCCCTTTCTTAAACTTGAATTATTTCTCTCTCCTGTAGTAGATGTCTTGCAATATGTTTTCCCTGCAGTGAAGAAGTACATAACTGAAGATGTAGCACCGCTAATGAAGCAGCASCAGGCAACCCAAGAGCTGTAGTGCCGAGATCCCGAGGCCGTCTGTGTGCGTTTTAGAGTGTCTGTTCACTAAAACTCAAGTTTGGTGGAAGCAGTGCCAAAAAGCTTCCTACCTGCTGACCTCTGCTTGGACCATCTTCTGCAGGCTGCAAGGATCCGCTTGCTGGTGGTGTTAAGGAAGGGGGAAAAAATCCGATTGCTTTAGATTGTAGGGAAGGTTGCGCCGTATCGCTCTGGCGTGGCGTTGGACGGTGGCGYGCTCTCGCCTTGCTGACTGTCCTCACTCTGGATTCCTTCTTGGGCTGTTGCCTCGCTCACCTCCGAGTGCAGCCAAAGAAGCAGGAGGTGATGGCTGCGTTGGGAGTCAAGAGTGTGGACTTGTCTGACCTCAGCAAAGAGTTTGTCCAGTTTCAGAGGAGGTCCTAGAGCAACCAGTTGATGATAAACTGCTCTAGACCTGCCTGCCGCTTGGGCCTTGCTGCTCATCGTGGTGTTGAGGTTGGATACTGTGTTTAACGGGGCTGGCTCTTCAGTAGTGTACAAGGTGCTGCTAAAGGATCCCTCTGTGTTACCTATTGGGGTCTTGCAGTTTGGTCTCTTCTTGTGTCTTAGTGTAAACGCCTTGAGGACATCCTGCAAAGCCGCCCGCCTACCCAGAAACTGTGGGAGGGGAAGCGCAATTTTGGCATATGAGTAATTGGGTTATGACTTAGAGATGGTCTTTCTCCATCTTCTTGCCTGGGGAAATTGCTGACTTGCTAGTTTAGGTTGGATTTTGTTTCGTGTGCATCAAAGGCTCCCAGACCCTTTGGACAGATGCCTTTTCATATTAGAAATCCGATACTTGGCACCTAAGTAGACAAACCTTGCCCATGTCAAAGCATGTTTTGCCAAGCTGCAGCTGCGTTGGTTATATTCAGCGAGGATTAGTTAAGAGTAAGTATTTGAAGAGCAGCAGCTACTTATCTCTGTGGAATTTGACTCTGAAGGAGGAGCAGGAGGACGTGTGCTGTCAGTGAGGTGAAACCTCACCTCCTCACACCTTGAAAACACCAAACCTGAGAAGCGCACGCGAGGCATCTGCACGCTGGCGTACCTCAGCTAGACGTCAGGGAGCAGAGGGACGTGCTGAAGGTRGTTCCGCATCGTTGGAGCTTCTTACGGTCTCGCTTGCTTTTTCATCACGGTGTCCTGCATCTTTCCACAACGCTCCAGTCGGTTCTGTATTAGATTGAAAGCATGATCCTTGCCTCTGGGCAGCCCTGTGGCTCAGCCAGGGCCCAGTCGTGCCAAAATGACATGAAATTTTCTCTAACACCTAGCTCTGAAGTCGGAGGCCAGGCCAGATCTGATCTGGAGGCTGGCCAGTGCGAGGAGGCTCTTGGACAATCGAGCTTCTATAATGGTTTTTATCCTGCCAGACCCTAATGTGAAGGCAGCGTTAACAAATTGCACTTTTTGTTATGGTAACAGTAAATTTCTTGCTGTTTGCAAGAGGGGTATAAACAGTGTAAGTTGTTTAGCTGGGAGCASTGGTGGAAGCTCTGCTGGGAAAAGCAGTCGAGCTGCCCGGAGCTTTTTCTGCCGAGGGGGATTTGTTGATCTAACTGCAGGGGAGAAGCTTTTCTGGTCTAGACTAAGCTGCTCATGGCTGATGTGCTGGTTTGGGGCCCATGTTACTCCTTTTGCTGGAGTTTGTTTTACGTTTGACAGAGCGCTGACAATGCCTGCCCGTCCCGTCGCTCGCGCGTCGAGAGGAGGAGGGCGACTCCGGTTCGGGRCTGTCGCTTCACGTGAGGTTTGAGGCTTTTTTTTTTTTTCAGAGCACATGGAAATACTCAGTTGATAACTGGGGCTGTTAACTTGCCCCTTTGAACTGAGCGTTGCTTGTTCTAAAGTAGTTTTCCGGCCAAATTTTATGCCTGATGGAGAAGGTGGTKGTTCTGATAGCGATGACGACAGCTTGCAGGGGCGGTGAAGCTCCGAGGCTCTGTTACGGCTYTTGCAAGCGAGAAGTGAGGGCGTAGGGCATCTTTGAGACTCCCTGCGGGCCTGGGGATCCTTTTTGTGGATGGGAGCTCCTCTGCAATCTTGAGGAGCGTCTGGTGGCCGAGAGGGGCTTTCAGAGCAGCGCTGAACACCCAGAAGGGCACAGTCGGATGGTAAGTAGTTGGACTTTGCTTTCACCCCGCGCTCATAATGACTTGTTAAATACCGTATGTCTGTTAGAGATTTACCTCAAGCAACTTCCTTGCCAATATTCCAGTTTATACAGTTGGGTTTGCTTTATCAAGCTTATAAAGTATCAGGGTGTTACGCCTCTAAAGCAGATTTTATGGCGTTGGCTTTGGGAGTTCTTTCCCAGATGACAATTTTAAGCTTTCTTCTAGCTTTTTTTGTTACAAAGCAAACATTTTCCCTCCTGCCCTCATACCCCAGAATAACTGTGAAGTCAAAGCCTAGCGCTAACAGCAGCCTGCTCACTTACTCTGAGCTTGGTGGTGGCCTCTCTTYGTAAAACTTAAAAGCTTTCAGCATGTCTCTCCGTGTATAATACTTGGCGATGAAGGGGTAGATGTGCAAAGAGATCTGGGCACCAAAATATGCAGAACAAGCTGTTTTGTAAAGTCCCTGCTGGCACCTAATTTAGCCGTTCACCGATGGAAATTAGGTGCCAAGTAGAATTTAGAAAGCACCTAAAAGCAGGTTGGGCTCTTAACTGTGTCTCTCCTCCAGAGCTAACCTCGAGACTAGGAAGCCTAAATGTGCACGTGGCCTTTTTTTGAAGGAAGAACTTGACTTATTAATTTTTATCCTCCTTATGATGAATTATGACATGCTGGAGCATCACCACGGTGTTGCGTGTTAACCCAGGGTAGCGTGGGAGATGCCGAACGTTACAAGAAGGACTGGGTGCCCCTCCGTGAGCTTTTTTTGGGTGCAGGCACCTATTGCTGCTGCCTCGGTGACCCTGTTGATCGCAACACGTTCGGAGCGCAGCGTGCTGAATATTCATTTTGATGGTCAGGAAACTCGAGGCTGAGAGCTGTTAATGACTGCCCTTAGAAAAATAATAAAGCGCCTTTCCTGGAACAGTCTCAAAGCAACATGTTTCCTTCCTCACATTTTAGTGGGAAATCTATTACTATTTTTGAAGGCTTGGGGAAGTGCCTTATACTTCCTTCTTTTTTGGATAGCGGAGAAGAAATGGCTGTTGTAGCCTGTCTTTCCCTCAAAAAGCAGTTTGGTGGTTTTTGATTATAACAAACCTTCTCTCTTCCAGCTCCAGCTCCCAGTGGCAATTACGGATTCTGTATCCAGACTGCTGTGTTCTTGTATATTCTTCTGCAGCGAGGTGTACGCTACGGCACACAGATTCAGTGCAGCCATCTATAATAATCTAGTTTATTGTGGTTTTATCTCTTCTTCCCAATAGCAGCGTACTGCCTGTCCTTGGGGCTTGGTCTAGTGCCTTGAGCATCGTTCGTGTTTGAATAGGCTTGTTTGTATCGTGGCTCTGGTTGTTAATGCTCTTGGCATGGCTCCCAGGTCTCAACAAAGTTACCCAAATTGATCTGGGATGGCCTCGCGACTCATTAGTCTGGGAGAATTAATCCCACGTAGCTCAGTCTCATAAAAAAAAAAAA
>NW_028186782.1:20542-36548 GCF_003343005.1 Rhea americana
AAAAAAAAAAAGAAATGAAAAAAAGAAAAAGAAGAAGGAAAAAAAAAGTTAACTCCTAGCTCTGTCTTGCCTCTCACATTCAAGTGATGTGCCAAAAGTGGAAAAATAGCGAGGAGCTCAGCGACTCGAGCGAGGAGAACAGGCTTTCTAGGCTTCACCCGCCGTGGGCGTTGTAGCAGCCGGGATGGACATCAACGTAATCTCGGATCACGAAGCCTTTTGTTGGAAGTTTATTTTGCTTTTCCCTTTATGTCAGGATTATTRTAAGAACAGTCTGATTCAGTGCTGCCTCTGCTGCTGCTACCAGCTAAATASTGTAATATCGTATAAATGCCGTGGCCCTCCCCTGGTCTTCCACCCTTCTTGAACAGTGTTTAYCCGACTTAAATGCCCGGGACAACTGCAAGCAGGTTTTCTGCCTTGCCTGTTGGTGGAAAGACATCTTGCCTTCACCTTGTTTTCCATCTGTTCTGAAACTGCACCTTTGCTCCGACTTGTTCCTGCACGTCTGCGGCTGATGTCCGGGATGGATTTCAGCTCTGACTGTGAAGGGTGCTTTCTCGTTTTGGAGAGTAAAACAGTTACGGTGTCTGTACCAGTGCACGTCCTGCAGGAATATAGGACGGAGCAGTTGTACTCCGTGGGTTTCCTCTGGGTGCTCTCCTCTGCTCGCCGCTAGCACCGATTTGCGTGTCTGGCTGCACCTCCTTGGCCATACCCCTTGTCCTGTTATTTTACCTTTGATTTAGGTTGACTAACTTCATATCCACGCTTGCTTTTCTCTCTGAAGGGTCTCCGTGTTTCTGTAAACTGCACGTGTACGCTGGTGGAACGAGGCTGTTTCGGGAGGAGAGCAGCTCTGTGCAGAGCGTACGTACAATTGGCATATAGAAAAAGCCCAGCAGGTTGCCGCCTGCGAAGAGCCTACAGAGCTGGGCAGTCTGTGCTCTCTTCTTCCTGCCCTGGGCATGGTGAAGAGCTCTGCCAGCCCAGCTCCGGCACGCTCTAGTCCGAAAGCCCTTGGCGAGAGCCGTGGTGGACGCTGGCTGCCACAGATACCACGATGCCGACTCTCCCTTTTCGCAGCGCTCAAGGAATTGGTTGTTCTCTTGGTAGGCTGCAAATCTGAAGGGCGAGAAACTGCAATGGGAGACTGAAACCTTTTACTGGGATCTGGAAAAATAGCCGTAGATAAGCTCATGCACAGGCAGAACAGAGAGCGAGGGAGACTTGATCGTATCTAATGYGTTTTGCAGCTTTTTCTTTGCTGGAGTCTTCCTAGAGGAGAAAATCTTAGCAGAGAGAGCCTGCTGTCAGCAGAGCATACAGTTTGCTTTTGTTTTCTGTTCTAGCTTCAGCTTATTTTTAGGAGGTGGCTTTGTAACGTTCTGGTTTTTGTTTCATAGTTGGTGCAACCTCTAGCATTAATTTTGTGGTCAAATTAATGCAAAGTTTATCCTTATGATTTATGGAAATAAACCGTAAGTGTGCTTGTACTGGTACACCAGTAAGCGCAGCCATGCCGGRGAGAGGAACTGTGCTGAGGAACTACGCTGGCACACTCGAAGCAGAACAATATTTCRCGTACACCCAAACATTTGTTGGACTYCGAAGTACTTCAGTTTGTCTTGCAAGACACAGATGCAAGAGCCTTGGGCACCGAGCGTTCTCGTCATAACAGTAGTYACGTGCAAGTACAATAGAGCCTTAYTTTTGGAGCGTTTTTCRTATGAACTCTGTCYCCCAACATTCAGCAGAGTTAATGACTGGGGAGTTTATTCTATCTTCGCGTTGAGGTTTAAGGAAGAAGGGTTTTTTTGATAGGGATTTGAGGTGATCCAGAGAAAGCTTTCCAGTTGGCTGGGAGCTTTGGACGTTCCAGTGCTGGGTGCAGGAGATGTCGGGCCGTCTTTGGAGGCAGCTGCACGCCACGCGGCAGAGGGTGAAAGAACCAGCRGCTTCCTCGGAGGGGAAGAAGGGCTGTCATCTTCTCCAGCGGCGTGGTTGCTTGTGACTTGCGCAAGCCAGAAGAGGCATGGCTCAGATTTACAAATCTTGGCTTGAGACTTTTGTTTTCAGACCTCAACGGCTTGACAAGAATTCAGCTGGAACAGGTCTGTAAAAGCATTAGGAACAAAAAATAACAACCCCGCGTGCCTTATAGCTGGACCCTGACCCAGATTGGGGCCTTAATACATGCTTACCGCTGGGATGTGGAATATCTTTAGGAACGTACAGTTGTGAAAGTGGCTGYGGGTAACAACACCAAAAACGATCAATAGTCGGACCACGGCCCTTTAGTGGCATCGGGCTGATGCTGCTAATGAAAAACACGATATGTTCTGCAGCTTCAGGCATGCTTTGGAAACTCTCGTCCTCTGTAAAGTCGAGATAATGAATTTAAAGCRTATAGAGCATCTTGGGTGCAAGGATCCATAAATGCAAAATGCRGTTTTGAAAAACTGCATCATGCTTCTTTTCCCTTTGGAAACAGTTTGGGAAAAGAGACATTTTTAAAATGGATTCCATGAGGTGCCAACATGCATCCTAGGGGAAAGCCTTTTCAGGAAGGCTGGTCTTTCATTGCTGTTGTTGATGCATGTAATACATCTAATCCCTTTTAAGGGAGTTAAAACATTAGGTGTCCGTCTAGACTAGGATAATGGGTTTAGTTTTTTTCTTAATGAGTGAGTTAACATGCTTTGGGACTATTACAGTTTATGGACTGATATACCAGGGGAAAAGTAGCATATGGGCTGGCTTTAATATCTGCAGAAAGAATTAAACTTTTAAATAAGTGGAAATGTTGATTATTGAAGTAAGCAAAACCAGCATCTCCCCAGATGAGTTTCCCAGTCAAGTCCTCCTTCATAGACAGGACCCGACGGGCAGCTCAGTCTGTTGTGTAACTGGAGCTGCGAGAGGAAGGAAAGGTTTCAGCTTTCATCGGATAGCTGCAGCCTTTTCCCCTCCAGTTCTTGCAGTTAAGAAGAGCCAATTTAAATATGCGAAATGCAGCTCTTTTTTTTTTTTTTTTTTTTTTAATTAAAGAGGACGTCATCTTGTCTGTATGTGAACCCTGGCATTGCTTTTAACCTCTGTAGGACTTCACACCTAGATCTTGGTGCGCTGTTGAATTTAAAATTGCACCTTTTGTTTGCGTTTAATACACCTGCCTGCTAAAGCAGCTGTGCGGGGAGGCGGTTTGGGACTGGGATGACTAACGCGTACGCGTGCATGGGTGCTGCTGGGGGAAATGGGGCGACTGAGAAATGTGGTGGTAACAGCGGGGAAAGACAGAATTTTCCTCTCGGACCGGGGCAAGCTGTGAGCAAAAGAGGGAGGGCCTGCGCTGGGGAAAACGGGCTTTCACGGCTGAGACTCTCCAGCAGAAGGTCCTAAACCCCCTTCCTGCTTTGCATCCCAGAAACTCACTGGTGCTCTCTTGCTTCCTGGCAGCCTTCGCGGGGAAGCGGGCGCGTGGTCTCCTATGAGCAGGCTCGTAAGGAAGAGTAGTAGCAAAGCAACATCCGAAGCACCTGTTTGGGAAGTATGCGGGGCTCTGCGTTCCCGAAATGCTTGGTCTTTATCTCTCCCTCAAATTGCTTTGTCGTCACAAAATTGGCCAAGGCTTGTTTTAACTGTGGCCTCGCGCAGCTCTTTGAGAAGACCCTTCTCCCCCCCTTGCCGTCGTGTAGGAGGTGAAGCACTGAGAGCCCCTTCTTGTGGGTTTCAACTTTGAGGGTACAAAGCACTTGAAGTAATGAGTAATTTCATCTTCGTTCAGGCTATATCAAAGCCTGTAGCTTTTCTAATGTCAATTTTAGGGGCAAATTACCTTTTTCCTCATAGCTGAGAGCAAGTTCTGGTACCCAGCTTCAGCCTGTGATAGTTTTTTCATTTATGAGCCTCTGTGGTTCTGAAGGCTTTCTGTATGGTTTGAGTTCTGCAGGCACTAATTTGATATTTTGRTTTGTTCAGGGGTTTTCTTTTTTAATTCTCTTGACTCTTCACCAGGGAATTCTTCCAGCAAATTTCAGGTGGGTCTGCTGACCGAATTATTTATTAAGCAATCTGCAGCGTGCTGGGTGTATTGCACAGAAAATTAATGCAGTGTCTGCGCCACYGTGCTCACGCTCTCGACTCAGATCTTCCAAAGCCTCAAAATAGAGTAGATTGAGTGTGATGAAGAGAGAATTAGTGACAATAATCATCTCCAAAACAATGGCATGAACTTAATAGAAGCCCTCTGCTATCAGTAAGGCCTCCGGCTGCCCAAAACACTCTTCATGTTAATGGACACTTAACGCGTGCTGCCTCGTAGTGCACAGCAAAATACTTAACTTGACTAAGCATCAGCTGTGACTTGATTGCTTTTCGCTTTGGCAGTGTGGWCCAGGCCTCCCAGCTAAGGATCTGAGTTAACAGAAGGCTTTGCGGCTCCTTGCAAAGTCGGAACTTTAAATGTCTTCGTGCCCGGGGAATATCGTTGATGTAGCAGTCGGASGAGCAGAGCTCGTGGGCTATCTGGGTGCGTGATCCCTGCAGGATTCGTTTTCTGTAGCCGCAAAGCGATCGGAAGCGGGTTGCCCGTGGCTATAGCACGAGGCAGCGACGGAGCTGGGAGCGGGACCGGGGTGAACGGTGCGCRGCGGCCGGACCTCGCTTTATGCGCAGGTGAGCCCTTCGTGTCTCCGTCGCTACCCCAACGCGCGTCTCTTGCGCTGGCCTGGCGTCAGCCCGGCACCCTGGCACGCAGTGAGCCACGTTGGGTGATGTTTCTCGTTTGTTTGTACGCCAGAAGTAGGAAGAGGCAGTGTTCCCTATAAACGGAGAACTAGATTAACTTCAGGAAAAAATCAGCAGTGCTCTATCGGCAGTGACACCCTTGGAGAAGCAGCAGCGCAGGAGAAACGGCGAGGTGGGGCCGCTGCCCTGACTCCGCGTGTCCGGCTTCGCAAGCGTCCTGTGTCGCCGCAGCCGCTTTGGTGTGCAGGTAGAAGTGGATATTGGAAGTAGGGACGAGATCCTCCGCGGAGGATCTCCGCAGTGGCTTGGGGAGCGAAGCTCGCRTTCGTTTTTCTGTGTGCTGTACGTGCTCCGGAGGAGCTGCCGCTGTTGAGAGCGCTGCTACGTGCCAGCTAGTCTTCAGAAATTTGTCTCCTTAAATAACCTGYGTACGGTCCAAGGGGTGCCCGGCTGTTGGCACAACACACGCTCTGCACCACTGCGGAGCGTGGCTTTGGGTCTGCGTCTTTTGCAGACATCCTGTAGGTTATTTGCATGCAAATACAGTATCAATTAATAAGGGAAGAGGGAGAGAAAAAACGCATACAGACTTGAGGAGCACAGTTTATTTTGATTGAAAATGTCTTTTCAGGTTTCCGTGAGGCGGCAGCTGCTTGTCAGGTCTGTGCTGACAGAACTTTGAAGCACGCTTTGGTAATCTGTCTGCATTTCTTCGCTTCCCCTTGCTGTTTCCAACATGCTAAAAATCATCAAAACAGTGAAATACTGTCCCGCGGCTGCAGGAAGAGGAATGAGAATGTGTTCCCAGTATCCAATCATCTGCTTATTCTGCCTGTTCTTAAGAATAGAATTTATTGAAGCAATTTATCCTGACTAAATGTGGTATAAATCTGAGCACATGTATGTACATACTGGTCATATTCTGTAGTGAACGAGCAGCTAAATCTTTCCTTTAAGAATGAGTGAATCCTCCTGACGCTCTTGCAAGACCAAGTAAACTGAGGTCTTTCCAGTGTGTTGCTCCCGAATTTTTTAACAGAGCTGCTTGTTATGCTATCAAAGTAGCTGGCAGACGGCCTGAAATGCCGTTGGCTTTCTGTTTTGTTTTTCCTGCTCTCCGTTTCAGTTAGTGTTGTCAAAGCCTCGGGAGTGACAGCTGAACCATTTCTTTAATTTCTCAAATAGCTTTTATATGCATGGGAAGCATCAGCATGAGGGGGAGAGAGAGAGAGAGAGAGAGAGAGAGAACCCGAAGTTTTCATATTGGTGAAGACAACAGGCTGCTTAAGTGACAGTGGTAAGGACAGATCTTTGACCTGTGTAAATTAAAAGATACATAGGGGTGGCCACTCTGTGAAATACAGCGGTCTTCCCTCAATAATAATTATGTGTTTAAGATTTATTTGTTGATGAAATAGATGCACTGCCAGCCTCATACCCCACACGCATCCGAGTTTAAACACACTAGCGTGATTTTAACMGTCTTCAGACGCTTCCAGCGCCAGGGCTGACTTTGGCAGCAAGAGGCATTGCAGCCGTCCTTTAAAGTTGTGCAACTTTGCTTGCTGTCCCGGTATGATGGCTCTTAACTTGGAGCTACTTAAGCACTGAAGCAGTTCCTGACCGTGGATGCTGGACTGGCCGTTTGAACGTTAACCTGTAAACTGCTACGAGTGTAAAGAGGAGGCAGGGATGGACGGGCACACAGTAAGACTAAGCACAGCCCAACAGTTGGGAGGGGGGAAAAAAAGAAAAATCCAGGTTGCCCGAGGTAGCAGATTTTAGACCTTTATTTGCTCTGTGTCCTGGTACCGTAGTCTTGCCAGTCGTGATGGTATAAATGACTCCCACAGTTGCTGAGTTGGCGCCTGCTGTGTTTTAATCCAATTTGTGTCCTCCTTTTGCTCTAGAAAGAGCAGTAGTTGGGCTGTCCTCCGCCAGGAGCGGGCGATCAGGGATTAACGCCCCTCTCTTGACCCCCTCAGAGTTGTAGGTTTTTGTGCAGCTGCCTGGAAGGTTTCGGTGCCATGTTTCGTCTCGGAAGAGAGGATCAGTTGGTTGTGGATGGACGGAGGTGAGATCTCCGTTTGTTCAGCAGGTGGAAGCCGTGGTAGATTAGCCTGGGAAGAACWCGCTCAATCTTCTGATTTCCGAGGCTCGCGGTTAAGGGCTCCAGCTGGGAGCGTAGAAGGATGTCTCCGACCATCCTGATTTTAATACGTGCTCGTTCAGACCCATCTTGCTGCCATCCTGCCTCCGTCACCTCAAGGCCGCTCTTCGCCGGGGTTTAATCTTCCAATACTGAGCTTCCGTCGTCTCCTCTTGTCTCGCCATCCTTTAGCGCCGCGAGGCCCGTTGCSTTTCCCCGGGTTTTCCCGGGGGGCCGCCGGGGTGGCTGGATGTTCCYGGCCGCCTTTCTTGCTTTTATTCCYGYGCCGGGGACGTTCCGRCTGCTCGCCCCTTACGTTTGCRAGGGGGCTGTTTAGCCTTTGCGACCTGGCGTAGGAAAATATGCTTTTTGGGGATTAAGAAATAATTGATTTTCCTGCTTTTTTCTTTTCTTGYATAAAAGCAAAGGAGGATCGTTTGCCTTCGCGCCGCGCTGCAAAGTTGCATTCTTCGAGCGCTTTCTCATCTCGCTCCTAAAAATAACAAGTCTCTCCACCCTCTCACCGCTGCTCTGTGCGGGCGCGTTAACAGTTCGAAATGCAGAACGCTAACTAAAAGAGCCTGTGTCTTCGCGAGCGCGTTTTGGCCCMGTCGCGGTTTCGTTCTGGCTCTTGGCTGCAGCGAGCTGGCATGCGCCGCTGCAGCCAAGGGCCGAGCTCGGAGGAAGAGATGCTGCATGCAACGCGAGCAGCCGGAACATGTTCGCACAGTAAACCCCCTGAAGAGACGGCGTTTGCTTTATTATAGCTTTTTAAAATCCTGCTATAAAAATATCAATGGGTGGAGGGAGCCATTATTTCTTGAATTTGAGGTGGTGGGTGTTACTTTATTTACTCTTATTTTTTATTAATAAGAATAGCTTCACTTGTAGCATAATAGGACTGAGTGTTTTGTTATCCTTGGCTATAATCTGTGATAAACTACCCCTGCCATCAGCCTTGTAGTTTACCCACTAGGGAGCCGGATTATTGCCTTGTAAAACGGAGCACCACTCCTATAATCCCTTAATTAATTAAATGACAAATTTTAGTTCTCTCCCATTGAAAATATAACTTGTACGTAGAGAGGACTTGGATTTATTTGATCGCTTCTTGCTTGCACTTTTTTTTTTTTTTTTCCCCCTCCTGTAGATTGTCACCGTCTTTGCTCGGGTATCTGCGCTCCCGACTGTAAATAGTAAGCGAGGGTAAACCGGGCTTTGCCCTTCCCCGCCGCTCTCCGTCTGCGGGTGACGGGGGGGTTGGCAGGTTTTCGCAGCGCCGGGCCGATGCGCCCCGTCCCCCGTTTCGCAGATGGCGGAACGGCGACGCGGAGAGGAGAAAGTCGCTTGCCAGGGCCCCGCGGTGACTCGGTGGCGGGTCTGGGAGGGGAACCCGAGCGCGGTCGATCGCGCTCCTGCGCGCCGGACCGCGCCGGCTCGCTGGCGCGGTTCCCCGCGAGCCCTTCCAGCCGTGGCACGGCGCCTTCTCCTTGCACGTGAAAAATCGACGGGGACATCTGAAGTCTTATTTAAACTTGGGCTGGATGAATTTCTCATCCTTGGTCGTGATCTTAGGGCGCAAAGAGATCCTCCTTCGCTGTACGCGCAGCGTTGATTAATTACGTCCCTGCAAAGAGCTGCTGCTGCTGCTGGTCTGGATATTTTTATTTTATTTTATTTTTTAGCTTATTTAACAATTTCCTCTTCTCTTTTTTTTTCTCCTCAGCTTAGCTCAGCTGCATGAAATATGGGAGACGACAGGCCGTTTGTGTGCAATGCCCCCGGCTGTGGACAGGTACGTTTACAGTATACTTTATTGTGAATGTGTCGTTGTGAATCAAAGTGGCTGTTTTATCACTGAGGCAAAGAGTTTAAAGCCGGTGTTTTACGTGATCACTGGAGGTAATCAGATCAGAGGATTTGCAGTGTGTAAATCCAGGTTATGAGCAAGCGCAGGCACTCCAAAGTAATGAAATGTGCCGTGCTTTGGGCCGTATTGTTATTCTGCTGGTGTTTTCCCCGTGATATCCACGCAGCCCGGAGAAAACACGCTGATCCTCCGTTAACGTTTTCTGATAACGTTGCTCATCTTCTTTCAAGGCTGTTTGACCGAAGGACAGACACCCGTTCTCTGTCGGGATGAGTTAGCCGCTCGAGCGTATTCTGCAAAGCAGCTGAGAATGTGACAGTTGACGGTTTGTGTTACGTGAACCCCAAACTGCCATAGTCTGTCTATTTTGGGCTTACAAAAAATGACCCACTGCGAATTTTTTCCTCCGCGGGCTACGCGCTGGAGTTGGCTACGGCCTCGCGAAACTTCTCCTCGCTTTCCTAGGTGAAACGATCACCGCTTTGAACGCGCCGCGTCCCCTTTTCGGTTGTATGACCTTTGAGGTGGGCTTCCCTGCCCGGGAAAATACCTTTCCACTCCATTTTTCTCTTCTTCCCTCTGTTCTTTTTATTTATTTATTTTTGTAATTGAATTAGTGCTTTCCCAAAGCTGAACTTTACGTCCTTCCCGGTGCTCGATGGCGCAGAGTCTTGGCAGCTTACACCCGATATTAATGGGATCAGCGGGGCGGGGGGGAAGGATYGTGCTTTTATTCTCGGGGTTATTTAAACGGCGGCTATTAGAAACTGGGACGGGAACGCAGGCTTGTGTGGGAGTCCTGGGAGAACTAAGTCCGTCTGTTCTGAAATGTTTGAACCTCAAAATGCTAACGGGCCTCTGGCAGGGCAGGGAGGGGGAATTGCGGCTTTTAACTAGATATTAAGTGATC
The DNA here is from genome assembly GCF_003343005.1 of Rhea americana. NCBI lineage: Eukaryota > Metazoa > Chordata > Aves > Rheiformes > Rheidae > Rhea > Rhea americana. The sequence continues at coordinate 30,221 of NW_028186782.1, forward strand.
CACGCGCACTCTGTTTTCCTGGCTGCAACCGCTGGACGATGCGTTGCCAAACTGTTACGGCTGCGACGCGTTCGGGAGCTCTAACTGATCCCGGGGGGCTTCCCTGAGCCCTCCCACGCGCACACGTGCGATTCGTCAGTGTGTTTAATGAATTAATGCCTCTTGTGGGTCTCGCGACTGAAATTAAAGATAATTTTGCATCCCCGGGGCACGTCCCCTGGGACCGCTTGGGAGTTCTGTGACGCGGTTATTCCTACGGCACAGCAATGGCTCAGAAATCTCATCGGCRAACTCTTGGGGACTGGGGCTCTCTTCAAAAATAGGCGGTTGTGACTTCTCAGCTTTTTGGTGGTTTTAGCCTTAGTTTCATCTGAAGGATTTTCTCTCTGCTTGGAGATGTTCTTTTCTTTTTCTCCCCCTCCACCCCCTTTTGGTAGGCTGCTTTTTATCTTGAACTTCTTTGCCTGTGAAATTGTGCAAGTCATTTATAAAATGTATTAGCTGTATTTGAGCACTTAATGATGTGAGGACTTCAATCATACAACCTTAAAATCGGATTCAAACAAGCAATTAAGGCAAACAACAATGTATTTAAATTTAATCTCCTACAATCTCCCACAAATGACATATAAAGGTGGTTGCTTCCTCCTTTCGCTGTTCCAGACTGCTGCTTATGGGTAATTCTGACAATTCTTCATGTTAATATTGAAATGTTAGAATCCGGGTAATTCATACCGGCATGATTCATTGTGATCTAACCTGACCTCGTGCACAGTTTCCTAGAACGTCCTTCAATACCTGCTTAAACCAGAGCATGCATTAAATAATGATGATCCAAGCTTGATTTAAAAGATTTCCAGTGATGGAAAATTCACYGCAGCCCTTGGTTAAGTTGTTCTAATGGTTAATTGCTCTCGCTAGTGAGGAAAAAAAAAACCTATGCCGTATTTCCAGTCTAAACCTGTTTGGCTGCAGCTTTTAAGCTCTGGATCTGGTTAGATTTTTGCCTTTAGACAGGGGATCCTCCCTACCGAATTTCAGTTGTCCGTAGGTGTATGGTCAAGTCGCCCCTTAACGATCCCTCGCACTAATTAAATACGTGGAGCTCTGTGTCTTGCAGCAAGTCAGTCTCTTGGGGGGGGTGTTGGGGGGAGGTTGTCTGTTATTTTCTGCATCAGCTTCACGTTGAAGGTGTTTAAGATCTCTTACAGATTCTGCTCGCCGCTACAATGCAGCAGTAGGACTGCGGAGGTGCAGTGGTAGCCGAGATCCATCCCGAACACCTGGGAAGGATCTTGGAGCATCGCCTGAAAATAACGTTCAGTGAGCAGCGCTTTCTGGTGCAAACGGAGTAGAGCTGGATCGTTGCAATGAGCGGGACAGGGTAGCGCGGTTGGTAGCTTCCAGTCTGAAAAATAAATCCAACCTTGAAGTTGGAGGGGCTGAGCGCAGACCTTGATTTCTGAAGCACGTGCTGTGTTGTTTCCCGGCAGCTTGTGCTGCCTTTTGCCGCTTAATTCTAATTCCTCTYGTGTCATTGGGGATCATACCATCAAAAATGGCTTATTTGTATGAGCTGACATTAAAGGGAAGCTTTAACAAGGCTCAGAGGTGTCTGCAATTCTCTGAATTCATCCCCTCACTCCCTGAAGACCAAGACCCTTGTCTTCAAGCCCAGGGGGCTGAAACAGGACTGTCAGATCCACCACAGAAACAAATYGACCTTCCTAAAGGTGCTGAGTGCCTAAAACCCCCGTGAGAGATAGCAGGATCCAGAGTTTTGAGCTTCTGGGAAGATAGTTTGATTTTTTTTTCAGCCTCGGGGCAGGCATGCCAGCCCAGGTGGTGGCATGTTATTGCTCAGAGCCTGAGAAGCTTTTTCCCAGCCTGAAGACAAGCTGGGTCGTGGCCAGCACTGGGAAGGAAGATTTTCTTGCAGGAATCAGCCCTTTTCTTCTGGTTCTTCGAGACCTTTGGCTGCGTTTTGCTTAGGAAGAAAGCCCTTTGACTGAGAGGCCCTTGGTGGCCGTGGTGGGGCCCTTTTGCTTCTTCGGTCATCAGGGYGAACTTGTCTTGCCTCTTGCAAATGCAGCCTTGAGCCATCTAGTAGCCTGAGAGGTCACGGGAGAAGGAGAAGGGGGAGCAGAGCCAAGCAAACTTGAACAGAGCCTGGAGACAATTACTGCAAAGCCAGGTGTGATTTATATATATGTGATACATATATTTTTTCCTTTAGACTAAAAAGAGGAATCTTTTGCTTCCCAATGTATCGTCTTTGAGCCTTTAGGTGGTTCTTTGTAGCTAACGCCAACCCCGTTCTTTTGTGCTTTATGGACTTTTCCTCTTTTTCCTTCACTGTTTCTGGGCACAGAAGTGCTGTAAAGCGAATTTTTCAGGGAAGCGGAGGGGCACGCTCACCGAAAATAGACGAGCAGATCTCGCTATACCCACTGTATAGGCCAAACCGGTGGGCTTTCGGCAGCTATGTAAACATGTTTTGGTTGCTAGGACTTYAACGGCTGTTATTTTTGGCCTGGGCCCGCGATCGCTTCCCAACAGCGCGTCTGCTGCGACACAGCTGACTTCCAAATGTGCCGCGCATACGGCTTTTAAAAAAAGCTGCTTCCCCAAGGTCATTTATCCGGTTGCTTCTGCAGGAGGACAGGTGACACTTTCCTTTTTTTTTTTTTTCTTTTCTTTTTCCCCCCACCCGGACCCCGCTTCCCTCCCCTCCCCGTCCCCGAGCCCTCTCTGCTGAGAGGTGGAGGAGCTTTTCCTTCTCCGGCGGGAGCGGGTCCCGGCCGCGCGGAGGGACGCGGAGGCGTAGAGCGACGCCTCGAGTAAGGCTTTTATCGACTACRCTGAGCGAAGCTAATCCGGGGGCGGTGCGCCCTGCTAATCAGTCTTAAAATCTCCTAATCCCCTTTAAAGCRCGCTGAGCGATGCAACGCCACCTGAGCGCAGCCGAGCGGTAGCTGCAGACTCGAGCGTTGCCGTTAAAGCCGAGAGGTATTAACTAAGCCTGTCTAACGATACCGCTCTGAGTCATTAATACGAGGTAATTAAAACCTGGGGGCCATCTCCGTCTCAGGCATCCAGAGCAAAGGTCTGGGCAAAAGGCAGAGGCTTCTGCTGCCCGATTCTTGGGGAAACTGCTCCAAGAGCGGGTCCGTTTCCGTATAAAACGGTGCATTAAGTACTCGGTATCGCTCGCGTCCCCCTCCGGAAGGCGAAGCCGGCGCCGCTGGGGAGGCACCGATTTGCACCTCCCTCCGCTCCCCTCCCAAAGGCTCTGAGAGCATCGGGCGCTTGAGGCTTTATGAAGCGTCGTAGCGGCCGAGCGTCTTTTTATTAATAAAAAAAACCCAGCTTTGTCCTCTCCTACCGGAGGTGCCGTAAGGCTGAATATATTCCGCTGGGCGCAAGGCTTTACCTTGCCCCCACCTCCCCAGTCCACCCCATCGCACTTCTTAYGAGGTGACACAAATCATCGCTTGGGTCCTGATTCCGGCGCTACGGTTATACAGGCCATTTCCTCAAACAACCGCTCGCTTTTTAAACCCGCCCTTAATTTAACGATTTATTCCCCTTAAAGCCCGGCCGCCGAGGTGACGCTCGTGCAGGGTCCGAGACRCGCGAAGCCCAGAACTTTCACGCGGCCAGAAAATGATTTTTCTTCTTTGCGGTTTATTGTATCCTCTTATCTTGTCATATAATAGAAATAATGTTTATGGCATTGAGGCCTCAGCATCACTTGGCATTTAACCAACCTCAAAAGCAGTTTATTGCTTTGTATACTCTGCCGCCATGACCATTATCCCTTAAATCTCTATTGCTTTATAATATACGAGCCAACAAATGGCCTCTGCAATTGGTTAAATGCGGGACTGAAGCTAAGGTGTGTTTTGTAGCTTGTATAATCCGAACGAATATAGATTATTCCCTTTATACGAGTCCCGATATAAAGAAGAAAAAATGCCGCTCGTTCTCTGTCCGAGAAGCTTTCCGGCGGCGGGCTGTCCTCGTCGCGGCTCGAGCTTCCCGGCGGCCGAGGACGCGTCCAGAGCTCGCGAGGTTGCAGGCGCCCGTCGAGCGAAGGCGTCGCGGGCGGCAGCCGGAGCCGCCGTTTGCAGCGCTACGTCCCTGGCCCGGTTTCAGGTCGAGAGGAGCTCGGCGGGTACGAGGAATGAGTTTTGTCCCTGTCTCTGCAGGTCTGTCGGTGGCTGAACGTCCTCGGCGGAAGCAGATCGTTCAAGATGAACCGTTGTGATTTAAAAAGCCAGAATAATGTAGTGAAGCGAGTAGGTAGGTGCATGCAGCAGCCCAGAGGTGAGAGGGAGARAGTGCCCGTGCCCATCCGCTTCACAACGAAGCGTTTTTCTTGCGCTGCGTTTCCGCGGTTTGCTCTGTTACCTTCCTTCTTCCCTCCTATGGGGTGAAGCAAGGCGAGAAAACGTTCCCTGCCTCCGAGCGGCCGGGAGCGTTAGGCTTGGGTGAGGACCCAGAGGGACCGCGCGGGCAGGATGCGAACGCGCTGGGTGCGRAGATGAGCCCGTACGAAGAGAAACGCTTGTGCGTCGTTCCGACCTCATCCTCCTCCTCCGCGGCTGCTCCTCGGGACTCGCGTCCTGCCGCTGGCAAAGAGACAAACTGCCGGACAAACTGCGTAAGAAACTCGGGAGTTAAACCGTGGCGAAATTTCAGCCCCGTCGGCTACCTGCTGTTAGGGAAAACAGGAATTTCAGTGGTATTAAGCAGAGTTTTGACGCTCCGTCATCCCATTGAAATCATTCCTGCCCTGGCGGGGCAACTGAGCTGGACTCAGCTTGGACGCGGGAGCAGAATGTGTTTCCGCAGGAATTCAGGCTCCGTAGAGCCGCTGGTTTAATGAGGTAGGAGCCGTCGTGCCGGATGAGCCCGATTTAACCGGGAGTTTTGCTCCCGTGGGGCAGGGCGCCGACACCGGCGACCAAGGTCCGCCGGGGCCGCGGAGCAGCCGGCGCGGCCGACCCGCGGCAGGCGAAGCCCGGAGCGCCGCGGAGCTCTCCGCTCCGGGCACGCCGAACGCCGCGATGCCGGCGGGAGCGCTGCGCCTCGCCGGGACGCTCGAGCCCTTCCGGCGGCGCGGACACGTCCCCCGCGCGCCCTAGACGGTCGCCGCGTGACGCCCCCTCCTCCCCGCGTCCCGGCGAAATATTAAAATGAAGGATTGCGGATGCTAACGCTCGAGCGGGAATAAAATCCTTCTCCGAGCTTTTGTTAGGCTTGGGCACAGATACCCCTCGCCTGCGCTTAGCATGCAAAGTCACGTCTGTGCTGTGTCCCTACTGCACCCAAGTGATTTGAGGAGCTGAGCCATAAACTAGAGTTTCTTTTTCATTTTTTAAATTCAAGGAAACGTCTGAGGCTCTGCGGCGAGGAATTCCTAGCCGTACGCGCCCGCTTGCTTCACATCTGCAGCTTTTTATTTGAAGCTGCCACAGCTGAAATAAAATTCTACGGAGAAACATCTCGGTTAAAGGTCTTCTATTATTTCACAGGAATGCAGGTTTCCAGAGTTAATTATTTATTTCGAATTAAGGCCTTTACAGCTGCAGTACCTGTGCATCGAGCACAAAATGGCAGATGCTACGCAAATCTCCAAGCATTTACAGTATGTAATGGGGCCGTGTAAAAGTAGTTGTTGGCTATAGTAAGTCTTTAGGTTGTTAGCATCGGAAGAGGGAATTAATTTGAATTGTAACTCAGGCGTTGTCGGCACGGAAAAATGATGTCTCCCACCTCTTGCTGAAGGTATTTTTGGAGGTGCGGAGGGGAAAAAGCTAATTTTGAATAATAATAAGCTTGAGAAGGCATCTGAAACCAGTAAACGTTTATTTTTTACACTCCTATAACTTAAAAACGGCCAAACCAATTTAAACCAAATTGGATAATAAAAAATATTGCTCCTAGGCTGAGCCCCTGTATGCCAAGTTCCAGCCTAGAATGAATTTTTATGACCAAATTATAAACCCCCTAGAAATGAAGGTTTAAAATGGAAATGTTGACAGACCTTTAACTACAAAAGCACCATAATAGAACTTTTTTTTTTTTTTTTATCAAATGGCTGTTTTAAAATATAATTAAGACTTAAATATTATTTAATAGCAGCATTTCCTGTAAGTTGAAGCCTTTATCGTCGCCGCGGCTGGGATGCGTGGCGGGCGCCGAGGACGCCGTTTCTGCTCCGCAGCGGCCGCTGGGACGGCGCCGGGTCCGCGCGGCTTTCCGAACCCCCCTCTCCTAAAGGCGAGCCTGGTTTTTTGTTTATTTTTATTTTATTTTATTT
>NW_028186782.1:36656-38924 GCF_003343005.1 Rhea americana
TCCTCGTGCCCCTTTTTGGTAGCGCTGGTGCCGAGCGCTGGCCCCGTGCCGCGGGGCAGGACGGCGCTGTGCAGCTGTCGGCTCTCCCCACCCCACGGTTCGGGGCTTCATTTTCATCCTCGCCTCCTTTCCGGGACTCGCCGATTCCTCTCTCTTGCCGCGCGCGGCGCTTAAAAATAACCCGCGGGCCGGTTATTTATTATAACCTACTGGTGCGGTGTGTTTTGTGCCTAGGGGGCTGTGTTTATTTTATTTTTTATTTTATTTTATTTATTTTAAGCCCTCCCGGGGAAAAGGCAACTTGCAGAAAGCAGCTTAACGGGGGAAGCRGGAGCGTTCGTACGTGAAACTCCGCCACGGTACGAGGACGCGCGGGCGCAGCCGCCCGACGCCAAGGGCCCTTCGGCAGGTTGCACGTCGCGGCCAAATTGAGCCAGAAACCAGCTTTTGAGATTTTTTTTTTAATACTTTTTTAATATTATTATATGTATTTACAGCTCTTGCACTCTCCTCGTGCCGCGCGTAGCACACCTGCGGCGCTGGCGTCGAACCACCCGGAGCAGAAGGTCTCTGTTCGGAGGTGCTTGATGAGGTTGCGCTGGAGATTTCCCTAAAACCATCCCGAATCCATCTCGGAAACGTCCGCCGGGGCCGCGGCGACGCGGGGAGACTCGGCAGCAGCCGTCCCGTCCCGTCGAGCGGTTCCCAGTTCCAGCCCCGTTCCTGCTCGCCGATCCAAAGCGAGAGAGGTGGAAAAGGGGGGCGAGAGCTCGTATGCGAGGGCGAAATTTTATTTTGGGGCTGCTCGAAGCTTAATTTAACCTTCCTGTTCCTAAAGGATGCGCCCAAGGAAGCCTTTTACCCCCGCCGGGGGAATAGCCGGGCTGTCGGGCCGCCTCGGGGGAACGGGGCGGATATCCGGGATCGCCCTCGGCCGAGCGGCAGCCTTGCCCCGCCGCCTTCTCCCGGCTCACGCGATGTTTCGGTTTTAGATTTTAACCGACCGCCCTAGTACGAATCCCGGCTAGGAATCCGCCTCTTCGGGATGTGCGCGCGCGCGGGGGGCCGGGTGTTTTTTAAGGAGCGTGTTAACGGGTCGCGTTAACCTTCTCCCTTTCCGCCCCGAAGGGGAGCCGCGCCGGGGCCGTCCCGCCGCAACGCGTTTCGCACCCGTCGGCGAGGCCGGCGGAGCCGATCGATCCGCGTCTGGAATTTCCCACGTGCTGCCAGGTCACTAACGATTTTAAATTTCTGCTTTTTTTTTTTTTGGCTTTTTTTGTTTGTTTGTTTATTCTTTTTTTTATCTGAACCGCATCCTCGCTCTTTGCTCCCGAGTTTCGGGGCGGTTTCTGCTCCCTGAAGCCGTGGCGGCGCGAGGGAGGTTTTTTTTTCTTCTTTTTCCCTTTCCCGGAAACGTSATCGGAGCTGCAGAGTAAAATGCCCACGTGCTTGCAGGGAATATTTTCATCTCGCTGCATTTAAGGGATTTTTCACAACCGTGGAGTCTCTCTGCTTTAAACGAGATCTCAGCACGAGCCTTAACTAAAGTTCTGGGTCAGAAATGCAAACCGCCTGTCCTGCGAAGCCGTAAATTGRGCCGGGCTCTTTTATTAACTCAAAATTATCTTGGTCTTAAAAACCGCCTTGCGCTCGCGAGCGTGATGGGAGYGGAAAGCTTCCCGGGGCTTCGCGCTCCGGCGGCTGCTCCAGACCCGCGATTTTTATCTCGGCGCCTGCCGAAGCCGGTTTTCATCMTCGAAGCAGGCGTGAAATAGGGTTCGGTGGGTCAGTTAGGGACCAACGGGGCGAGGGTCCCTGTTGTGTTTTTTGTTTTTGTTTTGCTCCTCTTGTGAGCTCTGGGTTTTACTCCCAGCCAGTAAAATATCTCTTTGCTATAGAAACGTTTTTTTTGAAACCTAAGCTATTTGCTTGCTTTTTGTTTTATTTGGAGCCTCGCTTTGCTACCTAACGCCTTTGAAAACTATGAGATGCTTCGTTTTTTAGCATTAGCGGAGGATTTACTTCCCAAACGCGCATGCAGCACGCAGCTTTGCAAAGCCGTCGAGGATGTGTGATTTAAAACAAAACAAAACCAAAAAAGATGCTCGAATTTGCAGGCTTCTTTGCAAGCTGCTTGCATAAAAGCCCGGCGCGACGAGCCCCAGCGTCCCCGAAGGCGCGCGGGAAGGAGCTGAGAGCGCGCGGGAAGGCGGCGAGCGCCCGGCCGCTCCGCTCCGCTCCACCCCTCTGCGGCAGCCGCTGCGGCGG
>NW_028186782.1:39307-40259 GCF_003343005.1 Rhea americana
AAGCGCCTTTGGGGCTTTTTCTTTGTGCATGGAGAAGAGGGCACGTGGCCAAGCTTTACGTACAGCGGGTAGCGAGCAGGGGGGGGATTTGCTTGCCGTGGTTCAGCCCTCCCGTCGCTTGCTGCCTGCAGGAATTTTAGCTYGCGGAGCGTAAAGCCGAGCTAAAGCAGGTACCGGGAGCGTTGGCAGAAACGCAAAAAGGTCCCTGCCGGAGCGGTTCAGCTGTCGGTCTAAAAAGATCCCCCGCGAATCTCCGGCACCGGTAACTCTCRGGAGGAGCGGGGCGCCTTGTTTATTTAACACCTGCTTAACGATGCAAGCTGCGAAAGTGCACCGCCACTTTTTGAGCGCTCGTACCAGCTGTTTTGCKCGAATCATTTTTTTATATGCCGGATTAAAACAATAAAAACATTAAAGTCTTAAAATTCCCCTTGAGAGTAAACATCTAGACAATAAAGRATTGTGTGTGTGTGTGCAGGGGATGGGGTGGGAGACTCTTGCGGCGGCGCAAAACAAGCTATAAATTAATCTCGGCAGTAAAGCCTGCTAAATTAAACCATTTCATAAAATGGAAGTTCTTGCAAAACGTTGCATCGGTCTATCTTCGGGGAAGTTAAAGGTTCTGGCTTCCCAACTTCGGGTTATTTATAAACAGTAAATCTGTCTAGCGTAGCTGGCGGCCCCCGCTCTGAGGCGGATAAGCAGGGTTTATTTTGGGGGGCAGACAGGTGAGGGCTTTACGGTCGCTAGTAGAATTGCCAGGAATTCAAAGCAGCGTTTACCCGTCGCCTTTACCCGCGTAAAGCCCCTCGGTGCGGCCTCTGGCCGGGCGCACGAGCGGCTCGGGAGAGAGCTGAGCTGCCGCAGTCTCCAAAAAGCTCCTTTATCCAAATAACCCTTCAAAGGAGCGGGTTTTAAGCAATCCATGCTGGCCTTAAAAGCAAAAAACAAG
>NW_028186782.1:40622-43425 GCF_003343005.1 Rhea americana
GCTTTTGTTTCTGGGCCGGGGGGAGGTATTTGCTGCACGTGTTTCAGGCATTAAAACCGACTCGCGATCGCTGCGGTCCCTCCGAGGGAGCTGGGGCGCCGTTTGCTCCAAACCTTGAAATGTTTGCAAGCTCCCTGATACCTATAATTTTATATATATATCTATATTTTCCTGCCCTGTTTAATTGCCGTGATGCGCTGACGTCTAACAACGGGCGTGAAATCCCGATCCTTACCGAGCCCGGGAGCGAGCTGGGCGGCCGCGTGCTGGAAAGCAGCGGCAGAGAAGGAGCTGGGGGTGGGGGACAGGACCCCGCGGGTAGCGGGGCGACCGCGGGAGAAGGGCGAGAGGGAGACGCCGAGAGCGGCCGCGGGCCTCGCGGCCGGGCGCTGCGGGCCCCGTATCGCAGCTGAACCGCAGGAAAGCGACGTCCGAAGTCGCGTCGACTCCTCCGAGCCGTGAGCGCCGCTTTTTTCCCTTTTTTTTTTTTTTTTTTTTTTTAAGATCAGCTTTCTCTTAGCGCGGCTACGGCGGCGCAGCGGATCGCGTTAGCGGGGACGAACGCCGAGCCTCTCGGCCGGGACCGAATTTGAGCGCGGCGACGCCACCGGCCTCGGCCCTCGAGAAGCTGCTTTCGGCCTCGGCGCCGAGACGCTTCGCATCGGGCTCGAGGCGCCGGCGGCCGCGGTAAACGGCGTTCTCCGGCCCGCGGCGGCGGCGGCGTCGCCCGGCGGCTCCTGTGCCASGGGAGCTCGCCGCGCTCTTGGGTTTGGGACGGGTATTTGGAGACGGGGGGCAGAGGGGTGGGAGCTTTCCTGCTGCGCCGTCTCCTTTTTTTCCCCGCTCCTCCTTGGCCGAGGGAGCTTCTTGGCGTCCGAATCGTCCGTTCGGGAGCCGTGGAGCACGTCCAAGGCAGGCGGGGGGAATCACGGCAGAGCCTCGCCGGGGAAGGCGGCAGCCCCGGCTTGGCTTCGCGTGGTGGAGCTGAACCCTCGGCGCTGTTATCGGCGTCGTTATTATCGCTGTTGTTACTATTTCTCGTATTTTTGGCCTTTCCTCCGCAGCACCGCGACGCCGTTCGCTGCCCGCGCGGCGCCGCGTGCCTTCCGGCAGGGATTTCCCTCGGCCCGGCGCCTCTCCGCGGGGCCGGTGCCCGTTCGGCCGGGTCTGTTCGCCTTCCTCGGCTCTCGAGGCGGGGAAGGACGCCGAGCGCCCGGGGAACGCTTCGAAAGCGCGGCGCGTGGGCGAACGGCTTTAATCGTCTTTTGTTAACGGTTTGCCGCAGCGCCGCTCTCGGAGCCTTCTCCCGACGCCCTCGCGAAACGCGGTGCGTCTTTTTTTTTATTATTATTATTATTTCCCCCCCCCCTCCCAACACGAGCACACACCTCCTTTTTATTCGCCCCCCTCTGCTAGGGACGGCGAGAATTGATGGCTCGCCCAAGGTCACGCCGCAAACCTGCGCCGCTGCTGGGATTCGAGCCGGGGATGTTAGAATGATTCACGTCCGCGCTGGAGCTATCCGGGGGCTTCCCATGGGGCCGGCGCGTATCCGTAGGCGCGAGCTGCGGAGCCGCTCCGCGCCTCCACCCCCTCGCTCACCTCCCTTAATTACTGCTGTGCCTCTCCTCTTAACTTATGTGGCAGCGGTAATTAATGCACGGATTTTAATAACCTTCCCTTTTGGTGCAGCAAGGCTAAAAGAAAATACATATATATATATATGCTCCACCGTGTGGAAATAAATAATAATTGCATTGCAGGCTCCGTGCGGCGGGCGAGCCCCCGCGTGCTTTGCCCGTCTCGCCGGGCTCGCGGCTCGGGAAGGACGGCCCGATTCCCGGGAGCGTCGCGCCRGCGGACGAGCCGGTTTGTTATCCGGCAAAATCCTCCTACGGAGCCGCCCGCTCGGCGGCCCTCCTGGAAGCGCCTCGACCCGTCTCCTCTTCCTCTTGCCGTATTTTTCCACCCCGTTTTAAAAAGCGGAGGGGGGGGGAAAAGATTAATTCCTTGTCCTTCAAGTGCTATATATAAAAAAATACACATTCCTGCTCGTGGGAGGCTYGGGTTTGAGAGCTGAAGCTCTCAACCGGTGTCCGAGCCGGGTGAAATCCCGCTGGGGYGAAAGCTTTCCTAGCCGAGCCGCTCGCCTCCCGGCCGCTCCGAAAAGGGGGGAGCCGGTTTCCTCCGCAGCCGGAGGTGCCGACGCTGAGGTTAAGCGCRCCGAGGAGGGAGACGCCGCGTCTGCCGGAGGTGACTTTATTAAAATTAAACGCGACGCCGCGAGTCGAGCAGCCGGTTTTATTAAAGACTTTGCCCCGTCCGTCCTTGGCCGAACGCCGCCCGCCGTCCTCGCCGTGCCGCGGGCCAGATGGTTGCTGCCTTCCCCCCTGCCGAAACACCTGCATTTCAGCGGAGGGGCATGCGAATGAGAAGCCCTCTGGGATAAGGGAAGCTATAGAAATGTAAATTAAATTATTTACCTACTCCTAGTTAAACGCTCTGCCCTTCTGGCCAAGGAGGATTGGGGGACGGGACGGGCTCCAGGACCCCGTTAACGCCCCGTTGCATCGGGGCGCCGGGTGCCGTCGCCTTGGGTGGGAGGCGGACGCTGGAGCGCCTGGAAAATCCCCGCGGCCCGGGGAGTCGCGGCGGCTTTACCGAAAGCGTAGCCCTCGGATAACGTCCAGGCACACCGTCGCTGCCCGGCTTGAGGAGCCGTCGGGTGCCGCGGGGAGGAGGATGCTGTCGCGCGGCGCTAGTCCGTGATAACAGCAGCATTAAAATATATATATATATATAT
>NW_028186782.1:44098-62333 GCF_003343005.1 Rhea americana
AAAAGAAAAATGCAACTTTAGGTCGTTGCAAAAGGAAAATGCAATTTAGGTTGTTGCAAAGGGAAAATGCAACTTTAGGTCATTGCAAAAGAGAAGATGCAACTTTAGGTCTTTGAAAACGAAAAATGCAACTTTAGAGCATTGCAAAAGAAAATTGCGACTTTAGGTCATTGCAGAAGAAAAACGCGACTCTAGAGCGTTGCATTCTTGCAAACCAACAAGTCTTTCCGGCGTTCTCTCCGAGCGGGCGGGCTCGCGCCACCTGCTTCCCTATGGAAACGGGGCCCCCCCGGGGCTTCCCGCGGTCCCCGGCAGATAATTGCAATGTTGCCCCCCCACACCACCCCATCCCTGGCCTTTGCAAACCTATGAATCACTCCGGGATCTGGGCACTTTACGCACATTAGTGAATTAATCCCTGCAGGCTCCGGGGCTGGGGGTCAGTGGGGAAGGAGGCGGGGGGGGGACACATGAGCGTGGGCATTGCACAGCCGGGGAACGGGGGAGATGGAGCCGGCTGGGCGCAGCGCCGGCGCGGCGGCTGGGGGATGTTTCACCCCGCAAAAGAGCGGGCTGAAATCACGCTGCCGCTCGGTGCCGATGGAAGGAGATGAAGCATTAAAGCCGGTGCTGTGGCTTTAACTCATTCCGTTTTTTTTTTTATTTTCCCCTCCCTCCCTCCTTTTTTTCTTTTCTCCCCGCGCCGCTACTTTCCTCCCCGTGCAAAATGACATGATTTAGCACCGAAGCGCCGGGCTCGGCCTCTGGGTTTCGGCGTTTGGAAATACGTGCCGAAAGATATATGGCGTCTGCGAGCGCTTCGGCGCGGAGGAGAGGCAGAGCCGCGACGCTGGCGCGAGCGCATAAAGATGTTAAATGGAGCCGTAGCGGGCGGCAAGAGCAGAAGCGCCCTAGGAAAAAAATGGGGGAAAAAAAAGAAAAAAAAAAAAGAAAGGAGCCGGGATGGAAGTGGGCAGCCGGGGACGGCGCAGTGCGAAAGCACCGCTGCGGGTTTCGGCGCCCTCGGCTGCCTTTTCTCCCCCGGTTCGGTTGCGTTTTGGCGCTGGTGATGTTTAGTTACGGCCCGACCCGGGCGGCAGCGATGGGAAAACCAGCGTACGTTCACCCGGGGCTGCACGAACCGCCCTGATAAAACCCTTCCTTGCCGAGACGATTGCGAGACCCGTCAGCTTGGGTTTTATTTTAGTTTAATTCGAGCCCTGGCCGCTCTCAGAAGCGCTGCGGACCCGCCTGGTATTTTTGCAGAGGGGGTTGAAGGACGCTTTGCATAAGATATTTCTTATTGCACCRAAGCGAGGAAGCGTGTGTGTGTGTGTTGGGGGGAAAAATAGATGCGACGGCTCCGGCGCTTCGGCTGATTTGCAAGCGCGGGTGGCTCTGGGTCGGGTCGGTTTGTCTGTCCGCTTAAAGAGCGGAGAGAAAGGAAGGAAGGAAGGAAATTCTTTGATGCAGCAGCTCTTTCGAGCAACGGCAGGGAAAGAAAAAAAAAAGAAACGAAACGGGCTGCGCCGCATGCATAAAAATCCTGCAGCAGGGCCCGTGAAATGCCCTCCGCCGCGCGGTTTGTCGCAGTCTATTAGGAGAGGCGCAATCCATCCTCCGCTCTTTTATTATTATTTGCTTTAACTCCATCGCTTCCTCCGGCGCCGGCTGCCGAAAAGGGCCCGGGGGAGGTCGCTGCGGCCGGGGACGCCTCTCGTCTGGGTTTTTAAAGCGGCTCGGCTCACCCGAGCCCCGCGTTAGCCGCCATCCCCAAAGCGCCCCCGAGCCCCTAAAACCACCCCCGAGCCCCTAAAACCATCCGCCGCGGCGTTAGCGAGAGAAGCGGCGCTTTTCGGCGGGTTTGGCTCGTCGCCGCCGCTCGCGAAACTTGGATGATTAAAACTTATTTGTCCCCCGTTCGCCTGACGGCTCCCTTCGTCGGGAGCGCCGCGTTCACGCGCCGCTTCCCACCCGATCTGCCCCGCTCTGGGTTTGCTTAACGCTCGGCAGCGATCGTGTTACGAGTCGCTCTCCGGGCGGCTCTTCCCCCACCCCCCTCCCAAAAAACCCGGCTGCAGGATGTACCGTAAAACGCAGAACGCATTTATTCACGATTTGCTAAATTGTTTCATTTCAGAGGTTTACAAACGAGGACCACCTGGCGGTTCATAAACACAAGCATGAGATGACATTGAAATTCGGCCCTGCTCGAACCGACTCAGTCATCATAGCAGGTATGTGGCGCTCAATCCAGGCCAGCTCGGAAAATGGTGCACATTAATATAGCATGACTGCAAGATTAATACCAGGGACCAGATGCACTGAAAAACGTCTCTACCTCCCATAAAAAGCTCTTGTGATCTGCATTTAATCAGGAGGAAAGGAAAGCCAGAGGCTTCCAAGTTTCTATTTTTTTTCTTTTTTATGGTAGTATCAGGTTTTGTGGGTTTCTCTTTTTTTTCTTTTTTTTTTTCTTTTTTAGCTCTCACCCTTTTTATTAAGGCTGGAAGATTTACGGGCTAAAGGTCTTTCGCGTTTCTGCATGTGCTTTGAGGACGATGAACCAAATCTGACAAACCCGGCTTCCTCTCCTCGGCCCAGGTGTCAATTTTCTTGAGCTTTTAGGCTAGCAGCTAATAAATTAAAATGCCATCGAGTGCCCCGGCCGCTGCCGCGAGTGCATTTGCAGAGCCCAGACGAGGTGCTCTGGCAGCTCACGGTCAATGYGGCCTTTATAAGATTGGAGAAAACCGTATATTGCCGCCTGGCAGCAGATCGCTGCCGGTTACAGATACCCTCCTGCCTTGTGGATCCCCTTCCGTCGGGGCTTCCTAAAAGGCCGCGAGGTTTGCGCTACCGCCGAGCGAGCGGGTTACTGCTGGGAGCAAGGAGAAGGGAGGAACCGTTTTCTCGAGCCCTCGAGGGTGCCRCGGCCCCGCCGGGTTTTCGCTGGGCCGACGCTCGACGGGTTGCTGCGGGCTGAGCCGCGAAGCTCGACGGCGGATAAGGGGGTTTCGCGAGGGCTAAAAAAACCRCGGCGGCTTTGAGCGGCGAGATCTGGGACGTTACTGCCCTGAGTCCCCAATGCCCTGTTTTACGCCGCTGTTTTATCTCGGGGGAGTTTCTTCTTCTCTCCCTCTGCCCTGTTCCGTGCTGGAATTGGTGCCTGGGTTAAGGAGCAGGAAGATTCAGCRTTGTGTCCCTTGCCATAACTCCACGGTTAGGCAAAAGAGGGTCGTAAAGAAGCCTCTGCTTCGGCTCGAGCGGGGCTACGGCGCTCCGTGCGGAGACCCGGCAGCCTGGGTTTTACGCGGGAGGCCGAGCTGAGCTCTCCCGGGGATCCCCGCTGTGCTTAAAAACATAGGAAGTTTCCTGCCGGGTGGATTCTCCCGGCGTAACGTGCTCTTGCCGGGCTCCCGCCAGTACCCGGGCTCCCGACCCACCGTCACGCAGCAAAAACGCCGCTCGCCGGCAGCGGGGAGGTCGCTCGGCTGCTTTATAAGCCTGGGCGACGGCCAGGGAGATCGTGACTCGACGCGTTAAKACGGTGGAAAACCGGCCCCGGCGGGACCGCTTTGGCCAGCGGTGGTAATGGGGCCGTGCGTGCTCCGGCGGCGCGTTAATGTTCCCTTACGGAGGGAAACGGGCGGAGAGGGAAGCGGCTCTTCCCCGGCTCTGTCCCGCCTCGGCCGGAGAGCCGCTCCGCTCGGCCGTTTCCCCTCCGGTCGCCGCACGTCTTTTTTTAAGAGCGGCAAAAGTTTCTTTTCTCGTTTCCGTTTGCGGGAGACACAAAACCGACCYGAAATCGTCCCCCTCTTTCTGAATTGCTTTGGCAAACGTGCCGCACGCCTCAGTGGAAAAGCACCCGGGCTTCTGCACAGCGGAGGCCGCGGCCGCTGGGAGTCCCAAGCGAGGGCTAAGGTGGTTTAAATGAATTTTCTAGCCTCTCTTTAACAGCTGCTCCGTATTGCAACCCCAACAGATCAGACTCCGACCCCAACTCGCTTCTTGAAGAACTGCGAAGAAGTGGGACTCTTCAACGAGCTGGCCAGCTCCTTCGAGCACGAGTTCAAGAAAGCCGCCGAGGATGACGAGAAAAAGGCAAGAGGCAAAGGCCGCCGCCGCCGTAAAACCCAGCCGCCGGCGTAGCGCCAGCGGGGGGACCGCGCTCTCCGGGTGGACCGCGCGCGCCGTAGGGTTAACCGAGCGCGGTCTCCGATTTAACGCGCTCGCTCGCGTGGGGACTGTGTTTTTTTGCAACCTGCGYGACTCGGGCTGCCCGGCCCTGCGATCGGGGCCGCCGGTTAGAGCGGGTTTTAATGGGTGACTGTTCCTTCGGCTTTTCGCTTCGAAAAGCGCAAAAAAGGCGACGCTCGGAATTTCTTGCATCTCGGGAAGGAGATGCGGGAGAGGATCGAGGCTCYGCCGACTGCTCAGGACCGGGGCGAAATTCCCCCGGAGCCTCTTGGGCGCTCGGGATCCTTAAAGCTGTTGCCTTTAAGGGGCGGCTGGGGCGGTCTCCCGCGCTCTCCGCAAAGCCAGGGAAGGGGAGCGAGGAGCCGCCGTGGTGCGCCGGAGCCTTTGAACGCTCGCAGCGCATGCAAATAAAGAGGGGGCTGCAGGGAGGGGAGGATTTTCTAACAAAAGAGCTGCCTCGCGCGCAAGCCGTATCGATTCAGCCTGCCCCTGCCAACCTCGGGAGCGCGCGGGTCTGAAGGACGACGGGCTCGCTCGTCAGATAGCAGCTAATTAAGGACATTTTCCCTCTCCTTTCCCCCCCCCCATACCGATCCCGCCCCGCTTCCAGGATCCGAGGAGCAGCAGCAGATGCGCGTTGGGCTCTTAGACTGGCACATACATTTACTAAATTGATATATGTACGTACATACGCTCGCAGTCAGCGGCGCTGCTCGGAAATAAACTGCAGCGGCGGTGCCGCGTAAATCTTCGCCGAGATGGGGGACGGAGGAATTCAGAATTAAAACGGAAACCTGCCTTTCGCCCGCTCCCCTAATAACAGGGAAGGGGAAGGGGTGGGGGGAAGGCTCTTTAAAGCATAAATTGATCTCTCTCATTGGTATGCGGCGTTTCACGCTCTCCGCTCGCTGCCTTTTGTTCTCGGCAGCCCCCCGAGCGCTGCGCGAAGGTAGCTCTCGGTTTGCGGTTTCGCGCAGAAATGCTCGAGCAGCCCACAGTCTAGCCAGGCGGTTTTATATGCGAGACCACCCGCGTCCTGCGCCGCGCTCGCCTGAGAGCTCCGGCAAAGAGCCTTCGGGCTGCCGGACGCTCGCCTTTTAYTTTTCTCTTCCCCCCCTGCCCAGTCCACACACCACCACCCGTCTCTTTTAGGACGCCCGCAGTCAAAATATTTCCGCCGGCGGCCGGGCTCGGCGCGCGGGGCGGTTTCGGGCGTCCTAAGGGAAAACGTTGCCCCTCTTAGGAAACCTCCGCGCGCGCTCGGTGCCCAGACCCGGCTGGCTCAGCGGACCCGGCCGCAGCCGCCCGGCGCGTCGCTGAGACGCTCCGAACGTTTTCCCCGTCGCCGCCCGTGTGTTTTCCCGTCCGGTTCCCRGGGTGGTCTCGACACCGAGCACGTTAATTAAAACCGTAGGCGCAGCGGGGGCTTCCCTGGAGGCGCTTTCGGTGGCTTGAAACTTTCCCGAACGTTAATCCCTTCTCCTTTGTGATTCCCAGCGCCGCGGCTCTGCTTAAAGAGGGCAGGTAAATGGTTCCCGCTCGGCACCGGGTCTGCGGYGGGCCGAGGTGGCCGCCGAGCCGATTGCCCCGCCGTTCTGGCCCCCGTCGCCAGCCCAGATCGGGGTGCTCTATCGGACCCGAGGACCCCCCCCCACACCCCTCCCCAGCCCTTCTTGTGGGTGCTCGGGAACCTTGCGGGCTTCCGAAGGTGCCTGGCCGCCGGCTCGGCCCCTCGCGCTCCCCAGCTCGCCCTGCCCGTCGCCCCCCCCCCCTCGCCCCGCTGCCCGCCGTGGCGGGGGGCAACCGGCAAGCCGGTAACTGGGTGAAACGGGGCACGTGGCGCTGCGGGAAGCCCGGCGGGTGGCAAGTCGCCGGGGCCAGGCGTACGGTTGGGTTTGCTTTTAGCGGGGCGCTCCTAGATAGTTAGTAAACGGCCTGGCTCTTCGTTTGCTTTTGATAATCGGGTAATAAAACAATTAGGGTTGATTTATACAACGCTTTGCAGCTCTCCTGCGAATGGAAGCGCCTTCTGCAGCTTGCAGGCATTTGGCTTAGTTACCTGCTCTCCTTAGCAGAGCCATTTTACGGGGGGAAAAAAATGCCAATGGAAAGAATTGCGTGCGTATGTGTTACTGAGAAACCACAAAATGGTGCCGTCTGGGGCAGAGACCGTCTTTGCTAGGCCTTCGTCTCTTTGGACGGGGCCGGCGCGGCGAGGCGCTGCTCTCGGCCTCCCAGATGCTACTCGAGTCCCAATAAATAATAATAATTTGGCGAGAGCTCAGAGCCGGGGTTTTTCCTCTGGGGACGGCCAAACGCGTTTCGCAAAGCGTAGGAGCTAATTGCGCCTTCGATCTGCCTTTTCCCGTAGAGCGCCGGAGCCCTGGACATGTCGCTGCCGTCAACGCCGGACATCAAAATAAAGGAGGAAGAGCCGGTTGAGGTGGACTCTTCGCCTCCGGACAGCCCCGCGTCTAACCCGCAGTCCCCCCGAAACAAGGAGAAGGTAGGTGTCTGGGACGGCGCCCGGCGGAGCTGTCGGTCTCCCCTTCGCCAGGGGAAAGCAAAAAGCTTTTTTCTCYGCTCGTGCGCCCAGGCCTGATTTGAGGTTGCGAGGTTGCCATCTTATTTTAAAAGGAAAGAGAAAAGCTTGTTCCTTCCCTTCCCCCAGCTCCTTAAAACCACATTTGCTGCACTTAAACGTCCGCCTGGATTTGGCTAATGAGGGAAGCCTTGCTATTTACCCTGGGGTAGCGCTGAGAACGCTCTTCCGGCAGCATAAAAGCGCCAATTGAGTAAAACATCTTCTCGGAGATCGGCTCCCCGYGTCCTAGGGGTTCGGCTGGGTGATTCAGAGCAGGAGATTAGTCTCGGTGGCACGGGCTCCATCTGAAAAACTTCCCACTGTGGAGACGTTAGCTAGGGCCCGAGCAGTAATTTGGAGAGGGGAATTATTTCCCAGTGGCTGCTGTAGGCAGCGGAAGCCTGAATTGCTGCGCCCTGCCCTGTTCCCAACACTGACATCGAATCCGTGCGACTTCAGGCTAAGTCTCTCCCCTCCGTGCTTCAGTTTCCATTTCACGGTGTTACCAAAGTGCCTAAATTTTTCCTAAATTGCTTCTAAACCATCACAAGCAGACAGCCAGGCAATGAGCAGGCTAAYGAGTAACCGCCGGGGTCCTTTCTTCTGTGTCTAGGAGATCCCCTCAAAACCTGTAATCATTTCTACACCTACCCCGACCATCGTGCGTCCGGGCTCGCTGCCGTTGCACTTGGGCTACGACCCGCTCCACCCGACGCTGCCTTCCCCGACCTCTGTCATTACCCAGGCACCACCATCCAACAGACAGCTAGGGTAAGTATGGAAGAGGGAAACGCACGCTGAGGTTTTTATTCCCGCCTCGTCAGGCTTCCTGGGCAGTAATTAGGTACCTAAATAAGTTAACTTGATTGTCGGAACGGCTGAGGTGCCGCCGTTCCCGCTGCGGCTGCTTGGGCATAAGGGCCTCGTTGCAGCACAGCCTGGAAAAGGCAAATGGGGCGTAAGCGCAGAAAGCAGGAACTAATTGTTGTAGTGTAACGAAACGAGGCGGAACGCGCCGCGGGGAGGAATTAAGCCTGATCCCCAAACGCGCTGACAAGACGCTCGCTGTCTGTGCCGGGGACGCCGAGTCGCTTTTGCTGCCTGGTGCGGAGGAGAGAGCGCGGAGAAACCGTCGGGAGGAAACTGTGCGGCTCTTTAACGGCTCTGGGATTTGCTCGGACAGCTGCTGCCTCTGAAGTGTAACCTCTCCTCCAGCCTGCTGGCCTCCTTCGTGGTCAGCTTCTGCCTCGGGAGCTGTTTGTTTCGGCAGCTCTGATGACCTGCTCCTTTTCGCCCCTTTAACAGGCTCGAGCGGAGACTCGAGAGCGCTYGGTGCTGTGGTTATGAGCCTGCTACGCTGCTAGGTAGCTCCAGCCCCGCACATAAAAGGAAGGAGCCTGAAGGATGCAGGAAACACATTACAATGGGCCCTCAGGAGACATATATTTAGCCCCATTTCTATTCTTTGGTGTCAGGATGCTTCGTTTTTGCCACGGTCCTGGCCTCTTTCTAATTACCCTTGTTTGAGGCTGGCTCCTTACATTAACCAGGCCATTTATTTGGGGGCTGTCAGTTCATATTTTCGTGTGTG
This sequence comes from Rhea americana, assembly GCF_003343005.1. Lineage (NCBI taxonomy): Eukaryota > Metazoa > Chordata > Aves > Rheiformes > Rheidae > Rhea > Rhea americana. The sequence continues at coordinate 52,474 of NW_028186782.1, forward strand.
TTTTTGCCTTGACCCTCTGGCACCATCAATCCAGGCTTCCTGACGGAAAGTTTTAAATCCTGTCTCGAGGCATTAAGGGGTTAAGTGATTATCCCAGGGCTTTGAAAGGGCATTGTATTCCTTCGGGCAGCCAACCCGGAGCCTTGGAGAAAAGAGAAAATCAGAACTGGAGGAAGGCAGCCTTCAGTACCGTTTTTTTTTTTTTTTTTGCGTTGCAGCCCACGGTGAGAGATCCCTCCTAGGGCACGGGAGTCGAGCGCAGGGTGCAGAGCGGCGGGGTTGCAGTTTTATCGAGGGTCCCTGCGTCAGGGCCCCGGTGGAAGCGGCGGGGCCGTGGGCCTGGCGGAGATGTGAACTCCRTGTACTCCAGGCTGGGATTTTCAAAGCAGCCCGGAGGATTTGGGATGCCCGGGAGAAATGAGTGCGAGCCCAACGCTCGCGTTGCCCAGGCAGCCTTAAAAATTCCGGCTGGAGTTMCTGGCATCGCGAACTTCCCCCTCTGACTTGGGTTCCCTGCGTCTCCCCACGCTGCCGGGGCTCCGTGCCAGCTCCGAGGATCCCAGGCAGCGGAGCCTCGTCCGTGCCCTTCTCCGGGCTCGTCAGAGGAGGCAGCAGCTGGTTTTCATCTCGACTCCCCGCTCTTCTCCCGGCTCTTCTCTGCCTCCATTCGGCTTCCCGCTGCGCTGTCGTGAGCTGAGGACGAACGGCAGAAGCAGCCCTGGCTGGCGGGGAAAGGTTTCCCTCTTCCCGTTCCGGCTGGAGCGGATCAGCTCCGCTTTTCCTGAGCTCTCCCGGACGGGGCTGAGCCCGGAGGGTCGCAGCCGGAGGGAGGATGGGGAGCTCGCGACGACGTGAAGCGGAGGCGGCGGCGTGGGGCGCGCCTGCTTGCCAGCGCCCCGCGGGTCCACCCGCCGCCGCYGCCGCCGCCTTTTGCGCTGCAAAATGATCTGCGACGGAAAAAGCGCTTGGTATTTCTCATTTGTCACGATCAGGCTCCGGCGCGACGGCCTCCTCCGCCAGCCTGCGCTGAGCGGGGCCGTTCGCCTCGCCCAGAGCCGTTGTTTCAGGCAGACACGAGCCAACGTCGGCTCCGTATTTAGGAGATTTTTCTCCGGAGCCGGGAGATTTAGAAGCGTTTGTTAGTGGAAAGCTCAGGTCTCGCAAACCCTCTCGTGGGAGCTCACCGAACGCTCCTCGTGGGCCGGGAAGTTGCCGGTAAGCGGGAGCCGCTGCGCAGCCCCGCCGTCTGCCCGGTGCCCGCGGAGCGGCAGCCGGCGGGCGCCACCGGAGAGCCCGCGGGGAYGCTTTTAAGCTTTTAGAGGAGTTTCGGGAGCTCTCGCAGAGCCTGACCCCAGCGGTGCCTGGGAGAGCTCTGCTGCGTATCCGCGTGGGCGTCGTGTCTCTGGGCTTCAGCAGCGTCGGCGGAGCGCTCGCCGTCGGCGGAGCGGCCGGCACTGCGTCGCCGAGACGTGACGGCGCGTGCGCCGAGCGGGCTGTAGGTCGGTACCTCGGCACGTGCTCRTCTAACCTTTACGCCAACCAATTCAGGACATGGTGAAAGTACTTGCTGTCCTCCAAAAAAAAAAAACGTGAAAATTGGCCCAAATTCACTAACGGGGGTTGACTTGTGCTTCTGCCCTTGAGCTCACGGGGCTGCCGGGACAGCATAAACTTGAAATAATCCGTGACAATTTAAATTGTTTCTCCAGGTCTCCCACAGGTTCCCTTCCACTTGTCGTGCAGCTTGCAAATGGACAGACCATGCCTGTGCTCCCAGGCCCTCCTGTACAGATGCCTTCTGTCATATCGGTAAGAGAAACATCCAACACGGCTCTGCGTGAGAAGGGGGCAGCGTTTTCCCTCTGCCAAATATATGGYGACGCTTCCATTTTGTAAAAATTAAAAGACATCTCCCCCCTCTGTGCTGGATAAGACTGGAACAGGAGGAAGAGGGGAGCCAGCTCTGGCAAGGTAGTAATAACATGTCGATCACACTAGAGGGCAATAAGTCTGGAAGAAAACAAAGCTTTGCCTGGACAGATGGCTCATGCCATAGATCCAGGGCTGGGAACTGTAGGATCCCTGATTAGCTGCTTCCATTTGGAACAGCTTGCTTCAATTGAAACCATTCGAGCTTGCAGAGAACATGTTGGTCTTCGCGGGCCAGGAAAGCCACCCTAACCTCGCCAGCGTGCTAAAGAGCTGTTYGAATATTAGCACTGCGGCTTGTGCTTTTGCATGCAGGGAATTTTCCGCAGTGTAGGATTCGCGAGCAGATTAGCCTGCTGGGTGGTTTGTATGTCTGCTGAGCGCTTCAGCTCCTCACCGAGCAGCCTGCGTGAATCCTGGCCGTCCTGCAGGGCATGTCTTTTGGTTTTTGAGCGAGTGGCGGCCAAAACCTTCTGTCCCAGGTAACAGGAATGTTGACGTCAAAGCAGGCAAACACGGTGACAGTTCGATGTGGCTCGTGGGCACGGAAACGTCTTCGTACCTCCCTGCTTGTTCTAAAATACGGTTTGCGTTTGSGGTGTTTTGTGTCAGAGCGGCTTACAAAAGCAAGTGCAAATTCTGGCTTTTCCTCTTTGATGAGGGAGAAAAAATACCTCTTTTCTAGAAGGGGACACTGTAGCCGTGCGGTAGAGCTGGGCAGAGAACCCAGGAAAAGGTCTTGCATCCGCCCTCTCCTCCTGTACTGGTGGGGAAAAGCCACCTGGGAGGGAGAGAAAGGAGGAAATCTTTAGGGCTGCCCTTCTGCCTGTCTCGAGCAGCTACTTGGTGTGGCTGGGCTCTTCTTAAACAGCCGCTGTGGCCACCAGACGGGTGGCTGCTGGCCTTCGGAGGCAGCAGACGTAATTGATGGCAGCAGTTAGATGCTGAGCGGTTGTCAAGACTTATAAATGTGCTTGGTCAGGGAATTACTCTAGAGCTGCTTCGCGGAAAGCGCTTGCGGCAGTAGCMCCTCAGCTTCCAAAAACTCATGTATTGGTTTCTGTCCGTTAGCTGGCTCGGCCGATGTCCATGGTGCCTAACATTCCCGGTATTCCTGGGCCACCCATCAACAGCAGCGGGTCCATTTCACCATCAGGCCTTCCAGTGCACTCAGAAGCCAAAATGGTAAGTGTCCAAACACGTGCCTGGGGAGGGGAGGTGTCACGCCGGTGTTGCCGTGATGTCTTCGCCAGCTCCTCCAGAAAAGACTCCGTCTGGAGTCCTTTTCCCCTGTCGCCTTTGCGAAGGGACGCCGCTTCTCCAAAATCCTGCGCAGCCGTCGCAGCGCCTTCCCGCACAGAGAGCAGATGTTACGAATGCCACCGGGAAGAGCGGACGAGTCGGCGCTGTTGTCAGGAGAAACCTCAGCCCCGGCCTAAACACGGCTGTTGTGTAAAGCTGGAGCTTTTGGATCCAAGATAACAGATGGGTTGGAGGTGGGCTTGAGGAAGGCAGAGCCAAGAGAAGAGATGTTGTGCTGTAATCCAAGGGTCCTAGTAATGGTTTTCACGTAGACTCTTTTAGCTAAAGATTTCGGGAAGCATTTCCCTCAGTTGGCTCTTCCACAGATCAAAGCGGTGCACGCAGAGGGAGGAAGTGAACCTAAATTTGAGAGCAAAGAGTGGTGAAACCCCATGTTTTTTTTTTGCCTGAGACAAGGTAGAGGTGTTTGCAGACCCGTCTCTTACAGTGGTGCTGCTCACCGTTGCTGCAGTGACCTGTGTAGTCCTGCTCCCATCACATCCCAGTTAGGTGTCTGCAGATCAGAGCTATGAGTGGGGTGACAGATCTTAAAGTCTGTTCGAGGCATGAGACAGAACCATCCTTTCCCGTGATCCTGCATACGGCCGCCCGGAGAACACGCCAGCCGTGCTCTCGATCCCGTACGTGCCCTTCTCTATCCCAGAAAGCCCTCTCTCCAGGTGCTCAAGGGCAGTTCAAGCCCCAAAGCCTGTTCAGTCCATGTTCTTTCTGCGGMGCCTGCCAGCTGGGAAGCGGATCGGTGCCAGTTGCTGTAGCAATTTTGGGATGCAGACACCTGTCCGCTYGGGCCTGAGTTGGAAGCCACTGTCTGTCTTTGGGTAGGCCAGATGGTGATGGCTTTCGGTTGGATTTGAATCAGCCGCAGTCCCTGAAGAGCACGTTCCCCAGGGGCCTGGCTGCTCGGATGACAGAATTGATGGTTAAAACCTTAACAACGTAGAGAAGAGGTCCACTGATGTCCTCTTTTCTCCTCTGACAGAGGCTGAAGGCCAGCTTGACACATCAGACGTCTTCCTCACTGAATGGCAGCAACCTGGTGGTGGGCTCAGCCAGCACGATGGTGACTGCACGTCCGGAGCAGAGTCAGATACTTGTCCAGCACCCGGATGCCCCTTCCCCAGCTCAGCCACAGGTCTGCCGCCACTTAGCCTGCGAGGTTGGGCTGGAGATGCCGAGGGGGGTTCTGGATCTTGGGGAAGGAGAGGAAAACCTTGCAACCATCCTGGTTTGCAGAGGGAGTTAAAAACCGTGGGGTTTTTTCAGTGCAGTTTCAGCACTAACACTCCCAAACCGTGCCAGGCAGAAAACTTCAGCAACATGTTCATTTGGTTGACAAGGTCTGGAGTTTAGAAAGAGTATTTTGCTCTCTTCTCCCTGCTCAATTACTGGGGTTAAACGSTCCCCTCTTAGGCAATCAACGCTGCTGGTTCCTGCCAGCTCACCAAATGCCAGCCTTCCATCAGGATCGCCACCTGCTCCGTCAGTTAGACAGGCTTCCAAAAGTTTAATATCCATATGCTGCCTGACAGCAAGTACCGAAGTGTAACTGCGCTCCCCGATCGGGGCGGTGTAATTACGGAGCCCTTGCAGAAGTGCCGGCGAGGCTGCGTCTGCAGGACCGTTTGCCCTCGCTGCCTCTTCCTTTGTTCCCGCGAAATCAAACCGGGCAACGCGCAGGGTTACGAAACCCTTTGTAGCAGTTGCCTCCGCGAGCTTGTTTAGCTGAAGACATTCGAGGGAAAATTTAACCCAAATTAATTTTTAAAGCAAATTGGCCTCTCAAAAGCGGCGGTTTGTTTGAACGCTGCGAGTGAGTTACTGAACCTGAACAGAGGCCGTGTTCGATTTGACTGCGCGCGGTTGCGTGTGTCAGAGCGGCACYGGACGCTCCCAGCCCAGCAGCTGGGAGTTACCTTCTTTCAGCTGATGCATGGTGGCTGGTTATGCAGGAACCTCCTAAGTCATTGCAATGCGAAGTAAAAGAAGCTCATTTAAAACCTCTTAAGKGAAATTAAAAGGAAAGCTGTTTGCATTGCCGCGCCGTGGGGGATGCCTGTGGTTGTTTACCACGTTAGGTCCTGAGCACCAAGGGGGAGAAACCTCTGCTGTACCCTCAAAGTCTCCGTGCAGGAGTTTGAGATTTAAATACTTCCCCTACAGTCCGCCCATCGGTGGGCTCGGGATGTCAGTGAGTTCACATGGATTCACACCTTCASTTTGCAGAGCTCTCTAGAAGCAGCGGAGGAAGAAACGTTGCCAGAAACGCTTTGTCCCCAGCTGCCCGCTCGCAGCYGGGGTTGCCCTCGCTTCACCCTCCAGCACGTTGTCCTGGCCGTTCTGCGAAAGGAAATTTCTGTCCCAGCAGGAAGCTCTTGACAACCGCTCCGTGAAACCGAGCGGGAAGCGTCCTTAGCAGAGACGGGGTTACGTCGGTGCCTGTTCCTGCCTCCCCTTCAGTACCTCTCTTTCATGTGCCTGGTCTGCAGGTTTCCCCTGCCCAGCCCACACCCAGCACCGGCGGGCGGCGGAGGCGCACGGTTGACGAAGACCCGGACGAGCGCCGGCAGCGGTTCCTGGAGCGGAACCGGGCCGCGGCGTCCCGGTGCCGTCAGAAACGCAAGCTCTGGGTGTCTTCCTTGGAGAAGAAAGCCGAGGAGCTCACGACCCAAAACATCCAGCTGAGCGTGAGTATGTAACCGTGGAGGCTGAGCACRGCCGTTCGCCAGCCTGGCTGCGCTAGGACCGTCGCTCCGCAAGGAACATCGCGTGCTGCAGAGGCGACGTGCGCTTGGGTATTGCTCCCTGGAGCAGGATTGCTGCCTGTGTGCCTAGGTTTCGCTCCCCGGTCTCCATCGTGTTGCTCAGGAGAAGCCTAAGCCCTGCCTCRAGCAGCACTTGGGGGAAGAGCTCTGCCTCTTCGCCCCGTCAGGGCAGCGCTGTAGCACGTGGAGCAACACAAGCTCTGGGAGCAGAGCGTGGAGGCCCCAGGAAGCAGCTGTATTTGCAGAGTGGAAAGCTCCACTCTGAGTCGGGGAGAGCTCTCTGCTGGCACAGGGTCTGCAGAAACAGCCTTAGTCCCCTTCGTGCAGCAAGGACCTGGCACGGGACAAGCGAGGAGGCTCTGCAGCTGCGGCCCACGGCCGTGGCCCGTAACCGTGCAGATTTTTCCGGAGAATGGGGGCTTTCTGGCAGCACCCTCCATATGCTTAGCAGAAGTACTGCACAACTAAGGCTACAGACGACCAAACATAATTTCACTGCCATTGCAGAGCCTTGTTAAGGCTCTCAGTGTTGGCCGAGGATTGAAGGGTCTGTAAAGACTGAACTTGTGTCCATTCTGGGCTTTTTCTTCCGTTGGTTGCTAGTGACTCATGCAGTGGGATTTTTTTCAATAGCACTGATCATGGTATTTTTATTCTCTTCCCAAGATAATAATAGAAACTGTTTCCTCGGGCAGTTTTGAAATACAATTGACTGGCTTTCAGCTATTTCTCCAAACGTTTTGGTGGAGGAATAATATGCTGCACAGAGTTTTCAGAGGACTGGAACTGATTTCACAGCAGAATGTTAACCTGAAAAGCTTTGGAGATTCAGGCAAAAAGCTTTGGAGACTCAGACATTTTTGTCTTGGAGTAACAGAGAAGGAGAGGGAATATATAACTAGTTAAGTAACAGATCACTGCTGGTTGCCTTGGTGGGAGCAAGGATGGCCCGATGGTTGGGGAAGTAGCCAGAGTACCCAGCAATGGCTACAGAGCTCCTCTGTGGCTCCAGTTGAGTTATTTTCCTCTCCGTGCCACRGTTCTTCACCTGTAAAACAGGTGACATGAAACGTGGAGGTCTCCTTAAATCCGAGGCAGCTCACAGAGGTGCCGAAAGCTTGGCAGAGCTCTGCTCTTCCGCACTGACTGATCTAGTTGCAGTCTACACTGCTGCTTGTGGTCAGACGGTGGCACGCGCTGGGATGGAGGCATCCTGCAGCGGATCGGAGTACACTGAGCTTCTCACTCTGTTTAGTTTTCCGTCAGAGCCAACAGCGTCCTGGAGCATCTGACTCAAACTGCTGGCGTTGGCGGAAGGGCTCGGGCGAACGTTCGGCCAAGACTAGGCGCCCAGCGTGGCRAGGGGCTGCTGGAGGGAAATTCTGCAATCTGTGTCTTGCATGCAAAATTCCCCAAACCCAGAAACWGTGTGTTTTAATTGTACTTGGGCCAGCAATATTTCAGCTTAGGCTAGCAGATTYGCAGGGCACGTAAACTAGCATTCTGCGGTTCCTGGAGGCTGCTCTCCGGAGCGCGAGTGATACATAAGTGTGTGTTTGTTTTCACATCGCAGAACGAAGTTACGCTACTGAGGAACGAAGTTGCTCAACTTAAACAGCTCCTGCTGGCTCACAAGGACTGCCCCGTCACTGCACTACAGAAGAAGACACAGGGCTATCTCGGTGAGTGGTGACTTTCGCTCAGCCTTGCTCCCCTTTCAGATAAGTCTCAGCAGATGAAAGCTGCATGAGACATAGAGGAAGCTAGCCTTCATCATAGCCTCTGCTCCGTCACCCTCCCGCGACTTCACCTGGAGGGACAGGGAAGACCTTGGTCCTGTGCCTTCTGCTGATACAGCTCCAAAGTGTCCCTGTTGCGGAGGGTCACCCAGTGTGGACCCGCTAGGGAGTTAACTGCAACTTATCCCTGGCTTAGGAGATCCTGCAGCCAGGTAGCAAAGGCAACGAGGATGTGAAAGGTTTGAGGGACGGAGGCAGTGCGCGTCCCGTAGCGTCTCCGTAGCGTGGAATATTTGACAGAGACCCGTATCTCTGCGTCTCCCTGGAGCGTGGGCCAGTGTCTCCCCAGCCGCTCGCAGGCAGCCTGCCAAGCGCTTGATAATTCTCTTTGAAGTTAGAAACTATTGCTGTTCTGAAAGCGAAGCCAGAGTTGGAAAAGGCCAGACTCTATAAATGACATCATGGGGCTCTGTATCTCATTCCCTGCAATTCACATCAAACTGGTTCGGGTTTRGAAGCAAGAAGACTTCTTTTTATCTTCTTGTCTTTCTTCCTTCCTTCCTTTCTTTCTGTTTTTTAACACTGCCTATTTCATTGTAATCAACCCGGGAGCTAACCGTTATGGCTGYGCTCTTCTTGCCTCGCGTGTCCTCTCCGCAATAACGGTTCCACGCTGTGGTGTCGGCGCGGAGCCCTTCGGAGGACGCTGGAGTCCCCTAGCGTCGCCTAGATTAACGGGATGCGAGGCAGGGATGGCTGGAGCTGAGAAAAGGAAGAGGGGGGAAGAGATCAAAAGCGAAGGAAGCGGGTGCCGCCCGCCCTGCCCCGTTCGCCCGGGGTCTCCGAAGTGCTCTGCTCCCGCACGGCGAAGCCCGGATCCGCACGGCGAAGCCCGGATCCGTGCTGTGCAGGGGCCTGGTTTATTTTCACTCGTTACAGTGACTCACGCTTGAGTAATGCGGTCGTGAAAATCCTCGCTGTTCCCCAGCCCGTGCAGACAGGTGTTCTCTCCGTGTAGGACGYGGAGAGGCGACATGATTTTCCCTGTTAACTTCCAAAGTTTACAGTTCCTATTATTATTCCTCGCAGTCTGTCTGCRCCAATAATAGGAATTCATCACACATCTGAATAATAAAAAGGGAAATTCACACCTCCCTCCCCATGCCCCCTCCTCCCCGGCCGCCTTTTTTATTATTGAGATTTGTGACTAAGCAGGTCCTTAAACAAAAATGCCAGATTCCCTCGATGGAATTACAGCTGCCTCATGTACAGTTGGGTTGTTTTATTTGTAATACCTTGTAAATCTCCTTTTTGGGATGCCAAACTGTTATATTGCTCTGCTCGACCTTCTCTCTCACCGCCGAGTCGGTTTTCAAATCTGCTGCGCTAGCCGCATCCTTCGATATGTTAGCGAAGGCCAAGCCAAGGTTTCGCGAGGGAAGGTAAAACCAGCTCGGGGAAGGGGCGCAACGTTCAAGTGCCTGGCGGAAAAAAAAAGGGGGGGAGCCCGGAAATACATGTGCCTGTGCCCCGAAAAAGGCTGTAAACCTCGTGATTTTTCCGGTGTCTTGGGGTTTACCCTCTTGACGTGGAGGAGGCAGCCCCGCTCCCGCCGTTATTTTGCTCTCCTAAAGGAAGGTGACCGCATCTTACCCGTAATTCATCTAGGCAAGCGCACGGGGAGGGAATTTCCTCCTGACATCCGTGGATAATGAGCGTCTGCCCCCAAAGAGAGAGGTCTGATCGCTCTTGCCTCGGCCTCTGATGGGTCGCAAATTATCTTCCGCGCTAGGAGCTCTGCCCGGGCGCCGCGTGCTGTTTCGGGGGAGAGAATCCAAAGTTTCGGAAACCAATCGGTGTCRCTCGGGAAAGGGCACCGAGGAAGGTCTCTGCCTTTCCTTTCCTTCCCATCCCTCCGCTCGCGGTGCGTTGAGTTACCGAAAGAAATCGAGCGAGCGAGCAGAAGCTCTGGTTGCTTCTGATGTTCTGGAGCACAACAACGAGCAAAATGAGTAATTTATATTTTAAAAAACAAGAGAAAAACCAGCTAACCTTTCTTCCTTCTGTTCCCCCCCCCTTTTCTCTTCTCCGGTCGAGCAGAAAGCCC
>NW_028186782.1:65659-67660 GCF_003343005.1 Rhea americana
CGGAGGGAGCCGGGTGACCGGGTGGCCCCGGCGGGCACCGCGTCCTGCCCCCGTCCGTGCGTCTGCTCGTCTGTCCCCGTACAGCCGTCTGTCCCAGTCTGTCTGTCCTCGTGCGCCCACCTCCGTCCGTCACCCTGTTCATCCATGCCTGTCCCAGCCATCCCCGTCCATCTGTCCCTGTCCATCTGTCCGGCCATGCCTCAGTCCGTCCCCGTCTCTCCATCCTTGCCCGTCTGTCTGTCCATCCATGTCCCTCTCTCTGTCCCCACCCTTCTGTCCCTTCCCATCCCTCCGCGCCTGTCCCCGTCCGTCCGTCCATTGCTGCCCGTCCCCATCCGTCCGTCCCCCTCCGCGCCTGTCCCAGCCCCGTCCGTCCGTCTGTCCGTCCGTCCGCGGGCGTCAGCCAGGCCGTGTCCGCGGCGCAGGTTCGGCCGGGCGGCTGCCCCGGCCCGGCTCAGCGCCCGCAGCTGGGACCCTCCGGCCGCCCCGTTCTGGACCATGGCGACGCCGCAGCGCTTCGGCCGCCGCCGCTGAGGCGCCGCCCCGGGGCCGTCCGTCTGTCCGTCCGTCCGTCTGTGGAGTCGCCTGGGGGGTCTGTCCGTCCGTGGGGCTGTCCGTCTGCGAAGCTGTCCGTGGGGCCGTCTGTCTGTCCGTGGAGGTGTCCGTGGGTCTGTCTGTCCGTGGCGCTGTCTGCGGAGGTGTCCGTGGGTCCGTCCGTCCGCCACCCAATAAACCAGCACCGCTGAAGCCTGAACGCTCAGTCTGCTTTTGCCCCTCCCCGGGCACCAGGGTGGGGAAACGGCCCCGCTGCTGCCCCCAGAGCCCCCCCCAGCCCCATAACTGCCCCCCTTAGATACCCCCCAGCCCCATAACTGCCCCACGACACCCTCCAACCCTCTCCCACCCAAAGAGACACCAACGCGGGGAGCTTAAAACCCCCCCCAGTGGGTGCTTTATTCCCGGGGGCTGGTCGGCACCCGGGGACCCCCCGCCCTCCACCCGGGGGGGGCAGGGAGGAGGGTCCCCCCGGGCCCYGGCGCCAAGGTCCCTCCAGGGGTCCGTCTGAGGGGTCCAAGTGTCTGTCCAAGGGTCTGTCAGCGGGTCTGGGAGTCCATCCAGGCGCCCAGGGGTCCGTTGGTTGACCCAGGGGTCCGTCCAAGCGTCTGCGGTTGGGTCCAGGTGTCTGTCAGTGGGTCCAGGGGTCCGTCTGAGTGTCCAAGGGTGGGTCTCGGTGTCCAACACCRGGTGCGGGGTCCAGGTGCCCGGGGTTGGGTCTGTCCGTCGGTCTGAGCGTTCGTGGGTCCGTCCAAGTGTGTCAGTGGGTCTGGGGGGCTCTCCAGGGCTCCCAGCGGCTGTCAGTGGGTCCAAGGGTCTGTCCAGGTGTCCAAGAGTTGGGGTCCAGGTATCTATCAGTAGGTCTAGGGGTCTGTCCAGGTGTCCAGTTGTCCACGGGTGGGACCGGGTGCCCGTCTGGGTGTCAGTGGGTCCATCCGGGCATCCAGGGGTGGGTCCAGGGCTCCGTCCAGGTGTCACTAGCTCTGCCTGGCTGTTCTTTGGTGGGCCTGGGTGTGCATCCAGGCACCCACAGGTGGGTCCGTGCGTCTGTCCAGATACCGTGGAGGTCCATCCGGATGTCTGCGAGTCTGTCCGGATGTTGGTGGGTCCATCGGGGTGCCCACAGACAGCTCTGGGTGTCCATCCAGGCGTCCGCGGGCGTCCCACGCGCGCGTCCGTCCGCGTGTCGGTGGGGGAGGGGGGAGTCCGTCGGGAAGCGGGAGAGGGGGGAAGAGGAGGAAGGAGCGGGGGGGGGGGCGCTCACTTGCCCCCCGCCATGATGCGGAGGTACTGGAGGGCGTTGCGGGCGGCCTGGGTGCGGGCGGCGTCGCGGGAGGGCGCCGCGCCGTGGCACACCGTGGCCGGCTGCGTCGACAGCTCCACCAGGCACTGGTGCAGCCCGCTGAGGCTCACGGCGTCTGCGCGGAGGTTTGCGGGGTCACCTCG
>NW_028186782.1:68154-69586 GCF_003343005.1 Rhea americana
CTGCTCCTCGGAGAGCTCCTGCAGCAGGGCGCAGGCGCCGGCACCCAGGGGTGCCAGCGGGTGACTCCGCAGCTGCACGATCTTCTCGCCCGCCGAGTTGCGCAGCGAGTCCCAGGTGCAGCCGGGCGCCCGGCCCCGCAGCCCCTCCAGCCTGGGGCCCGCCTGGAGGGGCGCACGGGTGATCAGGGTCCGCCCGGACCCCCATCTGCACCCCACCCCCCCGGCGGGGACGCAGGGATGGTCGGGACACCTCCGTGGGGGGGGACACGGGGGCCTTGGGACCGCCAGGGCCCCCATGCGAGGACACCTCGAGGGACACCTCAAGGTAAGGGACACCCCCCCCCCCCCGTGGGGGAAACCGTGGGTTTGAGGACCCCATTTAGGGACACCCTTGGGGACAAGGGGCCCCAGGACCCCACGCGGTGACCTTCGGGGACACGGGAACCACCAGGACCTCCCCGTGGAGACCCTCCAGGGACACGGGGGCTCAGAGACCGCCGGGACCACCCGGCAGGGCGCCCTGGGGACACTGGGCCTCGGGGACGGAGGGGCCCCCATGGAGGGACACAGAGGCTTGGCGTTTCCTGGGACCCCCCATGCCGGGCCCTGAGGACACGGTGATGGCAGAGACCCCCCCCCATGTGCATGGACACCCTGAGGACACGGGGACCGCAGAGACCCCCCAGACAAGGACCCTCCGTGGGGGGCTGCACTGCCCGCCCGGGGACCCCAAATCCGGAGGGTTCTCTACACGCAGGGAAGACCAGGGGACCCCTGGGGGCCCCCCCTGCACTACCACCCCCCCCGTTTGTTCCCCAGCTTTAACCCGTTGGGGTCCCTCAGCCCTGAGAGGGGGAGGCAGAGGTGCCCACGTCCCCCGCCAGGCCCTCGGGCAGGTTTTGCGGCGGCTCTGTCCTCCGCTAACCCCTCAGGCTGGTTTTCGGGGTGCCCGTGTCTTCCATCAACCCCTCTAGAGCCAGCCTCGGGGTGCTCGTGTGCCCCGTTAGCCCCCACACTGATTTCGGGGTGCCCGTGTCACCTGTTTACTGCTTGAGGGCCACATTTGGGGTGCTTGTGTTCCCCATTCACCCCTTGGGCCCCGTTAATCCCTCAGCGCCAAGCTCAGGGTGCCCCTGTCGCCCATTAACACTCAGACTAGCTTTTTTTGGGGGGGGGGGGACTCGTGTCCCCCACAAACCCCTCGAGGACCGGCCTCGGGGTCCCGAGAGCGCCGTACCATGGAGAACTGGTCCTCCTCCACCTCGGCCTCGCTGCCCTCCCGCGGCTCCATGGGCACGTTGTGGATGCGCACGAGCATCTTGGCAGCCGCGTTGCGCTTGGCCAGCTTCTTCGAGGTGCCGCTGCCTGGGCGTGGAGGGGACAAGGGACACGGGGGTGGTGAGGGTGGCACGGCCGCTGGCACCCCCCCCCC
>NW_028186782.1:71191-72213 GCF_003343005.1 Rhea americana
CTGTCACCCAGCACCCCAGAGCACCCCAAACTCCTCCAGCCCCCTCCGGGCACCCTCAGTGCCCTTCCCCGAGTGCCCAGTGCCCCCTCCCGGACACCCCCAGCTTCTTCCAACCTTCACCCTGGTCTGCACCCAACCTCCCCCACCCAGCACCCTCGGGTCCCTGGTGTCCCCCCCCCTCACCTGGGCTCCTCGGGGGTGGCGGGCTCCAGCATGTCCCCCCCTTTGAGCAGCTTCAGGGCCACCTCCGCTGCCTTGTGCTTCGCCGCCTTCTTGCTGGGTCCCTGCCCTGGGAGGGGAGGCACCACCTGAGCGGGGGAGGGGGCACGGCCAGGACGCCTGGGTCCTCGTCAGGGCGCCCGGGTCCGCCCTGGGGACGCCGGGGTTCCTCCCCACCTCCCACCAAAACGCGGCGGGGGGTGGGAGCAGCGGTTAGAGCCGGGCTCTGCCCCCCACAAGCGCCAGAGTGGGTCGGGGCACCCTCAAACCCCGAGGGGATGGGGAAAGGCGGCGGCGGGGCAGCGGGGGGCACCCAAGGGTGCTGTGTGTGTGTGTGGGGGGGGTGGGGTGGCAGCACAGGGCTGCCACAGGCCAGACGTCGTGATCCTGGCGGCTTCCCCATGCCACAACCCCGCTACCGGGGTCCCTAAGCACGCAGGGGTCCCGAGGGACGTCCCGGCGCGTCCCCGGCACCCGGGCACCCGGGCAGCCGGGCCGAGCACCCACCGGTGCAGCTGACGTCGCCGACGGTGACGCGGAAGGTGAAGTTGGGCTGGTGCGCCTGGCCCTCGGCCTTGAGCAGGTCGTAGCCGGGGGTCTTGCCTATGCGCGTGCCATACTCCTGCAGCAGGCTGATGGGCGTCTTCCCGGGGTTGGAGGCCAGCATCTGCTCCAGGCTGGGGACAGGGCTGGCGGCGCCACGGCGCGTGGGCACGGGAGCGGGCACCGGGCACCGGGTACAGGGGATGGCAGCGCCACAGCGCGTGGGCACGGGAGAGGGCACCGGGCACCGGGTACGGGGG
>NW_028186783.1:0-1076 GCF_003343005.1 Rhea americana
CGGTGCCCCACGCGCGATGCCCCGGGCCGCCCGCCCGGCCCCGCTCGCCGGGACCCTGCGCAGCCAGCGCCGCAGTAAACGGAGAGCAAAGCCGCCGCCGCCGAGCCTCTGCCTTGCTGGTTGCCCGGGAGAGGGAAAAAATAGAAAGGAATAGGAAAGTGGAGGGGGGGGGGTCGGCCTCGCCGCGGGGGTCCCCGGGCAGGCGCGGCCGCCCGGCAGGCCCCGGCGCCGCTGCCCCCCCGAGGTGCGGCCCTCCTCGCTCATCTCGCTCCGTTTCTCTCCCGCTTTGCAGATAATGTTATGGACATTGGATTAGCGAACGAAAAGGCCAGCCAGGAACTATCCTCCTATTCGGGTACTTTTCAGCCCGCCCCAGGCAACAAGACTGTGACCTACCTGGGGAAATTCGCTTTCGACTCGCCCTCCAACTGGTGCCAGGACAACATCATCAGCCTGATGAGCGCGGGGATCCTGGGGGTGCCCCCCTCCTCGGGCGCGCTCACCAGCACGCAGAGCTCCGCCGGCAGCATGGGGCCGCCGCAGGGCGACGTGGACCAGATGTACCCCGCGCTGCCGCCCTACTCCTCCTGCAGTGACCTCTACCCGGAGCCCGTCTCCTTCCACGACCCCCAGAACAACCCCGGCCTCACCTACTCTCCCCAGGATTACCAAGCAGCCAAGCCCGCCTTGGACAGCAACCTCTTCCCCATGATCCCAGACTATAACCTCTACCACCACCCCAACGACATGGGCACCATCACGGAGCACAAACCCTTCCAGAGCTTGGACCCCATCCGTGTCAACCCGCCCCCCATCACCCCGCTGGAGACCATCAAGGCCTTCAAGGACAAGCAGATCCACCCGGGCTTCGGGGGGCTGCCACAGCCGCCGCTCACCCTCAAGCCCATCCGGCCCCGCAAGTACCCCAACCGGCCCAGCAAGACGCCGCTCCACGAGCGGCCCCACGCCTGCCCGGCCGAGGGCTGCGACCGCCGCTTCTCCCGCTCCGATGAGCTCACCCGCCACCTCCGCATCCACACGGGCCACAAGCCCTTCCAGTGCCGCATCTGCATGCG
>NW_028186783.1:1924-3287 GCF_003343005.1 Rhea americana
CCCCCCCGGGGCCGCCCCGCCGCCGCCAGGCTCCAAGTCACTTTATGGGTCTCTTCATCCTCCTCCTCCTTCGTTTAGTTTTTCCTTCCCGAGCACCATTTTTTTCCGTGGTGGAGGTAAGCGGGCTGGGGCTCGAGCTCCCCGAGAGCAGGCTGGAAGGGACGTGGGGGCTGAGTTTCCAGGTACTTCTAAACTTCATCTGGGTTGACGTTAAGGTGTTGGGGGGGCGGGAGGGAAAGGTGTTCCGGCATCAGCTTTTTTTCAGCAGAAGGGAAATTCTTTACAGAAATGCAGAAAAAAAACAGTATTTTGCTGAATACTTTTTATAATGTGAGATATTTTTATTTTATTTTATTTGGTCACTTTAAAACAAAAACCAACTACGGAGGAGAAAAATCAATTAGTCCTCTATTTTATTTTTTTTTCTTTCTCCTTCTGGTATGTGCATGTCATTGCATGACTGCTCTGATTTTTTTCTTCTTTTGTTTTAATAAAACTGTGCTCAGACATTTAAGCTAAACTAAGCAAAAATAATAATGACTTAAAAAATCTTTGTTGCCAAAAGGTCGTGCTATCCAGGTTTGATGTCTGCATGTGAAAAAAAAAATTAAAAACATACAAAAAATAAAGAGAAGAGAAAGAATGCAGTCTAATTTATGTGAACTGAAAGGAACAAAAAACACAATCAGGTTTAACCACACAAACCTAAGGGAATGATATTTTTTGAAAGACTTTTGTATAAAGTTGAGTACTTAGAGAAAAAAAAATCATACCAGATGTAATATATTTTGTGGATGTTTTTATTTCTTGGATTTATAGTACCTTATACTAAGGTTAAAAAAATTATGCTTGATATTGTGAAAAGGTGATAATTTTCACACACATTTCATTTGCTCATTTGTCATGTTGTAATGCAAATATGATAGTTAATGCATACAGCATTTTTAAGGGAAAAAATCAGAAATATTGAACTGATGTATTGTTGTACCATTTGCACTGTGAGCAAATGCTAATGCAGTAAATATATTGTGTTTGCTGACAATCAAATTCTGTAGTAAATATCTTTATTTTACCTTGCTTTAAAAATATCTATATTGGTTTGGAAAAAAAAAAATCTCTAATATGTAAGGAGAATGTTAAAATGGCTTGCTTGAAATGTGTAGGATGGTAGGCGTTGTGCCTCTTTACAGATGACTTTGAAATCTGTTTGTACATTTTCTAGTGTTGTATTTTATTATTTTTTGGTATGATTTTTAAAAATAACCCAACCTTTTCTCAGTCCCCTCTCTTTCAGTTCTGTTTGCAGGACAGCGCGGCCGGAGCGGCCGCGCGCGGGGCCCGTCGACGCCGACGCCGGCTGGCC
>NW_028186783.1:3411-6912 GCF_003343005.1 Rhea americana
CCCGCTCCCGGCTCGCTGCTCCGGAGCTCGTCGGCGGGCGTTGCCACCGGCCCCGCTCGCCGCCGCCTCGACCCCGTCGGCGTTTCGCAGCCGGCTTTGAGTTGCGTGCGGCCGGGACGTGCCGCGTCGGGGAAAGAGGTCGTCGTGGGTTCAGCTCTTAATGCTCCGTCTTTTTTTTCGCAAGCCAAATCGCTGCAGGTGCAGAGAGCAGAGAGGGACTTTGCCGTGCCGGGAGCCGGCCGGGTGGCTCGGGAGGAGGCACCCGGCTTCAAAATATCCCCAGGGCTCCCGAAACGGCACTTGGAAGCGCAGCAGGGGGAGTCACCGGGTGCGAGAAGCAACGGGACGAGGGCTCGGGTGCTCTGCGAGCGGGCGCGGGGCTGCCGGCAGCCGGCCCCGACCCAGGGGAGCAGAGCCGGGCAGCGGATGGGACGTTTTACTCCTCCACGGCCTCCAAGAGGCCCCTTCCCACGCATGCTGGGGCGAGGCCGCGCTGGAGGGGTTTGCCGAGGGGCAAAATATATATATATATTTGTATTTATATACCGTATGTACATACTGCTGCCGCTGCAGYGAGGCGGTGCAGGACCTCCCCGGGACCACGGGAGGGTCGCGGCCGCGGGGCCGGCCGGCGGCTCAGCCGCTCGCGCGGGGGCTCCCGGCTCGGCGTCGCGCTCCTCCTCTTCCCGGCGCGGGAGGGCGGCTCCGGCACCGCCGCCGCCGCGTTTCCCACCTCCGGGTTTGCATCCGCAGCCGGGCCCCGGAGTCACCGTTGCTCCTGCCAGGCCAAAGCGGGAGTTCTGGTTGCTGGAGTTTCGCTAAGACTCTCGCTTGGAGAGTCTCTAATTTCAGGGAGCCCCTGAGGGGGCCACGCGGCCCCCAGCGTGGCTCTGCTGGTGGGAATCGGGCTGATTCCCGGCCTTTCCCGCTGGGAAGGGAGCTCTCGGCATCCAGGGAATGGGCTTTGGAGCCCACGCCGCCCGGCACAGCCCGTTTTGCCTCGGCCGCCGCAGGTAAGTTGATCTCCCCGCGGTTTAGCCTTCGGTGACCACTAAGACGAGGCCCGAGCGGCTGATGGCACCGGGGGATTAGGGGCCACGTGGGGCGGGCGCCGGCGGCCACGGGAGTTTTCCGTGGGCCGACGGCTTGYGCCGGGAGGCGGCGGAGCGGGAGCGCTGCGGCGCGGGCAGGAGGCAGGCCGGGCTCCGGGGCTGTTCCTGGGCTTTCTGCCCTCTTCACCAAGGATTAGGCGGAACGGGGAGGAGGAGGGAAGGAATCTGGCACGGTGGGGCCGCCGYGCCGCGCACCTGCCTCGCCAAACCGAACCCGCGGGCTCGGGGCCCGCCTGGGGCCGCGTTTCCCCCCGGGCGGCACCGGGCTGCCCTGGCTGCCCCGCTCCCGGTGGGATGCGGGGAGCGCGGCCCCGTCTCGCCCGCCGCTCACCGGGACGGCGGGACCTGGCCGCGCTCTGGTCTCTGGGTTGGCATGGCTCGGCCTCCCCCTCGGTGCGCCACGCGGAGCAGCAAGGTGAGGAGCACCCTTGGGTGGCGAAACGTGTTGAGTGCGTGCAGCACCTTGCACGAAAATGTTGGTTGCTACGGAAACACGGCACTTTCCATCCCCATTCTGGGCTATCTGTGTTCTGGGGAGGAGGGAAGGGCTTGCCAGTCACGTACCATCTCAACACAAGTTGCTGCCTTTGCTTTCTCAACCACCTCTCTGGTTTTCTGAGGAGGCCACCAACACCTTGCTCCTCTCTGCTCAGGGTCTTCAGGGCTTTGCAAAGTGTTACTCAAGCCTAGGAGCCCTCCGCGGGACAGGGCTCGTTTCGGAGGGGGAGCACCACGAGCTGAGGGTCCTTCCCGGGGCTGCAGGGAGCCGGCAGCCACGAGGACCCGCACCCAGAAGCTCCTGGYTTGCAGCTGGCAGCTCTTGGCGATGCAGCTGGTGGTGGGATCCCGCTCGGATCTGCTCGGCCTCCGCCTTGCGGGTTGGTCTCTCCTGCTTCCCTCGCAGCAGACCTGGGGGCTGCGAGAGCACATCTTCTCAAGAAGGTCTGCCTTGCGCTAGGATCGTTCCTGGATCGCCCGGCCCTCATCTCCCTCGTCGTACCCGGCGCCGTGTGGATCTAGCTTTCCTTTCCTTCCCTCCCCCTTATCAGTGTGGTAATTTCCAGCCTCCGCTTTTAGCAGAACGTTTCCAAGGCAGGGTTAGGATTCGCCTCTCCGGCATGTGTTTGGGGAGATGACAACACGCACTGCGGAGACTCCAACGAAGGCGCCTGACTCTGCCAAGGGGAAGATGCTCCCCCGAGCCCCGCAGGCCTCGTGGGCCGCCCCCCACCCCGGCCGCGCTCAGTCGGGGCTGCGGTCCCAGCCCGGCCTGCCTCCGACCCCTCTCCACCCTTCGCCGTGAGCATCTCTCAGGGCGGGCGCTGCGGCAGGGACCGCGCGGGGAGCCCCGGCGGCTCCCCCCCCCCCCCGCTGCCACCGCCTGCTGCATTTTTGCTCCGACACCTCCATCAGCAGCCCCAAACTTAATTGCTTTTAACTTCGCTGCCATGTCAAATCGCAAGCTTCTCTCTCACACGCCGCCTATTCTCCCCCCTCGCGCTCTCCCCCTCCCCGAGCCCTGCTCCCTTCCCACCGTCTCCCACGCAAGGCAGAGCTCTGCTCCGGGATCCTTCCTCTCCGGGCGTGCTCGTCCGGGCGCAATCTCCGCTGCTCTCCCGCCCAGGTTCCTCACCTCCCTCGATCCCGTCACGCTAATCCCCTGTCCTCACCGGTGTTGGTAACACCTTCCCAGTTTAGCATGATCCTCTGCTGCTGTAATCACCGCGCTGTTTACCTGCCCCGCCGGGCGGCTAATCGATAAAGCCCTCCCTGGCGCTGATCCCTGCCGGGCCCTCGCGGCCGCCTCCCCGGTGGCCCCACCGGCCGGGCCTCGGGGGCTTTCGGCGCCTCCCCTTTGCAGCCTCTCAGCTCCAAACTCCCGCTTTTCTTCCCCAAAGCCTTGCTCTCCCCCAGCCCCTCCAGCCCCGCGGCGCGGGGCACGCCGCGGGCTCGCGGCTGCCCTCGCCCCGAGCGCCTCGCCGGGCCGCGGGATGCCTGCGGCTGTTTATAGCTGCAGCGCGTGCAGGCACTCGCGCGTCACTTTCTTTAGAGGGATATTTGCCATTTTTAATGTTGGTTTGGCATTTTTCTTTTTTCCCTTTAACGTGGGGAGGGCAGAGACGAGATAATTTYCCCGTCTCGCCTCTCCCCCCTCCCGAAACCTGCTGTAAGTTATTTTCCTGAATTTCCCGTGTTTTGTATCAAAACTGAAGATACTATTTTTTTTTTCAGTTTCCTTTCTGAAAATAACTCCCAAACTATAATTTCCTCCCACTTGCTTTTTCCCCTTCTTATTTTGCTTTGCGGAGTCGCTGGCTGGGCGCAGCGATGCCGCTCTGCCTGGGTTTGCTCTCCGCCGGCCCCGGGCCGCCAGGACGGCCGGACTCGG
>NW_028186783.1:7856-42699 GCF_003343005.1 Rhea americana
GCGGCGGAGCGGGAAACGTCCGGCGTCGCCTTCGAGGCGTCGGCGCCGCCCGGGCGCCGCCGGGCCGCTCGCGCCGGGAGCGAGCTTTGCCCCGGCCTCCTGCGCTGAGGTTTCCTTCGTGCAGCCCGTCCACTGCTGTTCGTTTAGCTTGAGCGCGCGCCTCTGCCCGGCGGAGCGTCGTGGGATCGGGTCAGCAGGCTCAAAACCTGCTTTCGCAGGGGTTACGGGGGCTTTGCTGCGGCAGCGAGCCGAAGGGACGGGGAGCGTCCCGGCCCTGAGGTTTTACTCCCGGCTCTGTCCCGTAATGCTGGCTGCAGAAAGTGGCTTGTAAGATCTGCGCCGCAGTTTTTGCTTCTCTGCAACRGGAGCACTTGTTACCTCCCCAGGCTTAATAAATTTTTGCAAAACCCTTTAGGATCCCCAGAGATTAAAGGGCAAAGAGATTGTTTGCAGGCAGGATGGCAGAAGCGTTTTAAACTGTGTGGCGTTAATCCTTTGCCTTTTCTAATTCTTTCCAAACACTTGACTGCCTGGGCTCTCTGCACCACATGAGAAATGGCAACAGTATAATTCCCATTATACTAACCGAGGGAAACTTGGATCAAGAGAGCGTGTGAGCTAGCCTGTGGCTATGTAATGATCTAGTGACAAAGGCTAGATTAAAGCCCCAATTTTCTGATTCCTGCATCTAGGCAACTAGGTATTGCTGCCTCTCCTGACTTCTAGGCTGAGCTTTATTTAGAGCAGAATTAGGCTTCTTTCGGGAAACAGCCTTGCATGGGCAGGCGCGATATTTTCTGAGTCTTAGTAAAGAGTGTCTTCCCTAAGACCTGGTGCCTTGGATTATAGTCTCTTAAATGGAAAGCTGCAGGGTTGAGAAGTTGGTGGTTGGAAGGTTTGAAAGCTGTGCTAACCTGTCTGCAACTGGTAGGCTGTTTGGTGTGAGCTGTGGTGGTGCGCTGGGTGCTTAGTGGCTCTGTTATCATACTGCTTTTTTTTAAACACAGCTTTTCTGCTGGCTTTCTGGTGGAGCACGGTTTGCTGAAGGTAACTGAAGAGGTACCAGTCTTTAGTCCTTGGTGCCAGACCTCCACTCCCAATCCCTGTCTGCACCCACATCCCCCCCTTCCTCAGGGCTGATAAGCTGTGAGGCTGTCCTCCAGTGAGGTGGTGTGTTTTGGAGGAGAGGAAAATACCCTGTGGTTACCCTGGCCATCATTTCTTTTAAAAACCAAAGAGAAACAAAGTGATTGCTTTTACTGTATCATCATCTTCACTTGCTGCAGGCGTCTAATTTGTGACGCTCTAAAGGGTTTTTAAGGTGCTTGGAACTGCATAAAACCAAATGCTGTTGTAGCACGTGAACAGACTTCTGAATGCCTCCTCTTTCAGTTTTTTCTGCTCTGGCAGGTGATTTTACAGAAGGGAAGGGGGTTTTAGTGGTGTGACAGATAGATATCTGAGTGTTGCATCTCGGCACCGCTGCAACAGCTGGTATTTACTGGGAGAAAAAATATGTTAAGCAAATGTTGATAGTGAGCCACTGTGAAACACGTGTTTTCTTGTTGCACTGCAGCATATTATTGGTCTGTATGGGGGTTGCCACTGCCGGACTGCTAAACCATATGCCTGTTGGCAGAGAGCTCTTACTGAGTGGACTGAAAAGCTGGCTTTCATTTAAAGTCAGCAGTGGAGCTGTATGGCTCTGTGATATTTAGCTCCCCGAATCTTTATCAGATGAGATTCAAGGAGACTGTTTATGTAAATGGATTTCTAAAATATTTGGGGCTGACGAGGGTGGGAAGAGAGGRTGCGGTTTGGCTAACAGTCTCAGAAAGGACCCTTTGCTCTGGATCTGTGGACTGTTTCGAAGGGCTGAAATTTCATTTAGAGAAAGTCTTGGGAGGATGGGTGCCGGGAACAGCTGGGAGGTGGCAGGCATATTTGGGTTGTAGCATGAGAGTAGGTTGTTATTAATTTCGTTTTCTGTGTTTTGGAGCTGTGCTCTGGCCATGTTGGGTAAGTGCTATGCAAACACAGACCAAGGCACAGTTTCTTTCCGGTGAATCAATATTGTTATTTTTCCCAGTCCAAATCTCAGTCCCCTTGTGGTCAATGGCAACACTCCCCCTTCTCTCTAGGTTTCAACGAAACCAGGATTTGGAGATGTGTATTGGATAAAATTAGATTGGATGAGGCAACTGGATGCCAAAGCGGTGAGCGAGGTACACATAGCCGCACAGCTGATGTCTGCCCGGCTGCTTGGCTGGGTGATCCTGCAGCGCGYGTAGTACCCCGTCCAAGACGGTTTGCACGTTACCGAAACGTGCCCAAGCAAACGCAGCGGTGAAACCCAAATGCTGCGTGCTGCGTCGTAAGCTGGGCCCCCTGCGAACGGGCCAGCGCGGGCACCTCAGGTGCCTGCAGGATCGCGCGAGTCTGGGGGTGGAGCAGCTCGTGGGAGCGGAGCAAGGCATCCCTCTGAACCGTTGGAGCAACAGGAGAGCGATCACGGTGCTTGGGGTGGCCCTCGTAGCGTGATCATCACATGGTTATTAATTATTATTTTTTCCTGTGTTCTTCGCACAGGTAGTTAAAAAACAATGTTATATTTGAGCCACAACCATGTTTCACAACCATGCTTAAAATGGATATTTTTGTAGCATAGTCAGGGCCTAAAACAGCCTTGCAAAATTCTGCTCGCCCACGCGCCTGGCGTGAGTAATTTTCTTTTGATGGGTGAGTAAAATATCATTATTTTTTTCATGCTCATCTTGGAATGGGTGGGAGAGTAGATTCTGACATTATTTTTGATTTGCTTAACACTGACACTGCGCTTGGCTCTGTACAAGATGTAAAGATATGAACAGCCCCTGTTCTGAAGCACTCGCAGTCTGAGGGCACATCTCGCTGCTGTTGAAGTTGAGGGAAGCAGGAAGGGCTGAACGTGGGTGCCTTGTTTCCCAGGGCTGATCTAAAACAACATAAAATGGATGTTTACGTCGTCTTTTTTTTCCTCCGCTGCAGGGGCTCACCCTGGCATCCATTTGTTGCCTTATTGCCTGCACGTTTGTAGAGATGGAGTTGCAGTGCAGGTGCAAATGCACGTGTGCATGGATGAAGACATTTGCTTCAGAGCGATCCAGGATCTTAAACGAAAACCACTCTCTCTGCTTGCCACTTGCAATCCCAGTGACCTCCCCTCTAGACTTCACCGGAGAGAATCAAACCAGAATTTGGCGCAGAGTCTCTCTTAACATAAGCTGTTTGTGATCCATTTGAATAATTTTTTCCTTTTGCATTAGTGTTCTGTTTGGAGTGGTTGCTATGAGTTCTTATAAGGCAGGGGGAGCGGGGTGGGACGGTGCATGCAGTTTCCATGGACACCGTGTAGTACAGCAAGGCATCCAGAGTGATATGATAGATTAATTCCAACTGCGTCCGTGTTTATGCCTTTCTCACCTGTGCAGGCTGGGGCTGGAATTCCCCTGCTCTTCGGGCACRCCGTGGGGCAGTGGACAGTGCTGTAAATCTGCTCGTCTTACTGTTTTTTTTTACTGGCCTGAAAAAGCCCAAGGTCTTGAGACACATGGTTCAGGTGTCGGGGGTGAGTGTTTTCAATTCGTCTGTGTACAGTGCCACGCACACTGCCAGCCTTCCTCTCATTGCCTCTCTTCAGATCTAGTCCTGGGCTAGGTCGAGTGCTTCTTGTTAGGACTCAAGAGCACTCACAGAACTGCTACTCCTATTCCAGCAGCTGCTGAAGGTGGTTCCAGCTGCCCTTGAACCTCCAGGCCTTCAGGGCACCGTGGCTTTCCCGTAACACATCATGGAAAGCATCTTTGGTTGACAAAGGAAGTGATGTCTTCATCATCCTCAGTCTGCGCTGGTGCTTCTGCAGGCTGTATTGCAGGTGCTCTGCTAGTGTCCGCTGGTGGGACGAAAATGATAGTTTGTAAAGTGTGGACGACGCTCGAGGGTGCTGGAAGGGGGCACAAGCACCAGTGCCACGGACGCTTTGTTGGGTCGCGTTCTGCTTCCGCGGCTCCGCTGGCAACGKGTCCCTAAGGCCTCCCAGGGAAAGCACAGGTGGCCACCGTTGGGCTCATCGTTGCGCGGGGAGAAATCCCCGATCTTCTGACTCCTCCTCACCACCGATCTGCTCTCGCATCGCAAAGACAATGTGAGTCACGCTGGAGCTACTGAGGATGGGGTCACGCAAGGGTGGCTCGCAGTGTCCTCCCTGCCAGCATCATCTCATTCCTTTTTGGTTAGTTGGCTGAGCTATCCCAACRCTTTCGCTGTGGCCACAGGACAGGAAAGCAGCCTGGAAAGTGGCAAGTGTCAAGCATCTGACCCCTGGGCCATGTCTGACTGGCTCAGTGCATTCCCGTGGTCCTGCTGGCACTTCGGAGCTCTGCAAAGTCAAATTTCTAGGACAATTTCCAGATCTTGCGATTGCAAAGGTAGCTTCCTAGGACGGGCTTCTTGTGCCGCTGTCGTCCTGGGAGGAGAAGGCCTCGGGGAGGTAAAGCWCCCTCTGGCCATTTGGACATTGACTCAAATTCAGCTGTGACACATGTGATAATACAGCTTAGCAGCAATTAGAAAGTGAAAGTCGTTACCTAAAAGTTCGCCTCATTCTTCTGATGTTCACRACCTTCCTGCTGGTGTTTGCAGGAATGCTTTGATCTGGCCCGGCTAGTACCTAGTCCTGTTAACATGCCGGTCTCCTGGCTGTAATTAGAAATCAAGAGGAGTCCTCTCCTCTCCAAAGCATGTGTTTGGCACAGCCCAGGCCACCTGGGAGAAGGGAAGGTCTCGCCACCGAGCAGAACGAGTTGGCTCAGGGTCTGGAAGAAAAGGCCTCGGACTGTCGTGGAGGGGGAGTCTCCGGGATGGCCGAGGGCCAGTTTTCTGGAGGGCTCGCCTTCCTTTGAGGATCAAATGTGAGCGGCCAGTTTTTTAAAGCCCTCKGCGTGCCATGTGCCAGAACTTTGGAGAGAGCAGCCATTTGTGTGGGCCAAACTCGGGGGCCCTCAGCTGCTTGGGATCACCGTCAAGCAGTACAGGGGACTTAATGTCGTGGTTCTGGCTGCAGTTRGAATGTGAGGTTTCTCTCCGGCAAGAGAATTGATATTTTTGGTGGAAATTCAAACAGTGAAAAGTTCTGGCTGAAATCCAGACTATACTGGCTTTCTGGCGCTTGTGTTTTTTTGATTAAAAAACCTGAAACTTTCCATGGAAAGTGGGCACTTTTTGCAAAATATTAATTTAGTTGACAGCATGAGCTGATGATGATGATGATGATGCAAAATGACTGTTGCCGCCGGCTAATCCCACCCTCAACCGTGAGCCCTGCGAGCCCCGTTTGCTGCGTGGCGTGCTGGCAAGCGCGGCTCCGTTTGGCCACCGGTTGTGGCAGAAATATTTCAGCTCGCCCTCGCTTTGCTGACTTGCAGCCGTCAGCGAGCCCGTGCCGCTTTTTGTGAGCGTCTGGGTAATTAACCTTGACGTCCTGTCCAAAGCGGATCCCGAGTGAACGCGTTCCTCCCTGGATCGGCTCTCCCTGCCCTTTCCATCGCGTGCGGGTTTTTCCTTCCTTCCTTCCTCCCTCGACCTGTTGTCGGGACTTGCCGTGAGCCGGCTGCAGGCTCCGCGCGCCGGCCCCGGGGCCCGCGGCTCATGGGCTGCGGTGAAAGCGATGCGTGTCCCTCGCTGCCCTCGGAGGGGTCCCCGAGGGGCTGCGGTGCGTCCCGAGACGCTCGGATGAAAAACGCCGCGAAAGCGCGGTCGCCTCCCCAAATTCGGAACGCTTCAGGCTGATCCACGCTGGCAATCCCTGCGTGCCTTCGTCTCAGGGGACCGGCGGCGAGTGGGACGGGGAGCTGCGTGTTTAAAGCTCCGGCTCCCTGCGGACCRCGCCGCGCCGCGCTCCCCCTGCCCGCGAGGCTGCTTTGCAGCTCTCCTGTGCACCCAGAGGAGAACTAGCGCCTTTGGTGTGCGGCCCTGGGTTTGCGCATGGAAAAGCCAAGTAAATATATGACATTGCTGGGGAAACTTCAGAGAAAATTAGCCACAGCTTCTCCCACCTTCCCCTCCCTGGGGTTCCTGAACATCCCTGAGTAGAAGCTCGCAGGATTCTCTCCACCCACACTTTTTTTCCTGCTTTAAGCTGTTCCCACCGCCTCCCTTCGGTGCTTCGCCCTCCTGCCTCCCTCCCTCCCTCCCTCCCGTCCGGTCTCCGTCGCCTTGCCGAAGCCGCGGGGCGCGCGCGGGGTCGGGGGCTTCCCCGGGCGAGGGGCTCCGCGGGGCCGGCGCGGGAGCTCTCCGCCTGCGACTCAGCTTGCTTGCGCTGTTTAGGGACATGATTTCAAGGGATTTCACACCCCAAACACAACCCCAGCTTTCTCTCGCTCGGCAGAAACRAGAGATCCAAAATGCACCAATTCTGTTTCTCCTGCAGCATATGCAGACCGGGTTCAGCTTTGAAGGTAACTTTCACGGCTTTGGTGCATGGGTTACGTCTGTAACCCGTGGTAGTACAAGGTACCAAACCTTCTCGCCTGAATTTCCTTCCAAGATGCCCACTGTGTGGTTTTTAAACAGAGTAATATCCGTGGGAGCTTTACATTTTTAAGCCTTATGGTACCGTGAGTGTTTGTAATGTTACCGTGTCAGGTGTGGATTTTGTCCTCCCCCATAACACGGGGATGACAGAGGCAGAGGGGCAAAAATTCTTGATGCCGGCAGCRTCTTGCAATTGCATTTCAGAGCTCTGGGTATATCCACTTATTTTAAAATACCTCAGATAAGATCAGTACCTCTCTCTCTTTTTTTTTTTCTTCCTTAGTGCTTTTGTTCCTGCTTATGCATTTTTTTTCTTTACAGAACCATATTAAAAGGCAAAGATTCAGAAGCCAGGAAGATTATCTCAAATTGTAAAATAGCAACAAAAAAAATGGTGAATAGACAGTACTTGCACAGGGTTATTTTTTAGAGTTTTTACTGAGACAGACATAATTAGCCAACTGGCATCACGATGCTAATAGAGATATTTACTGTTTCAAAGTGTATTTGTAGCTTTGTTAAGTGCTCTATTGACTTTCTTTTGTTCTGGAAGAAAGTAGCTGAGACTGTTTTTGTTTTTCGCCCTCCCTGTGGCATACAGAGGAGCCGGGAAGCCCCAGCCCGCGCGGCCTTCGTCGTGTCAACCTAAGGCGAAGCGGGAGGAAGAGGGAGCCGGCCGCAGCGGCACCGCTCGACCCGCGCTGCTCGTTTTGCTCCCGCCGCAGTGGCCCGKGCCGGCGCGGGTTAGCGCTCGCGGGCAGGGGCCGCGCGGCTTGGCCGGCGCGGGCGCCGCGGGAGACCCGATGCCCTCCCGTGGTCTGAGCTCGGCTTCTCCCTCCCGTTTCCCCCCGGTTGCCTCTGGCTGTCGGTGCTTGAGAGCCGCTGCAGAGGGCTCGTACTCAAACGCCTGCTTATTTCTGTGTTACCTGAGATTAACCRTTAGCAACGGAGAAATGATGATCTCTAATTGTACATCATGTTAACTGCTTTTTGCCCAGGACAATCCACTCCCCTGGGTAAAGACCTTTTGCCGCTCGTTTYGCGTGCAGCCGTGGAAGCTCAGCAGTCATTCGGATATTCCCGGCTTGGAAGACCTCGACCTGGCCCTTGGAGCGGGCCTYGGGTAAGAAGGGCTCGAGGTAGCTGGCCCTATCTTTGCCAAGGAGCAGCTTGGAGACCACCGTCACAGCGCTTCTCTGCTTCGTGCCTGCCTTTTCCCGCGGGCGCGTTGCTACCCGGGGACGCGGAAGGAAAGGAGCGCTGGTATTTAAAGATGCGCTTTTGAGCTTTTCCTCAGGGCACCGGTGCAAGGTTGTGCGGAGCCTCCAGCAGCTTGGCTGTTGCCTGTCCCATGGGAAACGAGGTAGCTAAACTCCTCCGTGAACGTTCGTTCCTCGCGGACCGTCAGCGGCCCCGGCGCCGGGTGCTGTTTCCGTCGGCGTGCCGAGCAGGGCCTGCCCCAGCGCCCTGCGGCCGCTGCCCGGCTGGACGCAGCAGCCCGGGTTTGGCGGCTGCGTCGCGTCCCGTTATGCTGAGGGCTGTATTTGAGCCTCATTACCACTTCGCAGCCCACAGCTTCCTTTTTCTGGCTTTCTCCCAAGCCCTAACCAAAACCGGCTACTGATACGGGTTCCTCCTCCTTCCACTGAGATCAGTTTTTGCAGTCACATCTGAAGACATCAGATGACAGCACCTGATTACATATAATCTACCAGGATGGCCTGTGCCTGGAAGAATAAGGGAGTGACCTCATTTTAGTTTATATTTGACCCATGTAGGAAAACATAAAGGAAGAAAAATCCTTAGTTTTTTTGCTTTCTTCCTGTAATGCACCACACACCCAGTTATTGACAGCGTAATTATACGCCAGACGAGTGTTTGTTTATAAAAGAAGCGTGATTCATGGCTGCTGGGCCTGCCGCAGGACCTGGAAAGGGTTAACAACCTAAAATTATATCAGCTGGACTGGAGAACAATAAACAGGAAGTTCTCCAGAAATTTTAAATTTAAACATTGTGACTAAGGTTGGCTGGTGCTCCACGAGCCGTTCGGGAGGCCTGGGTTGCAGTCCAGGTTTATTATTGGTGGCTAATTACACAGTTGGTTGGAAAACAATGACAAAGATTGGCTGAAAGGGAGCAAGGAAGGATCAGGTCGTTGGTTAATCTTGTTTTTGCTTGCGTTCGCTCCGATCATGTATTGCTTCATCGCAAGTACTTTCCTCCATAGCGTGGCATTTGTGGAACGTGGCATTGCTCATAGCTGGATTTTACAAAACATTACACTAATAAAGATGTTTTCAGGGGTTCGGAATAGTCGGTAGAAAGTGTTCCCTGTTGTCTGATTGAACAGTGTTAGCAGCGTCGGTGCATGGGAACTCGTAAGTAAAGCTGATTAGAAACAAATGGAAAACCGACTCCTCTGCGTTTGCTGTCCAGCAGTGAGAAAAGCCAAGCTTAGGAGACAGAATGACCGTCAGCCGAGTTCGAGTCTTAAAATGCAATTTAGTAGCTTAAGCTTTGGGAGGTGGTACGAGAATTTGACGGGGTTCGAGGGGAGACCCTGGCGCCTTCCCAGGAATTGCCTCAGTGGGTTCGGGACRGGGGGCCACCACGGATGAGCTCGGGCATGCTCTGGTTTAGACGTGCCTGAGAAAAGATACTTGCGGTTTATTGTGGGACTAAATTTTCCTTTTTGGTTAAAGCAGTATAATGCAGGGAACGGTGTACGTTGTGGGATTCTGGATGAGATACTTTAACTAAGCAGCACCTCTCTAACTTAATTGAATACATTGAAAACAGCAGCTGAATTCTTGGATTTTTATTATACTGTAAGTGAAAGAAATCCAATTATTTTCAGGAAGGCTGCGTGGCTGTAACAACCTGACCGAGGCAACCTTACATACGTTGTGTAATTTATTTTGAGTACTCTTCACCTTTGAGCTAGCTCGCGTGGGGAAAATAATTTAGGTAACCCAGATTTTACTAACAACCATATTAAAGATTTTAAGAATGAAGGCTGTTCTGCTGGCAGGTGAGCCGTTCCTACAGCTGTTGTATCAGGGAAATCCTTTGAAGCAGCTCACAGCTCCAGACACTCRGGTTGTTACTTTTTTTAATACCCTCTTTCTAAATATTTACAGGATTTGTTATTTTTTCCTCCCCTTCAGATTTGTTTTTAAACATAGCGTGTTCTTCAGCCGTTTATTTTGCCAAGGAGTGCCTGAAGCATCCATCGYTTTTATTTTGCATTACCGGGACGCTGGCGGGTAGGAAGAGGGAGCACTGCCCTCAGCGAGAGGGGCAGCGGGGCTCGGGGGGGCGGCCCGCTGCCCGAAACGGGCCCCGGGGTGCTTCTGCACCGGGGCGGCAGCCCCGTCCCCCCTCCAGATCCTTCGCCGCGGACGAGTCGTGCGGAGCCGGGGCCTGGCGCGATGTAGCCTCTGCAGCCAGCTCCGCTCGCTCACCCGTTCCCTTCTCTCTGCCTTCT
This sequence comes from Rhea americana, assembly GCF_003343005.1. Lineage (NCBI taxonomy): Eukaryota > Metazoa > Chordata > Aves > Rheiformes > Rheidae > Rhea > Rhea americana. The sequence continues at coordinate 17,916 of NW_028186783.1, forward strand.
CTCTTTTCCAGGATACCGTTCAAGATCGGGCAGCCCAAGAAACAGATTGTACCCAAGACAGTGAGTAAACCAATTCCCCCTTTTTAGATCCAGCCTTTGATCATGTGGCTGATGAGTCAAGCCAGCACTTTGACTCGTCCCATTTTGTGAGTGTGTGTGTGCGTGTGCRCGCACGTGGGAGGGAGATGGGAGTGAGCAGAACCTGTTGCCGTGTYTGACCACCGCTCGGTTCCTCGTGCTGGGAGTGAGGGGGAGTCCCAACCAGAGAGAGTATTTCGGTTTGGGACCTGCTCCTTGGAGGGGGGGGGGGAGCTCTTTGGGTCTGGCACAGTTTTCCTAGGAGATGGCTGAACGGGCTTCCTTCCTTCCTTCCTTCTTTCAGCAATGGCTTGTTTGTTCATCCTTTCTGAGCAGATGGAGGAGGAGGAGTGGTTCAGATCGCTGAATATAACTGTTTCCAAAGAAAGGCTTATAAGCTGAGATGCTTAGTGCTCAGGCGTGAATTAATTTGTGCTGCACAGCATTTGCTTTAAAAGCAAATTAAAAAACATTTTGTATTCTCATGTATTTGAGACTCCTATCTTAAGTGCTGCTACTTGCAGCTGGCTGTGGCATTTTTCCCTTTTAAGCAGATGGTCTTTGTCTTTGTCCTGTGCAAAAAAGCTATGAGTCCTCGAGGTAGCTGTCCCTGAAAACTAACCTGTCTACCTGCTCTAAAATAAGTACCCTGACAGCAAGCACGGTGGAGACCTTGTCTTTGTAACGGCATTGGTGACCTAATCCCTTGAACAGACTAACATCCCTGATCCTTCCTCTCTGGGACACTCATCGCRGCTAATTCCTCAGGATGCGTGGGCACTCGTGTTTACGGGGCAGTTTCTCCTTGGGACCTGACATTTTTCTCTGGAGGCAGAGGGCTAGCTCTGCCACTCCCTTTATGGCTGGAGTGTCGTGTTTTATTTTAAAGGATTGGCTAGTTGCGTGCTGCTGAAGAACAGCAATTTTCTGTAACAGCTCCAAACTGTCAGTACAAAATTTAAGCCAAGCACGCGATAAAGTCAAGTACTGATAAATCCCTTAATCATTTTTGCATCTCTTCAGCAGCCCTTTTTGCAGGGCCTGGAGAGCAACAGGTGGAAATGGTCCCACAAATGGAAAGCGATGCAGCCAGCAGCCTCAGTGGTCCCACCGATTCCTGTTTGGTCGGGAGCCCTGCATTACCTTGTTCTAGCGACCTCCAAGATTTTGCCTCCCATCCTCTTTCCCGTGCTTTCTAACACTGCTGTCCTTTCAGGCTGTTGCAAGAACCACCTGCTCTGTAGCTCTGGGTGTCTTGAACAGCTTTCTTGGACGTCTCCATCCCACCAGTTCTCACATCCAAATTCACTATATTCTTTCGGTTGCCAGTGCTTGCTAATTTCCCTTTGCTACTGCTGCCATTCGCTGTTGTGAAACGTTTGATTGAAAGACCTTCTCCCGGGCAAGGTAGCCTGGCTCTCGGGATGCAGCCTGCGCTCGGTGTGCCGGGCACGCTTGCTGCTGAAATCAGCCTTCCCCGAGGTGTGGCAGGAACTGAGCTCCCTGTAAATGAGTGGTTGCACCTTTGAGAGCTTTCTTCCCCCTGAGCGGCTGGTGTGTTCTGTTCCGAGGCAGTTGTTGGCAGAGATTGCTTTATATATATGTGTGTGTGTGTATTAAATAGAACAGCTCAGAATATCCGGCAGGCAGAGGCTCATTCAGTAGCTTTAGCGGTTCCAGGCCTTTTCCCTTTCCTTCCTTCCTTCCTTCCTTCCTTCCCCCTCTTCCTCGGTGCCCCGAAGAAGAACAACAAGTTTTTGTGTCAACAGCTCAGTAACTTGGAGCCGGTTGCCAATTTTTAAATGGCTTCCACTTGCCATTTATTGATTATGATGATATTCTCCAGGCAGCAGATACATGGAAAGCAGAAAACAGGAAGCCCAAAGCCGTGTAACCTCACAGTAAGTGTAAAGTACAGCTCTTCAAAGAGGAGCGACTGGCAGGAAACCACCAGTCTCCCCTGGGAACAAGACGTTTAGACTTGCGCTCGCCTCAGTTTCGCGGTGTGGAAGTGCTGGGCTGCTTTGTAGCTTGAGCGAACGCGAGGCCCCCAAGTTTACCTCCCGGTCGCAGGCTGCGGCGTTCCATCTGTGCGGGCTTTTGTGAGCAGCGGTAGCAGCCGAGAGTCTGGTTTCACTGCCTGTGATATTCCAGATGTTGGCCTCTGGAGCCTGCTGCAGGAAGTGGGAAGGTGCGGCATCTCCAGGGCTGCATCCCAAGCTGATCGGAAGGGAAGTGGTTGCGGGTAGAGGATCTCCCACTCACAGAGATTGGACCACAAAAGAGGAAAAAAAGAAAAGCATTTGTCAGGATCTAACTTACTTGGCTCTCCTTGAAGCATGCTAATTCAAGCACAGAAGAGGGGAGAATCACTTTGCCAAGAGAGACTTAGCTCACCAGTGTGCTTTTCTTCTTTTTTTGATTAAATGATGCTGGTGTTGGTGTCAAATCTAGGCCGGTAGTAATACCGAAAAGCAATTTGACTAGGCTGCAGAAGGAATTAGTCATGACTCCTTGTGCCCACTCGCTCCTGATCCTTTGAAGAAGGGCATGGTGTCAGCCACAGTTTAACTCTTCAGGTAGAAGGAAACCCCAATAGAAAATATCGGCTGGTGAACTGAAGTGATCTCCCGCCCCCCAGACAAGCCACTGCTTTGTTTCCACCTTAACCTGGGCAAATCCAATTCCAGACAGCATAATCTCTCCCCTCCTCTCCCGTGAAAAGAGCAGCTGTCACCRGGCTTGTACAGAGGCGAGGAGCTGGGTGGGAGGATCTAATGCGCGGAGAGGACCTGCTGTCAGCGTAGCTGCAGAGRACACAGCAACACAGCCCAATTAAACTAATGCCCAGTGATAGGAGTTAAACCTGTTAGAATTATATCTCTCTGCAGAATGTTTGTTGTTCAAATCCGATGCACAGATGAAGCCTCTTATGGCAGAGATGTTCTTCCCTCCCCCAGGACAACTCTGGTCTAAGCAGAGGTTATGCTGGAACCAGAATTGCGGTCGTCTCCCGAGCTCTCCTGCAGCTCCAGCTCACTGAAGTTCACCTGTGTCAGCCCGAGGTTGTGCCCTGCTCTTCACTGGGGCCTGGGTTATCCGAGCCGGCAGGTGGCTGGGAAGGGCTGGCTGCGTGTCCCCCCCGGTGCCCGCGGGGCCCAGAGCCGGGCTCGCTGCCTCCCGCCCGCTGCCCGGCAAAGCTGGCTCCTGTTCCCTCTGGAAAGGCGGGACGCGGAGCAGAGTCCCTGGGGTGACGTGGGGTGCAAGCGGCCAGGTTTTACCCCTTTCTCCTCCTCGCTGCTCTGCTCTGCACTGACTCAGATGCGCAGCCTCCCTCCGCCGCACTACCGGGTAGCCTTGGGTGAGTCAGCTTGGCAGGGAGCAGAGACCGGAGCGGAGGGCCTGCAGCCCTGCCAAACCCTCCTGCCTTGACTCATCCCCCCGGCTTTGCGTTCCCCGCGGAGGCTGGACAAAGGAGCTCCGGGAGCGTCGCGGTTCCTCCGCAGCTGCCTTCCRTCAGCCCGCGTTTCCATCGCGCTCCACGGGAGCCCTGGAAAGCTCCGAATAATGGAGTAAATGCCACAGAAACGATGGAGTGAAATTAACTGACACAAGTTACATGATTTTATTCCTTTTCACTCTCTTCATTAAATGTTCAGCAGGACATGACCAGTCTCTGCAGTTTGGAGGTGCACGCTTTTTTCTTTCCATAGCGTGCTGCCTAAGCAGCCCTTCTTGAAAGTGCTGTGCGCCTCCAGCCTGCTGGATGGTGGGCTTTGAGAGCTTGCTGCATGGTGGGCTTTGAGAGCTTGCTGCATGGTGAAGCCCACGAAATCCTAGATATGCCTGTAATCAGTCTGCAGCCCTGCTTTGGCTCATGGCTCTGCTGTTGGACGTGGAGACTGTCGTGTCTACTGCTACTGTTCCCCTTCACCCAAGTTATTTCCACAAATTCTGCCTTGAATCTCTTCTTGTTGGATGGAATGGCTTAAGGCCAGCAGAAATTCCAGAATTTTTGGCCTAATTATTTGGGTTTATTTTTTGGAGAGGAGGAAGGAGAAAGCATTTGCTTCTTCTCTGTTTTTTCCCAAGACCCACAAAGAGGCTGAGACCACTGGAACATGTAGAAATCAGCTAGTCCTCCTCCTCCAGGAAAAGAAATTAACCCCGGGGGATAAGAAGGTTCATCACAGTTCCTTATTTCCATCTCTTTGTAGTGTTGGCTCTGGTCTTGCTTCATTGCTGTGTAGCCGTGGTGTTTATTATATTGCCCTTGAAGAAGGTAGGATGTTATCACAGGTGGAAGGCCCAGTGTTAGCAAACAAAAATAAGTGGGTGAAAAAGATGATCATGATTTTATTTCACTGCTCTTTAAAAGTCATCGATCTTTATGTAGATTTAAATAAAAAGCCGTAGAAGAGCAGTCCTACATTAACTAACCCAGATGCCTAGAAGAAAAAGCGTTCAATACAGAAACACATTTTGATTTTCAGTTTTCAGAAAGAGGCTGCGGAGAAGTGGGATTATTTTAAYATTATGGAAACTTCCCTTAAGGATATTGTAATTTTCTTGCCTGTACTTCTTGTTCTCGTCATTCTTAATATGATAATCCTATCCATAGCCTTTTGCCGTAAGTGTCGGATACGTGTGGCCATTGATGATAGCTACTGGGAGCAGGAATTAGTGTACTCTGCAAAATGTGCCTGGCTTGCTCTCAACTTGTCTTCCTTGCTTGCTCCACAGGCCTTTGATACACCAGTTGTTGCCTTCCTTATATCTGCATTGCATGAGCCCTTGAGAGCAGGTCTTCCCTACGTAGTGCATCAGGAGCCCTGCTTCTGGCTGTTTGTGTAGTATATCTGGGCTCCTGCGATGCAAATGAGCRCAGTAATGACTGGTAGGGCTCCATCAGTGTGCAGACTGTGATGACTGGTAGCCAGTTGCTGTTGTGGGCGTGAAAAATAAGAGCAATCCTTGGGCAGCTGTCTCTGCATAGATGGCACTGGAGATGTGAGTCAGGCCAGGCAGCTGAAGTGCTGCCTGGTAGATTCACCTCGTTCCTATACAGAAAGCACACAAGAAGACCAGGTGCCATGTTTCAGGGAATCTTGGAAGTCCTGGCAGAGTCTTGAGGGCACTTCATGTAGAGAGTCGCAAGGTGTAGAAGTTATATCTTCCTTCATATCCGTTAGGTGACGATGCCTTTCTCTAGACTTCAGGCATTGCACAGTAAAGGGGGGCTTGAACAACGTAAGGGAATGGGCAGACATCAAGAAGGTTTGCAGGTAGTTTCATTTCATGACCAAAACCTCTGGTTCTCTGAGGAACTGATTGCCGGGACTCCTGTGCTTGGAGAGGGCTGGAGCTCCATGTCAGGAGAAGGATGCCACCAGCCTTCAAAGGACATATTTCTGAGTCATGCCTGACCCGCTGTGGTTTGCAACCAAAACAATTCACACATAAGACATATAAATAGAATGCAATACTCTGTGGTTATTTTTGCAGCCGGAACAGCCATAGAAATATGGGGTGATTTTTACTATGTGCTGGTTACCTGACCTCCAGGCACCAGCTGCTGCGGATTTTTGCAGAACTGTGAACCAGGCAGTAGTCGTATGAGCTGCCCCCACACTGATCCATGCCTGTTCTCCAGCGACCATTTTTAGCAGCACGAAAGGGTGTTCAAGCTCTGTGGAGCTTTTTCATCAACAGAGAGAGCCAGCATGCATCCCTAGGATGGTGGGATCTGATGGTGTGGACAGCTGTCCACTGGGAATTGGGCTGAAACTCAGCACGCTCACTTCACAGGTCGCTGGCTGTCTTTAGATTGGGCCGATAGAGTTGCTGCACAGTATACATGTGTCTGGAAGGGCAGATCGAAAAGGCATTTAGGAAAGGAAGTTTCAAGAAAACTGAGATACTGGGCTCCATTTTGAAACGATAGTCTTTTAATAGCAATTTTGACTGAAAAACAAATGTCAGTATTAAGTGTTCTTGCTTCACATAATGTTGTTGCATTGAGCCTGGGATTGAAATGCCGAGGATGGCATGAAGATTTGGAACAAACCTTTGGATCCTTCTAGTCCTGGCTGCTTATAACACTTTAGCATTTCCTTAATAGCATGGTAGCTTGACAACACAAATGAACCCAGTTTTGATCCCATGACAACAAAAGCGCATGTATTTACTCTTGGCCGGTTAATTGAAATCCATTTGCTTATTTGGTCGACGAGGTGCGGAATGAATGTTTAAGTGTGTGTTAAAACAGTCAGCATGGAAGGAAGGTTCCTTAAAATATCTTGTATCACTGGAAACTTGCTGCCAGATAGCAAGTAGGAGGAAGTAGTCATTGATGTAACATCAGGAGAAGGACGAACTCTTTAGCTTGTGCGCTCTTTGAAAGCACAGGTTTCTCTTCCTTTTTCAAGGTGCTGCAGTCCAGGTGGACTGGTGCTGCACTTGAAATATGTAACCAGAGGGGGTTATTGCAGTAATATGGTGGTGTATGTTATAGGAGTGTACTTTGGAGTAAATGATATGGTATGACTTTGGAGATTGGAGGGCTCGGTGATGRCTTGAGTGGTAATTGGAGGGGTGGGGGTGTTGCAGTGCTGCTGGACATTCAGGGATGTGTTCTCAAGAGAAGCTTGGACTACTTCAAACCCAGGTTGAGGCTTTGGGTTTGGAGCAGTCCAGGTTCTCCTGTGGGTGCCAGCATGTGCAGCAGTATGTGGAGTGGGTGGCGTCCTCTGAGCTGTTACAGAGGCTCCAACGGGGGACGGACAGCAAAGCTGGAGTACCAGAAGTCGGAAGAAACAGAGCTGATGTCAGTCACGGGTGCAGAAAGTGATGGTATGTGGGCARTTCTTCAGACACTGTGAAATGGGCTTAGGTGATTCTTTACAACATGGAATTAGAGAAGAAGGAGGTACTCGCTGCTTCTGGGGTGGTCGTGCCTGCAGACGAGAAGAGGCTCATCTCCTGCGCCCGCTGAGCAGARCAGGCACTGCAGTAACCGAGCTCCCGTGTCGGTGTGTGTTAAGCTGCGGTCCCTGCTTTTGGGGCCTTCCCGTTTACTTTGTCAGCTTCCCACTCGTGTGCTGGAGCACATCCTTGGAACGAGCTGGTGCAGCTGGGGGAAGTGACTTTTGCTCTAAGATAGTCTGGGGCGGGGGGAGGACTTCAATACTTTTGAATTCTTTTTGAAATGTAATTCCTAATACAGCCCTAGATTATACTTCTCTGGATTCATGTAGGCATTTTCTGAGGACAGATTCCTTGTGTGGAGTCTGGTATGGTCGGGTGGCTGCCRCTCTGTGCTCCACTGCAGTGTCTTTGAGCTGATTTTAATCTCTTTTCCACAGGTGGAGAGAGACTTTGAAAGGGARTATGGAAAGCTCCAGCAGTAAGTATTAACCATACTGGTGAGATAAGGTTAATATCACGCCTGTCCATTTTACCCACTGTGCCATCTTCCCAGGAAATTTTGGCCAGTTAGGCTCTTCCTAGCAAATCATTGCTCTCTATAATTTCTACTTGTTCAGAGTTTCTTTCGTTCGTAGCTGTTCAAAGGTGTCCTGAAAAGTACTTGCAACGGGYTTGAGGGCTGCAAATTATGGCAACTGTAAAGTAAAGAATGCAAAATTCACAGAATATAGTGGGTTACCAAATGGTTCAGTGCTTCTGAGGACACATATTGGTTTTACCGTACTGTGTCGTATGTGCTTGTTGTTATCATCTGAAGCATTTGGGTTTATCATTTGTAGTAAGTGAAAGGATTTAAGTAAATATGTGACTTTAAATAACAGGTCACCAACCCAAAAAGGTTGAAAGATATCTGAAAAGAAACCTGAAAATGATAGGCAGCACTTTTTAAACTCACAACAGCACGTACATGAATTGTTACATATCTAATATATTTTGTTTTGTTTCTTTACAATATTCAGAGTTTTTCTTGTTCTTCCATCTTTCAGATTGGAAGATCAGACCAAAAAACTTCAGAAGGATATGAAGAAAAGCACAGATGCAGACTTGGGTACGTGACTGTAGGATACATAGACTGTGAACTTGGCCACAAAGAGATGAAGTGACTTTCTCAAGATCACATGAGTAATCTGTGACAAGTCTGGAAAACAAATCTAGATCTCTCAGTCCCACTCAGTTTTCTTAGTTACAAGGCCATCTGCATGAGGGCTGCTGAACAGTAACTCAACCAAGGGAACGGAAAGTATGTTATAGGCCTAGTCCCTATCTCTTGGGCTGACTTGCTGTGTGGCCTTGGACAAGTCACCAACCTGTCTTTGCCTCAGTTTCTGTAACTGAAAAATAGGAGTGATTGTTCCAGTTCTCCGTTAGACATGCAGCAGGAGTCTCCAGCTGAGGCTGTTGGGCTGAGCAATGCGGATTCGTGTGCTTTGGTTGAGGATAATTTGCACTGTCTGAAGCCAGAAGGTGGGATGAGTGTTTGGGGGTCTGTAGAGTGCCAAATCAGCACTGGGTGCGGGTATTTCATGTCCACGCACGGCTGGCATGGCAGTTCCCATTCAGGAATAACCCTACTAGTTCTCTTAATGGCTGCTTCTTTGGCTTGACCTTGTTGCAGTGGGCGATGTAGGAAGCAATAAACAAGTCATCTCTGCGTGTACGGCCRCAGCTGCTGGCTGCCGCGTGTGCCGGGAGCGACATCTGTCCTGCAGGTGTCCCGTCCCCATGCACATCAGCCCCTGCCCGCTCACTTAATAGCCTCTGCAGTAGGAAACCGGTGTGACCGCACCACATGGCACTGGGTTTAAACAAACRTGGAAGAGAGGAGAAGACGAAATCGTCTGAACGGTGGGAGCTGGGAGAAGCGGAATTTAGTGGATGCCGATTATTGAACCAAGCAGGGCAGCCTGCTGAAGCATGCGGCAAGGAACTGTTTTAAACACAGATGGCTTTTCTCAGCATGTGGTTTGGAGCAGTCACTATTCGTCGTGGCCCCCACAGCTCCGGTGCCAAGGCAGATGCACCAGTGCAAACAGGTGTGGGCTGCACTGGTCCAACACGCACCTCGGGGGAGTGTGGCTCGCAGAGGGCAGGAAGGAGCCCCACGGGGCTGTTTGCCGGTGGAAGGGCTGGTGGGTGGGGTGCTCCCCACGGTGCAGGCTCTCACCTGTGCGTGTGTACGTGTGTGCATGCTCAGCTATTGCCAGACACGCGCACACAGATCCCCACTCTTGCAGGCACTCTCCCACCCTTCCAAGCACAGTGCTCGTGTATGCTTACATGGAGAGGACAGTGGGAAAAGCACCAGGAACCAGCGCTGCCAGAAAGAATCCTTTCCAAGGGGAAAACTGCCCTTTCGTGGGACACTGGTCATTGTTAGGGATCCTTGCTAAGTTTTTCCTTGTTAAGGATTCCCCTCCCCTCCCTTGCAGTGGGCGTTGTTTATATGGAGCATTTCAAGTCCCAGAGGAGCTGTGGGAGGACTTTCTTTTTCCGTTCTGCTACATGGCAGAGTCACAAATGAACCTTGGCCAGATCCAGTTAGATCTGATTTCTCATTTAAAGGCATGAAATCATGAATATAAGGGGAGGTTTTGAATGTGGTCCTGTGAAGCATGGGTGAAGGAAAGGGTGGTATGTCTGACCAAGCACTGAGGGCTGCTCTCCTCACCTGGCAGTGCCCGTAGCCAAGAGGAGATAGCTGGGGCTGCTTCGCTAACATTTAGCCCCCATGTCTGATGAGTGCGGCAGCGCATCAGCTTGTTGCGTTCCCCTGAGTGTCTTATTTCTTCCACTGTACCTCTGCGATGAGGGGGTTGATTATTCACTCTGCCTGCAAACATTCCCTGCAAATTGGACCTGGTGGCTTGAGTCTCCACCTTCTGCCAAAAYAGACTCAGCAGAGCAAGACCGATTCCTCCTTCTGGGCAGAAGTTTTCCTGAGAGACTCAGCTGCTGCCCTGCCAGCTGCAGCAGCATGGCTGGGAAAAGGGTATGGGTTATTTAGCAGCACTCTCTGTACTGTGGCTGGAGATCTCTAACCCCCTTCCCCACCCTCTCTCCAAACAAAAAAATGATACTAAAGAGCAGGAAGATGTTCTTTAATTTGAGACAAGACCTCTCCTTTCAAAATGAAATGCAAGCGCCCTGCTGGGTCAGTGCGTTGAGCTTTGCTATCTGGAACGTGCGTGACTATTCTCCACTACTTCTGTCTTGGTTCAAATGAGCAGTGATTCTGTAAAGTTGCTTGCTTTTGCTGGAATCCCGTCGCGCGCGCTTTGCCTGCGGAGTGCTGAGCTGATGCTCCTCGAGCCTGCCCCGAGAGGCAGGCGATGCTCTCCTCTCCTTTCCTCTCTCCTCGCGGCTCGGCGAGGCGTTTCGAGACCGCAGCCGTCGCTGCGAGTGGAGGACACCCTCCGGTAAGGCGGGATCCCGGCGCTCCGGTGCACGTGCCGGCATCGGCCAGGCTGCCTCGCGCCGGGTTGCTCTTTCGCAGCTGTACAGGTGAGGCCAGCGAGGCAGGGGAGACGCCTCGTGCCGAGTCACGGAGCGGGGCTGGGGAATCTTGTTTCCCAGCCTCCGATGTAGCCCCGTCCTGCTGCCAGCATCTCCCCCCTTCCGCACGGCTCCGGTCCTCTCGTGAAGGGAAACTAATTCTTCTTCCAGCTGAAGGAGTTCTGCCATTCTTAACTCTGTCCCGTTTTGGCACAAATCCTTCCTCAGATGTGGTCACACATATGGATTATATCCCATCTGTTTAAAGGTTTAAATGTCCAAACCCTTAATGTTTGGATAATAGAGGGATACGGTAGCTTTGTTATTCTGTGGTGAGCGTCTCGTTCTGCATTGAGCTTCCCGGCTATTTAGCTTCTGAGCTCTCCGTATAATTGTGTGTAACCTTTAAATCAGAATGTTTAACCCCTTGATTTATGATCTTAAGCCCTATTATTCAGATGACTTTATCTTTTAATATCTGAGTTAGTACAGTAGGAGTCTTTCCAAAGCTCATCTGTAGCACAGCTCAAGCATCTGGCTTTCAGATCTTAAGCTGGAATAACTTCCAGCAACAGTGCTGACGAAAAAGAACATTTTTTTTTTAGCACCAGTGCGTTTTGCTCTTTTTTGTTCCCTTATATATTGATACTTGCTTTCTTTTAWATTCATTTTTCTATTCTATACCATAGTTATTTTGTTGTTCTCTCGTAGCGGTCCAGTTACAGGGATTTAATTTTCCTTTTGAAGAGCAAGTGTGTGGGTAGGAAGAGAGGTGTGTCTGATGGGAAGCAAGCAGAAACGTTCGGCAAGACGGGAACTGCAGCCCAGCGGGCTGCGAGTCGGGGTTTCTGGGTTTCTTGGTGGCAGCCTCTGGGCCTGCAGAGACCTTGGCGTTGTACYTGCCTCTTGCTTATGGAGGTGGTTTCCATGGGCAGAAAACTTTTAGGTTCGTTGAGGGAAAGCGCTTAGCTCGCTCGCGTCTGAGTGCTCGTGGAGCGCCTGTTTTGAGCGTAAAAAAGAAGCCTCATGTTCCAGGCCTGTCAGTCTGGTCCTTYTCCACCAGCACTAAATCTCTTCAAATATATATTTTTGTAAAGCTGTTTGAAAGACTTAATGGACTGTGATTTTCCTCATTGTGGAAGAGCTGTAGTGAGACTGAGAGTGACACTTAATAGTCTATCGAGAAAAGATGTATTAAAAAAAACACTTTTTTCCTTTTTTTTTTWAAAAAAAGAAAACAGTGCTTTTGTTAGCCTGGTATTATTTCTGGCAACATCACAGGCCTTACATCTAAGTAAACCAGATCTAATTTATGTAGAAAAAAGTTCCCTGGGTGTTTACATGAATGAATTGGTGGTTCTTCCGTTGTTTTCTCTCCACCACCAGCGAACGTCTTCCTGGAAAGTTATGCCGAACTCTCCTGAGCGGCTGACGTTCCTGGTGTTGTCCACGATGCCCCTTTGCAGATGCAGGGCGCCCGCGGAGCTTCCCCGAGAGCGAGCTGTTGCACGACTGTCCTGCATGGCCGTAGCTGAGACGTGACCCTCTCTGCTTTCCTTTACATGCTTTCTGATCCCGTTGCACGCAGCCATGTCAAAGTCAGCTGTCAAAATCGCTTCGGACCTGCTGTCTAACCCACTTTGTGAACAGGATCCCGTCTTCCTGGAGATGGTCACAGCCTTTGACACAGCGATGAAGAGGATGGACTCTTTCAACCAGGAGAAGGTGAATATGGGCTGGGCTGAGGCAGGGGAGACCAGAATGTGCTGCGGTGCTGTTGGTTCTCTCTCCCCCTTCAGATAGATCCGCCTTCCCTTTTTGTCGTGATCAAGATGCTTTCCACATTCGTTTCTCCATGACCTTTTCGCAACCCTTCTGCTGGCAAGGGCAGAGGTCCCTCCTGTGAGCAGATGGGGCTGGGCTTGCTCCGATGTTCAGGTGTCTGCAGAATACCTAGAGGTTTATTCTCTCCTCTCGCTTCTGCCCGTGTTTGCTGCACAACCTGTGCCTTCATGGCCAGCCAAGGAATGGCAGAGTCCTGGGCTCTCCTTTCGCCAGCGCATCGTGCCGTGCCAAGCAGCTGGAGCAAAGTGGCCCGGCCTGCCAGCTGTGGGGCAGGAGGTCCCTTCTGCGCTCTCGTGCTGTTGGTCCTGCTGGGGATTTCAGCCTGTCCCAAGCGCGTGGCAGGAGGTTTTTTTGGTTAAAGGGCGTTGTGGTAGTGCTCAGAAATCCATGTCCTGCAGCGGGCATTGTGCAAACATGTAACATTGCTCAAAGAGGCTTTTTTCAATAAGCCTGGATATAATCATCCATTTTGCTTTCAACAGGTGAATCAGATCCAAAAGACAGTCATAGAGCCTTTGAAAAAGTAAGTACCAACATTGTCGTTTGAGCCATATCAAGTGTTTGTCATAACCGTGTTCTTTAGGGACGTGTATCATTGAAAGTGATGTTGTCAGGTTTAGAAATCAGTCCTTCATAAAGAGGTAATCATTCACATCCCTATAACAAAACGATATTCTCCTTGTTTTACAGCAGAACTGAGGCATGGAGAGGTGGTATGGTTTAGCTAGGTCCACATGGTTAATCTGTGGCAAGGGCAAAGACCTCCAGGGTCTTCATCTGCCAAATGTATTTACCTGTGCCTCAGAGAACACCTGAGATGAGTAATACTGCATGCATCAAAACATCCAACTTCTCTCCATTTATGCATTTGGTAGCTTCCAGCATTTTGCTGCAGCTGAAGAAGGAAAATCATTAGTTGGTTCCACTCTGGGCACGTTCAGCCCTTGGTCTTTAAGAAAGAACAGTGCAATCCAATACAGTGCTGCACCCTCAGRGCTCCTGGTGGTGTGTGCTTGTATGACAGAAGTTTGTTTCCTTTGGAAGTTTACTAAATAAAAAAGAGAAAGTACAGAAATATTTTTATTGCTTTTAGGTAAAGAATTCCATGTTTACAAATACCACGCTCGTACAGGAAGGAAACAGACCTTATAGTGCCGTTGTMGCTAGGCGATGAGCAGGAAACACCTGCCCTGCCGTATCCCAGGCTGCTAACGCTGATGGAGGGACGCAGTGGCTTAAGACCCTGGAAGAGCATCTCGCCGAGCTCTGCGTGGCAGAGGGCTCACGTGGGACCGTGTGCAGGGAAGCCACTTGCAGCGTCCCGCCGGGACCCTTTTCCGGGGAGGAAGGGGCTGCAGCTGTGTCGTGCCCGTCCCCAGGCCGCGTGGCTTGGCAGCGGTACTCCCTTAGCAGGGAGCAAGCGCTGAAGTTGTTGACAATACTGTTCTGGTAGCCAATTTCCATATTTTCTCCCGTTCCTTCCCAGCGTTCGAAGTTAACTTGTGCCTTGCGGTGCGTCAGAGCTCAGTCATGCCTCGGCACCGCGGCAATTTTGTCACCTCGGTCTCATCCAGTGCAATTCACCGCTGCCTGCACAATTTCCACTGGCGTTAGCAGCCGTTACGAGTGTCACAGGCTGTACCCCCTAAACATTTAAGGAGTGTTTCAGTTGCTATACCAAATGTCTTCTGAAATCCTGAGATTTGCTATTTTGTTATAAGAACAGAGCAAGAGAGCGAAAATAAAATAAAATGACTTTAATATGACAGTAAGTGTTGCAAATTGCTGAATAACAATTTTAGCTTAGGTTTGACATAGGGTGGGTTTTTTTTAAGTTGTTGTTTCTGCCCAAATCTGAAAGTAAAATCTCATACACTGCTTAGTACATGAGGTTACACTGTGTTTCTATCCAGAGGATGTTGGGTGACTCAAGTTTTACTTTGGTCGACTATCAATGACAAGAAATTCTTGGTTATTAAAAAAAAAAAAGAAGAAGAAGRAGGAGAAAAAAAATCCCCAGCTTGTGCTCTGGAATTGGATTGCTTATTATCTAGATTGTTCTCATGAAAGATACATTAACTTTTTCTTCCAGCATTCTGTTAAAGCTGAAAGAAATGCTTGTGTATCTGAAATCTTCATGTTTTTTTCCCTCAATTTGTGTTAGTTGGTACAATGAAAGATAATACCTCTCCCTGCAAACCTTGCCATATTAAACCCTGGTCAGTGTGTTGGGTCTCTGATTCGAGATAATCATGTTGTTTCTGCATCACCATCTACTTTGTGTGGTATTTAGCTCAGGGATGTATTGTRTGTGTTGCAACAGCACAAATGATACAGGAGGGGAGAGACCTCTGCGCTGTCACTTTGGGTTTGGAAGCCGCGGTGCAAGATCAGCTCACGTTATTCCTGCTGCGAGGAGCTGTGGGGAGCTCCTGGAGTCCTGCAGGAAATGGGAGTGGGTTGGCGACGTTCCCTTTGGCCCAAGCCCGACGCTTGGGAGTGCTCTTTCGCTGAGAGGTTTCGTCTTGCAAGGTGTAACACTCAACTCTCCATTTATCAGTCAAGTTTCTTCAGTGAAACGTAAGAGTGTTTACTTCAGTGTCCTGGCTACTTTCCAGTCTTGGCAATTCTCTCTAACTTCCTAAATTTCCATTGGACTTGAATCATGGTATTTTTTCCCTTCCTGCCCTTTGGCACCTGCAGACCGTTGCTGTGTGCTCTTAAACAGCTTATGCTTCATGCTTGAAGAGGCTGCATCTCAGTGCTGAACAGAAAATGTTCCTTTCCTTCCCTCTCGCTGACACTCCATGAGCATAGGTACGTGCACGGATGCGTCGTACAGCCAGGAACATTTCTGCGGAGCCCAAGGGTCCATTTTGAGGCTAATGAGATGCAGGAGAGAAATGCAAAGCTTGCACCTCCCCTTGTCCTGCTGGCAGATAAACCCCAGTAATGTTTCTAGGATAAAAGTTTCAGATTAATGAAAGCTGCCTTGAGGATCTCTTCTTATTTCCAGTTAGGTATTGCTTCCCCTCTCAGAGACAGTTCTCCCCAGCCTCTCCCAAACTTGCTTTGACCTAGAAACAGGCTTTGCTTCAACAGCTGCACTTTATTACATCTTCACTGGTGGTCTTTTTATAGTTTATTAGCCAAAGACAGAGATAAGTATAATCCAGGCAATTATCATTAGTGGTAATATATTGTAATCAGAGGCACATGTGCAGTAAAACATTCAGTTGTCCAGGGATAGTAGATTTCAGAGGAATATTGGAGAATTTGTTAGAAGAAGCCATACAAAGGAAAGCAGTAGTGGATTTAAAGGGGGGTGGAGGCTCGTGTTGTCTAAATCTCTCTGCTTCTGGGGACTTAGGGTTATTCAGACGTTTGCTTTTTGAGCCCCAACAAGCCCTTGGCTGGGAATTAYTCATTTAATTTTGGTGAATGAGCGAAGCTGTAGTGAGAATATTACATATTTGAGTGTGTGGGTTGGGCAAGGAGATGGGGTGGCTGGGGAAGGTCAGGAGGGGTCTGCTCTCCCCTGGGGGAGATGCCTGCATAAATTCACACCCGAGTAGTGCACTTGAGGCAAAGGGGAATTAAAACAGCTGCTTTTTACTTCACTGTCTAGTTTCCGTTCTTCATTCTGGCTCGGGCGAGGAGCGAGGTGTATTGGCTGGACCTGGGACTGGTGACAGGCTGCGTACTGTCATCTTAGTGTTACATTGCGTGTCAGTATTTAAGGAAGGAAGCAGTTTAAATGAGCCAGGTGGTTTGGAGATTCATTGGCTTTAATGCCTTTCACGTTCGGAGCCGATTTTCGTCCCTGTAGGATCTTGCTCTCGCAACCCGTCGCTCTCTGAACCTCCCCCCCCCGCTTAGCAGGCGCCTGCGTTGCCGTCCAGGATGAAGAGCCAGCACCTCGAGCCGCCTGCCTGGCCCGCGCCGTCCCCGTCCGGGCGCGCACGCGCCGCTCGGATCCTCTTTTATCCCCCCCCCCCTCCATAACCGTATCGCTAACAGGAATCCTCAGTTTGCACTTCCTCCGCTGACAGCAAAAGCAGATCACCGTAAGGCCGTGAGGCTCCCCGGGGGTCTGGGGACCGGAAGCAGGAAAAGCCGCTTTCATGTCCTTACGGGCCTCTAATGAGGATTTCATGCACAAAGCTAGCCACATGGCTGCCTGGCCCCCTCCCTGCTCCCAGCGCTCTTAGCCTAATCCCCAGCYCGCTCCTTTTTGCACCGTCCTCTTTTTCTGCTGCTTTTTGCTCTATCGGAAGGGCTGGTTTTAGTTTCCCCTTCCTGGTGGGTGGACGGGCCCGCGACGGACGTGTGGGCACGGGCTGGGGAATGGCAGGCATCCTCCAGCATAGCCCAGATGCCTTGGCCAAGCTCTGAGCCACCCGTGTGCCTGCCCGAGCTGCCTCCTCGTCTCGTCCTCCTTCTCTTTCTGTTGCTCTCCGTGCTCAGAAGCTCCTTTCTCCCTACCCTGCCGTAGACCCTTCCCCATTTGCTTTCATTTTCCGATGCCTTGTCCCGAGGAGCACGCCTGGATGCCGCCGGTCCGAGCGCTGCTGCTCGGGGCGATGCTGCGTACCTGGGTGCTTCGTCTCCACCGCCTCTGTGCTCCTCCAAGGCTGGAGAGGGGCGTCCAGCCGCGCCTGGGCCTGCCCCTGCGCCGGGGCTGGGGGCACGGCGGAGACCCTCGGGCTTCCGGTGGGAGAGGGTCGCCGAAGAGCAGCGCAATGCTGGAAAAGTGCTTGAGAGATTTGTTGAAAAAGGAGAAAAAAAGCTTTTTCATTTGTTATCCTGCACCTATAGCTCTGGCCTTGGTAACGCTCCCAGAGAGGGTCAATCTGGGGGAGAGCAGCACAGGGGGATCCTCAGCAAGAAGCCCCCTAGAAGAGCCCCTCACCTTTCCGCTGCGGTCCGAGCGCGGCCGCAAGGGCAGCGGGAGAGAGGAGCCGGCGGGATGCGACCGCTCTGCAGCTCTTCCGGGCATCCCCAGCCCCGGGACGCGTCGCCTGCCGCCGCTTCCCGCGCAGCCCCGGCACTGCCGCGGCTCGGGCAGGCTCCGTGTCACGCCRGGGATGGAGGAGTTTCCAATTTTCAACCCAGCTGACAAGTCTGTTACTCGACTAGCTAATGAATCCGGCAGCGATGGGAATCCTGATGGCGCTTTTATCTTCCATGGCAGTGTCTCTCAATCCCTGTCCTTTAATTATGGGAAGCTGAAGGGAGGCTACGGTGGAAACGATGTGGCAACATGATTTATAATTCAGAGATTCTTCTAAAGTCAAGGGGAGGGTGATTTTATTTTTTTTTCTGAGGCTAAAATGTCATCTTAAGAGGTGCTCATCGGTACGTTTCCCCTCTCTCCCCCCAGCGGGGACAGTAATTTGTATTTTCTTTTAGTTATCCCTGCGTATCTCCCCTCACCTGCTCCTTTTAAGCTGCCTGTGCTATAATCCCCGCTCAGCAGTGTTGCCTAAAAAGTGACAGGGAACAACGGCAGCTTATTCTGCAAGCCGCTTTCGTGGCCGTGGCGCTAATGCCCTGCGCTGCAGGTTCCCCTTCGCTCCGGCTSCTGGTTTTTACCCACCACGTTTCCTTTGAGTCGGTTTCGATTTTCTTGGCTTCGTGTCCAGAAGAAAGCATCAAGTAGCACGATGAGATTCTTGGGATTTGTGAGTGTTCCCGGCAGCCAGAACCGCTCTTCCTGTACAAAAGCGCGTTCCGGCTGGAGTATACGGAGCAGGATGGCGTGGGGTTTGTCAATAAATACCGAGTCGCAGAGCGGTTGAGGCTGGAGGGAACCTCTGGAGATCAGCTGGTCCAACCCCCTGCTCAGGCAGCATCACCTAGAGCACGTTGCCCCGGACCCTGTGCAGATGRCAGTTGAATGTCTCCAAGKAAGGAGACTCCACAAGCTCTCTGGGCAATCTGTTCCACTGCTCTGTCACTCTCACGCTAAAGAAGCTTTTCCCAATGTTCAGAGGGATCTTCCTGTGTTTCAGTCTGTGTCCATTGGCTCTTGTCCTATTGCTGGCCACCACTGAGAAAAATGCGGCCCTGTCTTCTTTACACCCTCCCTTCGGGTACTTGCACACAGTGATAAGATGTCCCCTCAGTCTTCTCTTCTCCAGGCTGAACAGTCCCAGCTCTTGCAGCCTTTCCTCATAGGAGAGATGCTCATCATCTCAGTAGCCCTCCACTGCAGTCTCTCCAGTAGCTGCATGTCTCTCTCATACTGGGGAGCCCAGAACTGGACACAGTACTCGAGATGAGGCCTCMCCAGRGCTGAGTAGAGGGGCAGGATCACCTCCCTYGACCTGCTGGCAACASTCTTCCTAATGCAKCCCAGGAGACCATTGGCTTTCTTGGCCCCGAGGGCACATTGCTGGCTCATGGTCAACCTGTCGTCCACCAGCACKCCCAGGTCCTTCTCTGCAGAGCTGCTCTCYRGMAYRTCAGCCCCCAGCTTGTACTGGTGCCTGGGGTTATTTCYCCCTAGGTGCAGGACTCTGCACTTGCCCTTGTTGAACCTCAGGAGGTTCCTCTCCACCCAGCTCTCCAGCCTGTCCARGTCTCTCTGCATGGCAGCACAGCCCTCAGGTGTATYGGCCACTCCTCCCAGCTTGATATCGTCAGCGAAATTGCTGAGGAGGCACTCTGTCCCCTCATCCAGGTCACTGATGAAGTTGAACAGGATGGGACCCAGTRCTGAGCCCTGAGGGACATGACTAGCTACAGGCCTCCAACTAGACTTTGTACCACTGATCATAAAAAAAAAAAAAGTAAGACCAAGATCTATTAAAGGACTTTTCATCTGTGTTTCTCAAAGCACTTTTTAAACGCAGGAATCACTATTCCTGCTTCATGTGCCACGGGAGTAGTTGTGTGAAACGACGACGTTGTTCCCTCGTGGGGCTTCCCTCTGTCCTGTGCTGCTCTTCTCCCTYGACCACTTTTGCTAAGCCTCCCTTGTCTCGTTAAAGTGCAGCCTTTGCTTCTGGCATTAGTTGTTTAGACTTCATTTCCAGAGCTGCTGCTACTTAGTGTTTGGAGGCAACATAGCGATGTTCTCCCCTGGGGTCACCACCCGTAGCACCCATGGTGTCGTTGTCCCAGAGACCTCCCAGCCTCGGTGTAACCCTGCTGCCAGAGAGGATTTGCAATGTTAGCTGAACACTTACAAAAACATTTGAGACCCTCCTAGGCAGCGGATAGAGAGTTGTTATTGCAGGGCTGCAGGCAGAGCTCAGGAGCCCACGGTGTGTTTGTAGATGGAAGAAGCTTTTGGAGGCTCTGCAGACAGCCTTGGTGCCAGACTTTCCACTAGGAGCATTTGTAAATAACATGCATGAGATACTTGTGAAGACGCTTGTGTGACATGTGAAATGCGGCGAGTTATTAAGTCATTAGAATAACTTGGCAGTTGCAGGAGCCGTATCTTCCTATCACCCTTCACTTGTGTTTACCACCCGTGGCACTTGGTTTGAGATCGTGTTTCTGTATGCAGCTCCCTCCTGCGAAAGGTTTCTTTCCATTTCTAAATGGGAAAGAAACCTACCTCTCTCTGAACTTGAGGGGAATTTTCAGAGCTCCTCAGTTAATAAGGAATTCACACAGAGTAATTCCTTCAAGAGCCAGAGGCGGAAACGTACCCTCGGCTCAATCCAGATCAGTCCCATGAAGGAACACGCTTCCCTGCTTGAGCTGCTCTATTCCTGCATGAAAATTAAACCAGGTGACTCACTAACCTCCTGCGAGGATCTTCAGCACAGAAAGAGCTATTTCTGCAGCTGGCGGTGCCTGGAGAAGCCGAGGATGGCCCAGGCTTCTCCTGCTCGTGCCAGCTGCGAAGGAGCACCTCGCTGAGACAGTCCTCGCCGCCACGCCGTGTTTGCACGTGAATTCCAGAAATCCCCGTTCCGCTCACGTGTTCGGTGGCGGCTGCTCACGCACTGTAGGCAAAARCTCAGGTCTTTCTCCGAGTGGGTTTCACCCTTGCTGCTCAGCAGCCGGAGGCTCGCAGCCTTGGCCGCGGCGGCCGCGGCGCTGGCCGTCGGAGCCCCGCGCTGCCGGTGCGGGCGCTCCGGGCTCGGGGAGCCGGCGTGGCRCGCTGTGTTAGCGTGGCAGCTTGTGGAGCTGAACCGCCCCCCTCGCGCTGAAATGCAGCGTATAATCTATGCATTAAAAGTCCTTGGGAGACGGTAGTTGCTGTGCCTACACAGAAGCAGCCTCTCGAGATCCAGCGCTGGAGGTTTTTTCTTTTTTTTTTTAAGCGCTGCTGGAGTACAGTGTCCTTCCATTACGGGCTGCGAAATCGYACCGAGTTCTGACTAAGAACAGAAAGGGAAAAAAGATGAAGCCTTTTTGTTTTAAAACCAGATTTGACTTCAAAGTAAATGGAAACTATGTCGCCGAGCCTCTTCTGCAGTCTCCCTTGCTGCATTTCTGAGCTAAAGGGTTCTTTCTTTCCACCCCCTGCGGTAGCGAGTCTGTAAGATGTAAATGGCTACGTGCTAATTCTCCGGTGTTCTCGGAGGCTCTGTTAATGCACGAGCGTTGTGGAAGTACCAGGTAATACAGACTGTGCTAGAGAAAGTGCTCCAAAGATGGGCTATCATCAGAAAAACGCTGTTTAAAAGCTCGCGTGTCGTACTGACATAATGCTTGCATTTTTCAAGGCATCTTCCTGCTATGCACTTTCCAGATCCAAGGCTGTGAGGTAGTTTGTGGATGAAAAATCGAGAGGTGGATATTACCGAGAGCAACAGTGGTATCTATACCATGCCAGCGCTCCGCTAGCCCAGGCCAGGACGGGCGCTTCAGTGTGCTGAGGGTCTCAAGGCAACGACAGCCACGTCCAGGCCAAGACGTAGCTCAACAGCCGTGGAGATCGTAGCCCCTGCTCGGCGGTTGGTGGGTGCCTCCCTGCAAACCGGCAAAGGGAAGGTTCCCCCCCAGGCGCAGCCTGTTCTGCCCTCTCCTCCAACGTTTCCTAGCGCAGGAGCGTGGTCAGCGCGTCGCTGTCGTTGGGGCTCTGCTCAGCTCGTTTTGCAGAGGCCACCAGAGATGAGAGCGTCGGTGCCCTGCTACCAAGCCTCCCCCCATCAGGAGTGTAGTAGGCAATTAAAGCGAGGGGCTGCTGGACTGATTGTATTACTCATTTTTGTCCCTAACTCTTTAATATTCCTGGGAGATTTGTGCCGAAGTTGCAAGTGCAAGCTGGTGAGATTAAGTTTGTGCTGATGGCAAGGAATGTGTGTCCTTTTATACCGCGCAGCCCTCCAGGCTCGTGTACCCCGCTCCCTTCTGCTGGGCAGCCTCTTCCTGCCTATCCGTGCTGCTAGTTCCCCAGCCCTTTCCTGSCGTATTTTTGGACGTACATAGAGGGAGGACGTAGCCCCGTAGCCCGTAAGATGGTGAACCTGTTCTCGGGCGTCCTGCGCAGCCAGGACCAGTGGGAGTCACTGCTAGCTGCCGCGGCATTTAAATATAATGGCAAGCGTGTGTGAGAAAGTTACCATAAAAAGCAATGTCAGGGTAGCAGCATCTGATACGCGCGCGGCCAGCTGGAGGGCAGGGTGACGCGCGGAAAGTGTGCTCCCTGATGACTTTTTCAGGTTGYGCCGGGCAATATTAAGCTCTTAGCGCTGTGGCCCCAGCTGCATCCCCATAATGAGAGAAAGGGTTGGTGGAGCCAAAGGGTCAGACATAGAAGACACAGTTGTTCATGGTGTTTGCAGCTCCGGGACAGAGATCTGTCCTTTTGGGTGGTCTCTGGAGACTGTTGCCCTGGTCACTTGTTGTCCTCACGGAACAGGGAGTTGGTGGTGATATCATGGGTATTTGTGAGCAGTAGAATAGCAGCTCTGCAGTGACGGTGCTTTGCAAGGGCCTTGGTGAGAGCGAGGATATTAYCAAGAGAGCACGTCGCAACGCGTGGAAGACTCGCTGTCCGTGCGGCCCAGGTTATCCTCCGCRATCAGGATTGCAGGAGCACCTCCCTATTTCGCCATCCAAACGAGCATGATTAAACATTAACATTTCCCCTTCCCCCACCCTCTGGCGCTTGCCCTCTGTGAACTGTTAGGGCTTTGGGATGAAGGCTTCGTCTGCACGCCCGACGGTACGCCACATTAGCACCCCTCGGCGTGAGCACAGCGTAGGAAAATGAGGTATTAATACGCACTGGCCTTGCTGCGCAGTGCTGCAAATGCCCATGGTTTTGTTTGAATCAAAATGTCCCTGTGTTAAGCATGCATTTGATTACAGCTGAAGCAAATTACAGTCACAGGGTGGGATTTGTGTTTTGCTGGTTGCTGATGTGCKCCTCGGTCTGGATTCACTTCAAGGAGATCGGAAACCTGTTTGCCTGTGCTTGCCTCTGAGAAATAAAAATTRTTGCAAGGCTGTTTAGACACGTTTTCATGAAAGGCTCCTGGTTTTGGCCTTTTGAAATGACCCTATGGTTTATGGAGATCAAATACCTGAGCCTGGAGGTAGAGTGACCTGTTCCATATGAAGCCATTGCCTTGCAGCYGGCGAGATGCAGGAACCGGGGCAGTCCCCAGCGGGATGATTTTCACCACGCGTTGCGTTTGAGTTCTGTAGACGGGACTGAYGCACCCAGTTGCCGGCTCTTCCTCGCTCTCCTGGGCTCGCTGGCTGTCTCTGCTGCCACATTCAGAAATATTCTCTCTTGTCTTCGCAGTCAGATGTTCATGTTTCCTCAATTTGTAACACATTTTAATAAGAAGAATCTCCCCATAAGCCTGGATAATTGTTGGCTGCTGTTAATCCTTCTGTTTGGGGTACAGAGCTCTTCTTCAGCTCTGCTGTTTGCCAGACCTACGGTACGCACGACTTGGGCTGGAGCTTACGCAGAGCAGAGACTGCCGGAGTGGGGAAGCGGGGCTGGCAGTTATTGCAGTAAATATTTAGGTAGACCTCGTCACCTGCGGATGGCTTTGCAAAGCTCCGGGGAAGTGCGAAGCCCCGTCATCACATGTGCAGGGTCTTTTTTTTTTTGGTTTTTTTTTTTTGTTTGTTTGTTTGGTTTTTTTTCCTTTTTCATTTCTCACTGGGTGAGCGGGATTTGGGACACTTTGGCTCACGGTGGAGAGCACCACGGCTCTGCGCCCAGGTGCCGGGGCAGAGCAGCCCGACCCGGCGGGGAAACGCTCCCGGATCTCTGCTCCGACCAGCAGCCCTYGCCTGCCCGGCGGCGGAGAGGAGATGCCCGGGGCTCCTGCGAGCGGGGAAGGAGCCGAGCTGGGGCCGGCAGTGTCGGGCTGCACGCGGTCGGGCGCTRACGGGCTGAGCTAGGGCCAGGCAGGGCAGTAGCGGCCGGGAGGGATTACGGAGCTGGAGCTGGAGCTCACTGTGCAAACTGGGACTCAGCGGTAAGGAGGGAGACGGCGCGGCAGTGCAGAAATACCGGCTCCGACTGAGCGCGCTGGTGGCCTTTCAGTCCAGGAAAACACTTGCTGTCCGGTTTCCTTCCTGACAGTGATGCTGTTTCCTTGCATTTCACATCTCCTGAGGAGGAGGCAGTGAAACCAGCTGAGTTCAGAGCAAGGCGCTTGCGCTTCATGAGCGCTACGCGCCAACGCGCTCGCTTGCGTGGCCCTGGAGCCGAGCGCAGGGGAGCGTGCAGAGGGCCACCGGTCAGCGACAGCTCCTGTGCCTGCGCATTTCCCTTTGGAACGAGGTATTAGTAAAACACCACTTTAGACGACTATAAATAGACAAGGAGATGCCGGGAAAGTGCTCTTTTCTCCCTCCCCAGTTTGCTTACTCAGTCGAGTTAACAGCGTTGTTTTCCAGGGCAGCTTCCTCCTCCGTCCAGATAAGGCAACTTTCCATGTTCGTATGTGAATCTTTAAGATAGCAGCTGGAAGAGAAAGGGAAAACTGTTAAAAATAAAGAGCTAATTGTAAAACCATAAGGGTTGGCAGGAGAGCTCAAAAGCAGTTTGGGATCTTCAAAGTATTTTTACCAGACTTTGCCTAGATGTTAAGTTCCTTTTTTTTTTTTTAATTTAAAAACACACCCTTAAACGCATGAATTGACCTTAACAAAATCCACACATGTGCTTCTAGCTTTCCTTTCAAACACTGTACCTTGGCTAGGATTTGAGGCATCTTACAAGTATCCCTTAATCCCTTCTTCCAGCGCCCTGGAAGAGCGCAATGAAAGCGTTTGTGCTTGGAGCAGCTTTCGTTTGAAATCCCTGCGTGTTTTTGCTGATGGTGTTCTGAGTTCTGGCCCTGCCCTGAGCCGCCTCGAGCGTCTCCGCGAGGGAAGCGGGGCCGGGCGAGCGGCGAGGCTCGGGGAAGGGCCGCGCTCGCCGCGCCGAAGGCAGAGCGGGGTC